>NC_133331.1:211728581-212038581 GCF_042186555.1 Aquarana catesbeiana | reverse complement strand
CTCCCGAGATCCCAGTGGACAGACTAGAATTCGATCGCATTCACAGATCCTTGGCCCCTAAACCCACAGATGGTCCCCTGAGAGATGTCATCATTAAATTTCACTATTAACGTACCAAAGAGAAACTCCTACAAGCTGCAAGAGAACAGCAAGACCTCTCTTTTCAAGGTAACTCTCTCCAGCTGTTCGCTGACCTTTCCCTCACAATCGCCATAAGAGGGGCCTCAAACCCTATCTCCAAATACTACAAACCCAGGGGATCAAATACAGATGGGGGTTCCCCTTTAAGCTTTCTTTTTCTCACGTGGGCCGTCAGTTCCACGCCACTTCTCCGTCTGATCTGAGACGCCATTTTCAAGATTTGAAGCTGGACCTACCCTCATCTCCAACGGATGCATCGCTCCTCATCCAGACCGGGACCCTCTAGGCCACCTTGTCAGCCCTCCCAAGCACCTCAATGCTCTCAATCCGGATCCCAGGCGCTGTGGGATCTACAGGCTCAACGTTTCCAGAAGTTCAACAACGGCTGAAGATAGTCTATCTTTGTGATGTCTAGTCTCTTTTTTGCTACCTGACCCTATGCCACAACCAATGAACCTGCTTTACCTGCTGGTTTCACACCCAGAATAAGAGGGTGTGATTTGGAACATGTCCTCTGCCTTACTGGCACCCTGCTCTGACATTTGCTCTAAGAGATGGAACTGGCCACCCTACCATAGGCCGCCCCACCTGTGAGATGGCGGTAGAGGGTTTTGGCTGCCTCCCCTTTGTCCCATGCAGAGACACGGACTCCAGATGACATCCCATCCCTTGCCCACACACACAGCTGCATTAAAGATAACCTAAAGCCTTTTTTTTATATGTATTTGGGAATGTCATAATGTGGGGGGAATAATATGTTTTTTGCAGGGGTATTCTTCATCGATTTACCAATTTGGTTGTGGCTCCTGTTTCCACTTTTTCTTGGTGGTTTGGAGGAACTAGGGGAGGGGCAGGGTTATATGGGTTCCCCTGGCCACCCGGAGGCGATGGGCCTTTCGCTGCCATCTTCGGGGGCCTGGGGGTCCTGGGTAGTTATGCCTTCACATGTTTTATATGTTCTTAGGTAACTACATAGTTTTAGCTGGTTCTTGATGATTGAGTTATCAGAAATTTCTTAGATTCTGTACTAATAACATTTCAGTTGATTGTATTACTTTGCAACAGGCCGGTGGTTCTGACGGATCACTGCTCCCCCCCATGAGATGGCACTTGGCTAAGATGGCTGTCTTGGCCAATGTCCCACCTTATTGTGGGCCTTCCGGTCCACAAGAAGATGCAATTAAGTTCTTATGGCTTACTCTACTCCGAGTTCTCCTCAATACATTTATGTTGGATGTCTTGCTCTCTCTTCCCTTCTTTCATCTTCTCTACTACCCACTCTCTTCTCCTTCCCCCTCAGTCCGCGGGGTGTGTGGCTGGAACATTTCATAGAAGCACTCCTCCGACTCCATGACCCTCCCTTGGTTATCCCTGAATGTTCAGGGCATGAATTCCCCCCAGAAACGGGTCAAGGTTTTTAAATACCTCAAACAACAGAAAATAGACATTGCATGTCTGCAAGAAACCCATTTCTCTTCTTCCTCCTGTCCCAAATATTTTGCGGTAGATTACCCCCATGTTTATCTGGCTAATGGTCCCACCAAACAAAGGGGTGTCCTGATTGCCATATGCAAATCGGTCCCGTTTATTTGCAGTAAACAAATAGCAGACCCAAATGGTAGATACAATTCTACAAGGTACCATTCAAGACAATGAGGCGACCATTATGACTTACTATGCCCCGAATAAGAATCCAGGGCCTTTTCTGACCCACATCTGTTCCTGTTGAGATCCCACCAGAAATGTACCCTTCTATTGGCAGGGGACTCTAATGTGACACTGAACCCTTCTCTTGACAATTACCTATCGGAACATAAATCCCCCTCCCCCGCTGCAAAAACATTCTCACACTCCCTGCAAAATCATGACTTAATAGATATTTGGCGGGAACTTCACCCTTTTGGCAGGGACTACACCCATTATTCCCACCCTCACCACTCTCACTCCAGGATTGATCATATGTTTATCCTACGTAAACATCTTCCTTTAATTGACTCGATCTCCATCCTTGCTGCCCCATGGTAAGACCATGACCCGATCCTGACAGCCTGCCACTCCCTGCTTAGCAAGCCGCAACACTCCCTCTGGGTGATGAACAACACTC
The DNA here is from genome assembly GCF_042186555.1 of Aquarana catesbeiana. NCBI lineage: Eukaryota > Metazoa > Chordata > Amphibia > Anura > Ranidae > Aquarana > Aquarana catesbeiana. Next base: position 212,036,336 of record NC_133331.1, on the reverse strand, counting down.
TCCTGTCTTTTAAAGAGATCCTTAAGGACATTCACAAGGCCTCCGTGGAATATTTTTAATTTAACGTGGGATCAGTTTCGTCCCCAGTCACACTGTAGGAGGCGTACAAGGCTGACCTTCAGGGTCACGTTATACACCTAGCGTCTAAACGTAAAAGGGAGTGAACACAGCTTCCCTGCGATATGGAATTACAATTGGAGACCTTGTCAGTGGCCTTCAAGCAATCCCCCACCCCCGCCAACTGCATGCTTTTAGACAAAGCCTGTACAGATCTAGATTTATGTTTGACTGACGAAGCAGAACGTACCCTATGCTGGGCCTGACAAAAATGGTTAAAGCGAACAAACCCAACGCCATATTAGCTAATGGATTACGTACCTTTACACCAAAATTTGCTCCCATTACTTTACGCACTCGCAACAACACCCTTACTGGCAACCCCCAGCGAGTTTTGGAGGAATTCCAGCATCGCCTCACCAAACTTTATTCTGCCCCCGATCATTCCTCTATCCAAGGCCTTGACACCTTCTTGACAAATTTATTTTCGCCTTCCTTGTCTGAATCCCACACATTTCTGATGGACCGGGATATTCAAGTCTCGGAAGTCCTTCAGTGCATTAAGGAGTTGAAGGTGGGCAAAAGACCCGGCCCAGATGGCTTCACGGCACTTTATTATTGGAAATTAGAAGAAGTCATTGCTTCTTATCTAACAAATATGTACAATTCAGTTAAGGAAGGCAATCACTTTACACCAAATCTGCTGACTGCTAATATCGTCATGATCCCCAAACCAGACAGGGACCATTCATCTTGGGCAAATTTCAGGCCAGTGTCCTTAATTGATATAGACATGAAAATCTTAATGAAGATCTTGGCCAATCGCCTTAACTCCTTTCTTCCACGCCTGATAAAGAAGGACCAGGTGGGCTTTGTCCCAAGGAGACAGGCAGAGGACGTCATTAGACATCCCCCTCAAATGCAACATAATGTCCACAATAGGTCCCTAGAAACAATGTTCTTGTTGGACATCAATAAAGCCTTTGACACTTTGTCATGGCCTTACCTGACACAGGTGCTTAGTCACTATGGATTCGGCACCTCTTTCATGAGTTGGGTCTCAGCTATTTATGATTCCCCCCAGGCCAAAGTGAAATACTACGGGTTTGAGTCGCCAACCTTTCCTATTCAACGGGGTACCCGCCAAGGTTGCCCACTTTCCCCACTCCTATTTATCCTGGCACTGGAACCCTTGGCGGAGGCCGGCTAAATCCAAAGCAATGTCGATTAATCTATCGCCCTCTGAGCTGGAGACCCTGCAATCTCTATTCTCCTTCCAATGGTTAAATTCACTACCCTACCTTGAGATCTGGCTCACCCCAAAATACTCGGGCCTATATCAAGCCAACTTCCCCTCATTGTTTGGGAAATTGGCTACTATGCTCTCCTCCTGGTCCACCCTCCCATTGTCCTGGTTCAGAAGGATCGCAACAATTCGTTTGATCTATCTCCCAAAGCTGCTCTAATATTTCAGGGTTTTGCCAGTCCAGGTCCCTTCTCACATTCTGCATATACACCGACGCAAAATCATGCAATTTATTTGGAGTTCTGTAAAGCCCAGGATTAAGAGGCAGGTTTTGTACACCCGCAGGATCAATGGTGGCCTCTCGGTTCCTAACCTACATGCTTACTATACGGCAGCGGCTATTGCCCCATTATCTCATCTCCATGAGAAGCATCAAATGCCGTTGTGGGCCACCCTTGATCTGGTGGATTCTCACCCGATACCATTAGCCTCCCTCCCTTGGCTCCCTCGAGCCGCGTAGTATCAGCCCATGTTTGGCCCACTCACTTAGATTGTGGGACTCAGTCAAATACTCAGCGGGCCTGATCTCCCCCCATCTCCCCCTACTTCACTTTCTTCAGTGTCCTTTTTTCCCACCGGGATGCGATAACCAGCCGCAGTTCAAGTGGTGGACCGAGAATGGCTTTGTGGATGTCCATTCTATGTTTACCCCTACTAAGATCATTTAATTTGCTGCCTTACGTTCCTCTCACGATATCCCCCTTGGAGAACATTACAGATATATGCAACTCCACCACTTCCTCCAATCTCTTATAAAAGCTTGACCAACCTCCTACACTTTGACCCCCTTCGAAAGCCTTTGTAGATCGCGACCCCAGTCCTTGGGTTTGATCTCTTTAATATATACAGCCATAATAGGCTCCAAAAAAACACCTTTGTAACCATACCGTCTCCAATGGGTGACGGACCTGGGAAGGAGGTTGGACCCAGAGGACTGGCAGGTCATGACTATTGCACTGTCAAAGTGCTCCAAGAATGTCCTCTTCTTGGAAAACGCATATAAAGTGCTTTATAGATGGTATTACACCCCGGTCAGATTAGCGAGTTTCCTTCCAACATACTCTCCCTTATGCTTCCGAGGGTACTCTCAGGAGGGCACAATGGCTCACATCTGGTGGAAATGTCCCAGGGTATGCAGATTGTGGGTCAGAGTCTATGCACTCCTTGGTAACCTCTTCAACACTAATATAAAGAAAGACTCTTTTGAGGCCATTCCGTGGAAACCTATTACAGGATTACTAAGACCAGAACGCCAATTGGCATCGCATATTTTTACTGCAACTAAATTGACCATAACAAAAGCCTGGAAGACTCTGGCTCTTAGTTTTGAAGCAGTTAAAAAACGCGTAAATGACATAGTTAATGATAAAACTGATAGCCGTGTTGTCCGAAAAAACATGACAAATTCCTCCGGACTTGGCAACCTTGGGTGGCATAAATCCACCCTTCCCGATTTGACCTAGCACTACTCTCTCTCTAATATATCTCCACTCCCCCCACCCCGTGGACTCCCCCCTTGTCTCTCGCTTTCCTTTCTTTTTTCTTCTACTCCTTCCCCTCTTTTTCTATCCTACACACTTATCCCTTTCTTCTTCTGGTCTTTCCCTTCCCATGTTATCTTCCTACCTTCTCTTTTCTACGTTTCTCTGGCCCACAGGCTAGGTCCTGCCGGGATTGGACACATGGTGAGAAAATGTTTACGGATATATACTGCCTTTCTCTAAGCACGCTTAACAATTTCTTTACTTTTATCTGCTCTCCTTTTTTTAAATGTTATGCTTTACACTATCCTTTGACACTTAAGCCACATTAGGCACTGCAAAAGCACTTCTATATAAGTGAAATCTAGTGTGCTATCTCACCTCCAGTTTTTGCGGACCTCAGAGGATTGCCTCTGAATTCTCAGGAATTAGCGCAAACCCTTGTCTCATGGACTAATATTTCTGATAACTGAAGTTTATATGAATATATGTACAAGCTGTGTCCAACACTGTTTCTTTTGTTTTCTTTATTTTGTGTTATTTTCTGTATTATTCTGTTGATCTCTATGTTCAATAAAACCCTTTGTACAAGAGAAAACAAGAATTGGCCTTGCTGTAAAAAATTGCAATGATAAGCACCTGTCAAACAGGTGCAGAAAAATTGATCTTTGGGTGTCGTTGGCACCTTCCCACTGTAACCATATAGAGGTACTCTTGATGAAAGCAAGAACTGGCCTTGCTGTAAAACATTGCAATAAAATGCACCTGTCAAACAGGTGTAGAAAAATTGGTCTTTGGGTGTTGGTGGCACCAATGGTGTATTTAGGTTTTGTGCTGCCCTAGGCCTGACTAAACTCGTGCACCCCCTAATTTAAATATGACCCACCCCATCCTGTCAAGGCCACACCCTTGCTGTTTAAGGCCTGGGGGACAATGGATTCCCTTAATTTGCATAGATTTCCTCTGTCTTACTGTGTGGCTATGGGGCAGGAAGTGAAGGGAAATCTCTGCAATGGGACAGGGATGGTAAAAAATAAACTGACAGGGGCTCTAACTGTCCCTTATTCTATCCAAGATGAAAAGAAGCCGGGTCAGGTAACAGAAGGTTTCAGATCAGATCAGGTTTTTGGCACACGGAACACTGTAGAGCAGACAGTGGGGACTGAGTATGACAGACAGGTTTAAATAGCCCGCCTGGTGCCAATGGGGATGCACGTGCCTGTGCGCGGCAGCGCCCGCGGCAGCGCGCCAGTGAGCCTGGAATGCAAATTACTGGCAGGATCTTCCTGACAGCTCCATAAGACTGGCGCTACCCTAACAGTGTAGTGCAAGCCGGCAGGGACTCTTTCCATTCTGCCCCCCTGCAAAGTGCTGCCTTAGGCCTGGGCCTTGTCGGCCTAGACCAGGATACAGCGTTGGGTGGCGCCTTCCCACCCTAACCCTATAGAGGTACTTTTGATGAAAGCAAGAATTGGCCTTGCTGTAAAAAAATGTAAAGATATGCCGTGCAGAAAAATTACTCTTTGGGTGTCGGGGTTGCCTTCCCACCGTAACCCTTTAGAGGTGCTCTTGATGAAAGCAAAAAAAAATTGCAATGATATGCACCTGTCAAACAGGTGCAGAAAAAATGGTCTTTGGATGTTAATTGTGCCCATGAAACCTATACCAAAAACATTCTTCCAGATAATATGATTGAACACCCTCAAAGTTAGGCAGCCTCGAAGTCCTGCAGAGATTCCACATCCCAAAAATACTTAATCAGTGATTAGGGGCTTCATAGCTGGTAATCCAGGACTGATTAATTTTTATAAAAGTCAAACGGTCCACAGAGTCTGTGGACAGACGCATTTTATGATCAGTAACGAAACCTCCTGTAGCACTGAATGCCCGTTCTGAAAGCAGGCTGGATGCAGGGCAGCCCAACAACTCAATAGCATATTGGGCAAGTTGTGGCCAGTGGTCTATTCTCATGACCCAGTAAGTCACTGGATCGTCAGCTGGAAAGCTTCCATCTCTGTTTTGGCCCCGAGGTAATCGTCCATCATGTGATGCAGACACTGTCGATGGGATGTGGAAGCTGACAGCCCTGGGTGGCGAGGACTAGCAAAATTCCAAAATGCCCCACTTAGGCGGAGACTGTAATGGAAATTTGTGCGTTCTGTATATAATTGTATTCTATTTTGTATGTATTGCACACTGCCCTCACTGTGCACACAGCACTAATAATGTTTTCAGTAAATGTTTACATTCTTTCGAGTCCTGATTGGAATTAGCCTGCCTATGTAACGCCCCTTGCTACCATAAATGTACAATTGTAATATTAATGTGATACCTACGTAATCATGTGCATAAAAACCTTCAATTGCATCATAATAAAGCAGAACAGTTATTTAGAAAGATGCTGAGCGTATCTTTTGTGTCTGTTCCCTACTGCAGTAGTTATTATTAATTTGGAACCACAATCAATATGAGGATAGCAGTTGCCTATCATCAATTTAACCGAGTCAGCATGGCGAGCCAGCCAGGAGGGGATTCCAGGTGACCCTGAGTATCCGAAACGAGGAGCTTGAGACGATCCGGGAATTTCTGATAATCAGCCAGCTGAGGTAAGCCTTTTGCTTACATTTGAGTTATCAGACTTCCTTGATCGGTAAGGCATTTTCAGGACAAAGGGTACCTATTTTACTCCCCTTAATCGAACTGTATTGATTGGTGGTTATATGTTATGTTGTCCCTGTCTATTGTCCATCGGAGTGTTATAGATAAGAAAGGGAAGAATAGTGCTGTTCACAGGTGTATGTAGTACATCTGCTAGATAAAGTAGTTTAGAGGCAAGAGGGTATAGGCACATGTAGAGAAGACTGGCCAGTCATTATGGGCATTGAATTAAGTAAGGGAATGAAGGGTAAGAGACCCTCAAAAATGCCCAGCGCAAGAGGAACGCTATATATGAACTGAAGGTGTGGTTCCGCCTATACTGAGCCCCTAGATTAATGGTTAAAGTGGACAGGGATCCACAATGGGTAACTGGGTTACCAAGGTCCACAGGGACTAAGAATCATGCAGAGTAAACAGCTAGAGAAACAGCTATCTATGTGAGCAGGATTTATCAAGGGTGACATTTAACACTAGAAAGAAAGGGACATTTTCATGTTAAGTTGTGGGATGAATTTGGGGACAGGCACACAACTAGTAAAGTCAAGTAACAGAGTAATGAGAGTTAAAACAGAAAACTTTATATGTTGTCAGAGAGGGAAGATGGGATGAGCACTGTGGCTGCCCGTCTGATCATAGAAGCTAGATATAAAAGATATCTGAACAAAATAAGGAAAGCAGAATTTAGGCAGGGAAATATTAATGAGAGTTAAAAGAAAGTGAGAGAATGATATGCATGTGTTGTGTACAAATGGGGAAAAATTTAAGCGATTTTATAGAGATATTGGTGTATGTGTGTGCGAATGCTGGGACCTTTAGTTCTTTTGCTTGTGTGTGTCCTGTACGCAGATGTGACCCCCTCCTTTGCGCTCTCATGAAAGAAATGTGGCTGAGATGAGAGGTCAGTGATAAGCTGGAAGGACACCATGCCAATTCCAGTTTTTTTAGACAAAACATTTAAAACAAAATGTGTCGGGTTAATGAATCTAATGGTAAAGAATGTGATCACAATTATTTTTAATCTGTTTTCCAAACATGGTAAAATGAAGGTTACATTTAACCGTGTATTACACAAATTGAATATATCCTTTGATAGTGGAAACAGTGCATTTAAAAAGGGAAATTAAGTAAAATTAAGTAATAATGAGTATTCATTTCTAACATGAGTTTAACAATTTTATTAATAATATAGATATATTGAAACTGGTTTAGACAACCTTTGGTTGGAAATGAAATCCAGGTTATTGGGGAAATTTGCAAAAATTGGATTAGTTTAGATTAAGATAACAATTTTGTAATTTTACATTTATACAATAAGCCCTTATTGAGAGAAAAAAAGATTAAGATGAGGTTGTTATTTGGAATACAGCTGCCATAATATTTAACAAAGCCAAGATGGATGGGATACATAAGAAGTTTTTCTACAAAAATTACATTTTAAGGTACTTGATAATAACTTGATGTGCGGTCCATGATGTGAGAGTAATAATAAATACAATTTAAATATAACAGACCCATCACATCAAGTCCACACACCCTGTTAGGATAGATGCCACCTGCAGCCAGTTGTTTTATAGTTTTTGATGCTTTCTGGTCCATCATACAAATTGTTGATCCTTTTGTTTTTATTTATTTTTATTTTTGAAATCCAAAGCAGAATGTGTGGATTATGAAATGATGTGCCCCATTTCCTTGTAAGTGCAGTGGTATAAGCAGAAGAATATTTTGGATTTATGGGCATCTCTCCATGACCGCAGGGTATTGTTATAATTTATTATAATATTGCCAGGAAAAAGTTGTCTTTTTGAAACATGAAACTGGAGTTCTTACACAAACAGCATGATAGAAAACAAGCCATTGTAATATATTTATGCAAGCTGGACCCAGTAATGAAGGGTTCATCCCGATATATCAGAGCTGCAGCTTTTATGCAAAGGTGCTATTAGACAAAGTTAGATATTGTTTTGGTCAAACATTTAATTTTTAATGGTCCGACATTCCGTGCAGCAAATATACAGCTAACTAAATGTTTGTCTAATGAAAGGTTTAAAATATGAGTTTGTTTATGTACAAATCTAACAATGAATAATGCGTACATTTGAATGCAGCCACCTTATTGCCTCTATTGGAGGAGGCTGGAGACAAAGGAAGACACATGTGTTAAATGGATGTAGGAATCAGCTGCTGTGAGCCCAGTGCAGGACATACTCCCTGAAGACCCAGATATTAACTTTTTTGTAGATTTGAGTAGAAGTTTATCACCCAGAAGGATACTCTGTATTCAAAGTAATTGGATCCTTTTTCCCCAGCTCAAGAAGCAGAGCTCCATGTTTTAGCAAAGCCTGTGAGCTATAAAAAAGAGTGTATATTTATATAGATAGTCGAGATATAGAGAGCTTTTAGTTCCATTTGAAGGGCCAGAAGTTTGTTTTTACTTCGGCAGGTAAACCAACCAAGCATGCCAAGTTAATTTGATTGGCTGTTTTCAGCCTTCCAGGTTCTTGCTGAGGTAGCCATATTAACTTTCACACATGGAAGCAGACCAGGTGACTAAAGATGCTGCATTTACAGCCCCGGACACTTGATGGGTCTGTGAAACTCACAGATTCCACCCTAGTTCTGGCCCAGTATAGCTGGGATTAATAATTCAACTTTAAGCACTCCAGAACGAGAAGAACAAGTGGTCCACAGGGGGCAATTTCTTATGAAACAGGACTTTGGAAAAGGTGATTATTTATGTCTGCCAGCCACTCTTTTCCCTCCAGCTTGACACATGGACCGTGTCATCAGTAGGGATGAGCTTCGAGTTCGAGTCAAACTCATGTTCGACTTAAACATTGGCTGTTCGCAAGTTCGCCGAACAGCGAACAATTTTGGGGTGGGAGTCAAAAACTGTCTCTTGTCATTTTTAACATTTTTGACAGTTTTTTAGTGAAATGGTAGGGGTACTTTTGTACCCCCTTACCATTTCACACAGGGGGGGCCAGGATCTGGGGGTCCCTTGTTAAAGGGGACTTCCAGATTCCTATAAGCCCCCCGCCCGCAGACCCCCACAACCACCGGCCAGGGTTGTGGGGATGAGGCCCTTGTCCTCATCAACATGGGGACAAGGTGTTTTGGGGGGCTACCCCAAAGCACCCTCCCAATGTTGAGGGCATGTGGCCTGGTATGGTTCAGGAGGGGGGGCGCTCTCTCGTCCCCCCCTCTTTTCCTGCGGCCTGCCAGGTTGCGTGCTCGGATAATGGTCTGGTATGGATTTTTGGGGGGACCCCACGCCGTTTTTTTTTGTTTTTTTTGGCGCAGGGTTCCCCTTAAAACCCATACCAGACCTGAAGGGTCTGGTATGGAATTTAGGGGGACCCCCACGTCATTTTTTTTTTTAATTTTGGCCTGGGTTCCCCTTAATATCCATACCAGACCTGAAGGGCCTGGTATGGAATTTAGGGGGACCCCCACGTCATTTTTTTTTTTTAATTTTGGTTCGGGGTTCCCCTGTGGGGGAATTCCCATGCCGTTTTTTATCAATGAACTTCTATGGGTATTGTCAGACCGGCAATGAAATAGCCGTGAGTAGTTTTAAATGGCTTTTTTCCTTTGAAATGTCATTTTGCTGTCAGACTGTTCTAAACATGGGAAACATGCGCCCCTTTACAGGCATAATATAGACACCCCCCAGCTACGAAATTTAAAGGGATATTACACTTTTATTGTTTGACTTTAAGCATTATTAAAATCACTGCTCCTGAAAAAACGGCCGTTATTAAAAGTTTTTTTTGCATTGATCCATGTCCCCTGGGGCAGGACCCAGGTCCCCAAACACTTTTTATGACAATAACTTGCATATAAGCCTTTAAAATTAGCACTTTTGATTATTCATGTTCGTGTCCCATAGACTTTAATGGTGTTCGCGTGTTCGAACAAACTTTTTTCCTGTTGGCATGTTCTGGTGTAAACCGAACAGGGGGGTGTTCTGCTCATCCCTAGTCATCAGTCACAAGCAGTTATGGCTGCCTTAGTTCTCCACAGTTGTTTTTATAACATACCTTTATAACATACATATGTTTTACCTGTTACCAAAGGTGTTACCAAAAGCTTAACATCCCTTCCAGAGATTACAAAAACATATATCCAGATGCCCAAGTCAGAATCTTACGAGTATGGATTTTGTCTGTATGGACATGTTTTCTGGATGTCCAGTGGCAAATGCTATTGCAAAGGCCACAGTAAAAAGTGTTATCAGAAGTAGTTTATAAATATAGAGTGCAGAAAGTACAGAGAGTAACAGGACATCATTTTTATAGGAGAGTCCTTATTAGAAGTTTTGAGGTGTTATTTTTACATCCCCTACTGTCTACAATGTAGCGGACAAAGTAGAGTAAGAAACTAGAAAACTTTTGCCTAAATGTTTTCTTATATTTTATGAAGCCCCTAAGGGGGATGTTGGACTCTCTCCCTATGGGATTTGGTTTGGGAGTGTGTTACTCACTTGCTTATATTTTGTCTCAGCAGCTATAGTCCTCCATTCCGATGTCACAGAGAATGTTGCTGATCTTTTAAGGTTTTTTACAAACTCATTTATGTGTTTTCTCCCCAATTCCAGATCCTAACAGTTTGGAAGGATCTAAAACTAAAGCCAGGTGATTTGTGGATTGTTAAGAGACATTTATATATATAAGGAAATGTTTGGAGACTCAATACAGCATCTATTTCATGTACAGTTTTCGCAGAACTTGAAGAAAAAGTCACCTGGATCCACACCAGACACTGCAAAAATGACTAAATGAAAGAAATCTCTGTGTTTGATTTGTTTCCCTCTTGTGATCACAGTCTATGATACTTTTTGATTCAATTAATTTAATTGTAAGGGATATATATATATTTGAAAAGTAGTTTAGCCATGTTGAAGTCATATTTTGTCTTTTGTACATTTTCCATTTTATGTAGAATTGGCTGTATTTACATATGCTGATAAGTCAGCATGCCCACCATTCAGCTAGAAGGCCATTCTGGCCACATTAGTGTACAGCCAGTACTCTGTAAATATGTCTTATCGATCATTTGTTTTTCACAATGAAAAGCCATTTTGTAATGAAAAAGTTGCTCAGCTATTATTTTCTCCACAATGGAGGTTTTTTTGCCTCTTTGGCCAGGACTACCTCCACCTAAGCGTGTGGAGGTTCCAGGTTAAAGGTTATAGCAGGTATGGTTAGTGATCAAAATATTGATCAAAAGAGGGGAGACTGTAATGGAAATTTGTACGTTCTGTATATAATTGTATTCTATTTTGTATGTATTGCACACTGCCCTCACTGTGCACACAGCACTAATAATGTTTTCAGTAAATGTTTACATTCTTTTGAGTCCTGATTAGAATTAGCCTGCCTATGTAACTCCCCTTGCTACCATAAACATACAATTGTAATATTAATGTGATACCTACGTAATCATGTGCATAAAAACCTTCAATTGCGTCATAATAAAGCAGAACAGTTATTTAGAAAGATGCTGATCTTTTGTGTCTGTTCCCTACTGCAGTAGTTATTATTAATTTGGAACCACTAATCAATATGAGGATAGGAGTTGCCTATCATCAATTTAACCGAGTCAACGCCTTCTCCAACGCTCCTCTCTTGACCAACAGAAGACTCAAAACTACGTTTTCTACGACACTGTAACCTACTGGAGTCAGAAAAAATGTTCAATAAAATCCTCTTTAACGTGTCCTCAAAAGATTTTATCTTCTGCACTCTCTGTGGGGACGGGATGAGTTCTGAGACTTTCCCCTTATAATGGTGGTCAAAGAGGGTAACCAACCAGTAATCATCCTTCTCCTTTATGCTTTGTATTTTTGGGTCCTTTTGCAGGCTTTGAAGCATTAAGTTGCCCATGCGCCTCAAATTTGCAGAGGCTTGAGAAGCAGACTCCTCAGGGTAACTCAGGATGACAGCATCTGGAACTTCCTCCTCCCAGCAACGTACTACTCCCAAGGGTCCTGGGGTTGGAAAGACATTGCTTACAGATTGGCGCATGTCTTCCTCTTCTTCAAAGCCTATGAAGGTGCCAGAATCCTCCTCCTCATCCTCCTCCCCTCTCTCCTCCTGTGTGTTCTGTGACATAGGAATGATGGTGTCTGGATAAAGGGGTCATTGAGTGGAAAGAAAGTCCTCCTCTTCCTCCTGCTGCTCTGCCTCCAGTGCCTTGTCCATAATGCCACGCAGAGTTTGCTCCAGCAGGAACACAACAGGGATTGTGTCACTGATGCATGCACTGTCAAGGCTCACCATCCTTGTGGCCTCCTTAAATGGTGACAATTAGGGATGAGCCGAACACCCCCCGGTTCGGTTAGCACCAGAACCTGCGAACGGACCGAAAGTTCGCACGAACGTTAGAACCCCATTGACGTCTATGGGACTCGAACGTTCGAAATCAAAAGTGCTCATTTTAAAGGCTAATTTGCATGGTATTGTCCTAAAAAGGGTTTGGGGACCCGGGTCCTACCCCAGGGGACATGTATCAATGCAAAAAAAACTTTTAAAAACGGCCGTTTTTTCTGGAGCAGTGATTTTAATGATGCTTAAAGTAAAAAAAAAAAAGTGAAATATTCCTTTAAATATCGTACCTGAGGGGTGTCTATAGTATGCCTGTAAAGTGACGCGTGTTTCCCGTGTTTAGAACAGTCCCTGCACCAAATGTCATTTTTAAAGGAAAAAATCTCATTTAAAACTGCTTGCGGGTTTAATGTAATGTCGGGTCCTGGCAATATGGATGAAAATCAGTGAGACAAACGGCATGGGTACCCCCCAGTCCATTACCAGGCCCTTTGGGTCTTGTATGGATATTAAGGGGAACCCCGCACCCAAATTAAAATAAGGAAAGGTGTGGGGCCACCAGACCCTATATACTCTGAACAGTAGTATACAAGCTGTAGGTTTGTTGTTAAGTAGAATCTCTTTGTAATTTTGAACGGGTACATTTTTAACGTGTTTAGCTCCAGCCAAAAAATCTTTTTTAAGCTTTTTGGAAAACATAGGGAAGGGTTATCACCCCTGTGACATTTGTTTTGCTGTCTTTCCTCCTCTTCAGAAGATTTCACCTCACTTTTTGTCCCAATGGATTGGAAAGCATCAGTGGAAAGGAGAAATGTTTTTCCCATATTAACTCTTACAGGAGAGAATTTCCCTTCCTAGGGGTAGATTTATTCTCACTTCCTGTTGTCTCCTTCCGTTTGCAAGTAGGAGTCGTTTGTAAGTTAGTTGTTTGAAAGTAGGGTCCTGCCCTATATACTCAGCAGAAATTTGGGCCTTAGGTGTTGCTGTGGCCACAACACTGTAAGCCCTCACAGGGCTCTGCTGTGAAATATTAGATCAAGAATTGTAATTACATGCCCCTGTTGAACAGGAGCTGAAAAATTAGGCCTTAGGCACTACTGCTGGTGCCACAACACTGCAACCCCTCACAGACACTCTAGTTGGAATGCAGGAACGAGCCCTGCTGCAAAGTATTGCATCAAAAATTGTAATTACACGCCCCTGTTAAACAAGGGCTGAAAAATTGGGCCTTAGGCACTGGTGCTGGTGCCACAACACTGCAACCCCTCACAGATAATCTAGTTGGAATGCAGGAACGAGCCCTGCTGCAAAGTATTACATCAAAAATCGTAATTACACGCCCCTGTTAAACAGGGGCTGAAAAATTGTGCCTTAGGCACTGGTGGTGGCACCCAGAACCAAAAATGTTCTTACAAGCTATCAGCGTGATGATTGAGGAGGAAGAGGATAATTACTCAGGGATAGTCACTCAGCATCAGCATAGGCAGTCTTTGAAGGGATCTGAGATTTCAAAAAAAATTATTCGGTTACATCAGCATCAGGTGCTTGGTAGCTGGTGGTGATCCAAGACTCATTCATTTTTATGAAGGTCAGTTGATCGACCGAGTCAGTGGACAGACGCACCCTGTGATCGGTTACCACGCCTCCAGCAGCACTGAATGTGCGTTCCGAAAGAACGCTGGATGCAGGACAGGCCAGTAGCTCAATTGCATACTGTGCAAGCTCTGGCCAGTGATCCATCCTCAAGACCCAGTAACCCAGAGGATTTTCGGTGGGAAAGGTGTCCAAGTCTGATCTTGCCCCTAGGTATTCCTGCACCATGTAAAACAGACGCTGGCGATGGTTGCTGGAACCGATCATACCTTGGGGCTGCGGACCAAAAAATTGTCTGAACGCATCGGTCAGACGGCCACCTTCTCCACCGCTCCTTCTTTGACTGACCGAAGCCTCAGCAACACGTTGTCAAGAAACAGGAGTTTGTAACCTCCCAGTCTCTGGGAACGCGTTGCACAGACCTTTCTGCAAGGCCTCCCGAAGATGTTTCATCCTCTGCTCCCTCTGCGATGGCAAGATAAGGTCCGCAACCTTACCCTTGTAACGTGGATCAAGGAGGGTTGCCAGCCAGTATTGGTCCTTCTCCTTGATACCACGAATACGAGGATCCTTACGCAGGCTTTGCAGGATCAGGGAGGCCATGCAGCGTAGGTTTGCTGAGGCATTCGGTCCGGAGTCCTCTGGGTCACTAAGGACGACATGGTCCGCAGCCACCTCCTCCCAGCCACGTACAAGTCCATGTGTTTCTTGGGACTGATCCCTTAAAGACTGCTGCTGATGCTGAGTGCCAGGCTCCACCTCCATACTGACACAATCTTCCTCCTCCTCCTCCTCCTCTTCCTCCTCGTCCTCTTCCTGTGTGATCGGCGGGCACGCAGGAACACTGTCTGTATAAAGGGGGCCTTGAGAGCTAAGGAAGTCCTCCTCTTCCTGCCTCTGTTCTGCCTCAAGTGCCCTGTCCATTATTCCATGCAGCGTGTGCTCCAACAGGTGGACAAGGGGGACAGTGTCACTGATGCATGCACTGTCACTGCTCACCATCCTCGTGGCCTCCTCAAATGGTGACAGGACAGTGCATGCATCCCTGATCATGGCCCACTGGCGGGGGAAAAAAAAACAAGCTCCCCTGACCCTGTCCTGGTGCCATAGTCGCACAGGTACTCATTGATGGCCCTCTGCTGCGTGTGCAGCCGCTGCAGCATGGCCAACGTTGAGTTCCACCTGGTGGGCATGTCACAGATTAGGCGGTTCTTGGGCAGGTTAAACTCCTTTTGGAGGTCCGTCAGCCGAGCACTGGCATTATATGACCGGCGAAAATGCACACAGACTTTCCTGGCCTGCCTCAGGACATCCTGTAAGCCCGGGTACCTGCCCAAGAACCGCTGCACCACCGAGTTAAGGACGTGAGCCAAACAGGGCACATGGGTCATTTGTCCCTGTCGGAGGGCAGAGAGGAGGTTGGTGCCATTGTCGCAAACCACCATTCCTGCCTTAAGTTGGCGTGGCGTCAACCACCTCTGAACCTGCCCCTGCAGAGCTGACAGCACCTCTGCCCCAGTGTGGCTCCTGTCCCCCAAGCACACCAGCTCAAGCACCGCATGGCATCTTTTGGCCTGCGTACTTGCGTAGCCCCTTGAAAGACTACGGAGCACCGCTGGTTCCGAGGAAGAGGCCATGGAGGAAGAAGAAGAGGAGGGGGTGGAGGAGAGAGGTGTGTCACAATCATTAGCATTTTGGAGGCGTGGTGGCGGAACAACCTCCAACACTACTGCACCTTGTCCTGCATCCTTCCCAGCTGCCAGCAGAGTCACCCAATGCGCCGTGAAACTTAGGTAACGTCCCTGTCCATGCCTGCTGGACCATGAGTCAGCGGTAATATGCACCTTACCGCTGACCGCCCTGTCCAGCGAGGCATGGACATTGCCTTCCACATGCTGGTAGAGAGCCGGAATCGCCTTCCGTGAGAAAAAGTGGCGTTTGGGTACCTGCCACTGAGGAACCGCACATTCCACAAACTCACGGAAGGGGGCAGAGTCTACCAACTGAAAAGGCAGCAGTTGAAGTGCTAGCAATTTTGCCAAGCTAGCATTCAACCGTTGGGCATGTGGATGGCTGGGAGCAAACTTCTTTCGGCGGTGCAGCAGCTGGGGCAGGGAAATTTGCCTGGTACAATCTGACGTCGGTGTACCAAAATCAGATTGCCCACAAGTACGTGGCTGTGACACACCTAATTCTACACCTTCATTCCTCTCAGTGCAGGTCTCAGAGAGGACTGAAGGTCTAGTGGGGTTGGAAATCTCAGCTGATGAGGAGCAAGCAGAGGTCCTCTTTGTTCTTTGGTGTGGGTCTTTTAGATACGCTTGCCAACGAACTGCATGGCAGGTCAACATATGTCTGGTCAAGCATGTGGTACCCAAGCGGGAGATGTTTTGGCCACGCGAGATACGCTTGAGACATATGTTGCAAATAGCAGCGGTGCGATCTGATGCACTCGTCTCAAAAAAGGCCCACACCAAAGAACTTTTTGAATAACGCGCAGAGACTGCAGCGCCCTGCACATGTGGAGCTTTGGGGTGTGATGCAGTCAATGTGCTGCCCTTAGGCTGGCCCCTGGAGGGCATCCTGCCTCGTTGGTGATGTGCCGCCTCCTCCTCCTCCTCCTCCTCCTCTCTCCTATCAGGCACCCACGTTGAGTCAGTGACCTCATCATCCCCTCCCTCCTCATCACTGGAGCAAACCTGGCAGTATGCTGCAGCAGGGGGAGCATGACTGCCAGATTGCTGTCCTTCTTGGGCACCCCCTCTGTCCGTGCTCGTGTTACTGCCTTCATCGAGCTCAGTATCATCATCAGAGCCTTCCAAACGCTGGGCATCCTCCTGGAGCATGTACCCAACACTGTGGTCAAACAGTTCGAGGGACTCCTCAGGAGGACATGGTGGGGCTAGGGAAGGAGTCACTGATGACATTGAGCCGAGGGAAGAGGCCGCTGCTTTGCCAGACAAAGTACCCTGGGCATGGGTGAGAGAGGATGAGGAGGATGAGGACGGCTTGGTCATCCACTCGACCAAGTCTTCCGGCTCAACATGGCCAGCTGCCGAAAAAAAGGCCAAGCGTGTCCCATGGCCACGTGCTGATGAGGATGCACTGTCTCCACGACCAGCACTAGACACAGAGCCTGCTTGCCCTCTCTTATTGGCTTGTGACTGTCTGCCTCTCCTTCTTGGCCTTCCAGACATACTAATGGCCTGTAGCTGCACTAAGCTGGGATATATATATATATATATATATATATATATATATATATATATGTACTGATACTGCAGCTAGCAAAATCAACTGCCTGCCTGTAGTATGAGAACACCACCAACCTTCTACAGGTAGCTTTAGCTGAACACTGTGAGGTGGACGCACCCCACTAACTTGTAGGTTTAGCAGAACACTGTGAGCAGGACGCACTGCACTAACTGTAAATAGTCTAGCTGCCTGACTGTGGTACTAATAGGATCAAAAGAACACCAGCAATTTTCTTCAGGTAGCTGTATTTACTGTAACAAGACAAGCCTGCCTGTCAGTAAGAAGATAACAGAAACGGATCTAGCTGAACACTGTGAGCAGGACGCACCCCACTAGCTTGTAGGTTTAGCTGAACACTGTGAGGTGGACGCACCCCACTAACTTGTAGGTTTAGCTGAACACTGTGAGCAGGACGCACCCCACTAACTTGTAGGTTTAGCAGAACACTGTGAGCAGGACGCACTGCACTAACTGTAAATAGTCTTAAATAGTCTAGCTGCCTGACTGTGGTACTAATAGGATCAAAAGAACACCAGCAATTTTCTTCAGGTAGCTGTATTTACTGTAACAAGACAAGCCTGCCTGTCAGTAAGAAGATAACAGGAACGGATCTAGCTGAACACTGTGAGCAGGACGCACCCCACTAGCTTGTAGGTTTAGCTGAACACTGTGAGGTGGACGCACCCCACTAACTTGTAGGTTTAGCTGAACACTGTGAGCAGGACGCACCCCACTAACTTGTAGGTTTAGCAGAACACTGTGAGCAGGATGCACTGCACTAACTGTAAATAGTCTAGCTGCCTGACTGTGTGTTAGAAAATTATTCCAAATTCATAATTCGGCACTTATAGGTGTTATATTATATTCATGGCAAGCTTGCAAAACATATTTGGTTTTATGATTAATCATAATAAATAGAGTATGTGTGAATGACCTTGATCAATAGATTTGACATGATTCTTCTTCTAAAGCTGAGCATTGCTAGATTTTTCTGGTGTAGCCAATTTGAGTATGACATTTAAGGTATCTTGGTGTAGAATGTCATGAGAAGACGAAAATAGACACGTGTCCACATAGCTAAAGGAATATACATTGTGGATTATATCCTGTTAAGTTAAGTTAGTTTGTAGTTCCAGTCATATTAATAAGTACTAGTATATAGTTACTTAATGTAAAGTTGATAATATGTGTTCATATTATATAGATGTTTGGTTATATGACATTACATGATCAGCATATTACTTCAAATATGGAGTGTTACATGTGGGCTTGTCAATCGTATGCCATATATGACTATGAGTGCATACTGAAGCTAGCAGAAATGAATATGTGCCATACAAGGTTCTAAGTTGGTGTGAGGTTATGACGTTCACACGTTCACATGTAACATATAAAGCCAATGCTTCCATATTGAAGGACACACAGACACACAGACAGACACACACACAGACACACAGTCATTAGGATAGATGATACTGACATGTACACAAGATACTTTGATAAGTTGGGACAGCTGTCAATTCTGCCAGAAGACTGAGAACGTCATTTCCTGTTTCTTCTTGGAGGAACACACAAGACAGCATGGAGACAGGAGGGCAGCAGCCATGAAGCACACATGCTATCATATGCATATTACAGTTTTATAACTTTTTATTCTATTTCATATATTTTTACCCACACGGAACTGAACTATTATACTTTTTACATTGTATTTATGATGCCAACTGTGTGACAATAAACTCACACTTTGTTTTAAGTCAGTTTGGCTATCAATGCTATTTCATCCGGAAGCGCCTCTGAGATACAAGAATATTAGATATTAATAATATTCTTCATTTTGGCGAGCCAGACAGTGCCGTCATTTCTCAATTTTTACGGAAATCTCGATCCTTGCTGAGGGGGGAGAGATTAGCGCAGTTTTGCGAATATTCAAGTCTCGAGAAAAAAGACGGTTCAGAACCTATTAACCAAGAGGCGTTTGTGTTGCATCAGATGTGGACAACAGTCCAGCAACAGACGGCTGAAGACGAGAAATTCTTCTAAATACGGTGAGTAAAAGTTATGGAATTTATTGATGAAATAGCTAGAGACAGCAAGCTAGAGTTTAAAGATGTGTCTTTATATCCAAATGACAGTCACTTGTGGAGATATATGTACAATGAATGCTTAAATGCCAATACACAGATTGATAAATCCAGGTTCACTGTACATAAATTACGTAAAAAGATAGCTAATATTTTAAGCTTAGTGAGAATATTTAACAAAATGATTATTAATGTTGATTTACCTGCTAAAAATATGTGTACATTACAGCAGACAGAATGTAACAATGTACAGAACACAGGGAAACATGAAAATTTGTCTCCAGATTCTCTTAATTGTCCAAACTGTGAGATTTTTTGTAATTATATAGAGAATCTTGAGGAACAAATTGACTCCAAAACAAATCTTTTAGAAAAACTTCAGAATGACATTAGATTGACACAGATTGCTGTAATAACTACAGATGACAAAAAGACTGATCCCAAATGTAAGCAACAATCCTCTTATATTCCGGAAAGTTCGGATATGGAGAATGTTGATGCTACTGATGAAAAAGAAATGAAACATAAAAACTTATTATGTAGAACTGCAAAACTAAAGTTGCAAATACATGTCCAACTTATGAAAGTTTTAAAAGACTTTCCTATTTATGACACTGAGGCAACTGTATTTTCCAATTGGGATTTATTTGAAATGTTTGCGGATCGTTTTAATCTGTCAAATGATCAACGCAATTACATATTTCAGTTGTGGGTTCCTGTTAATTTCGCTAAACGAATTAACACACCTGTTATTGATGACGAAGGTCAGGAAAAACAAAATGACGCGACAGATAGACTGCGACAATTATTGCTATGTATGACCGGTGAGCAAATACCGACCATAGAAATGTTAGATCTTTTACAGACTACTGCAGAAGAAAATCCAATTGACTTTAGAATTAAATTTTGCAAGGTTTATCAAATGATATTTGGAGTAGATGATGACAATGACCCAGGTTTAAAAATAGCTTTCATAAAAAAATTTAAATACCTTGACCCAACTTCAGTAGCTATAGCACAGGAACGTCAAAATTTAAATGATGTAGTAAGCTTCATTGCTAAAATTAGGAGACAATTGAATCAAAGCCATCTCACACACGAGATAGCTATAATTCAATGTGACAAAAATAGTGAGGCTGCAGACATGTCAGAAACGACAGGTCTTGGCAGGAATGACAAGGACAGCTGCAGACAAGTGAGGCAAGGAGAGCCTATCACATGTCTTTACTGTCATAGATCTGGCCATATGAGAAAACATTGCTGTAAATTTAAGAGAGACTCACAAATAAAAACTAAAGATATAGAGAATGAAAAATCAGCTTTTGTAAAACCTGTTTTTTCATGTCAAGATAACATTTTGACTGAATTGCCTAATGCCACTGAAGTCAAACAGATCAGTAATTTGACTGTTATCAGCAGTTCAGACAACGCTGTCACTGAAAGAGAGGGTTTATTGCCATTGCCAAAAATAGAATCACATCGGGATTCAATTTCTCTGCCATTACAATATGTAGCACCAATTATTTTGGATGAGAATGGTAGGCCTTATATACAATGTTTTCTTAATGGTAAAAACATTAATTGTCTCATTGACAGTGGATCTGAGATTAGCCTTACCAAAGAAAACATACCTGTGAAACCAAATTCTCCTATGTGTAATATAGTGGGTTTTAATAATACAAGTAATTCCACTGCTAGACAGGTATCTAATGTAACATTTGAAGTACCTGGATTAGTGAAAACTAACATTAACATTTGGGTATGTCACAAAGCAGAGAATATACTTGGCATTGATGTAATCAATGAACAAAAATGGGTGATTGATTTGGCTAATAAAAGTATTTGGAAAGATCCATCTAGGCCCAAATCAGTACTTATTGATCCCTCTGTATACAGTAAAGTTGGTTCCGTTACCAATATGTCTACAGAACAAAAATGGCCTGATGTTGATGGTAATTGTGCTTTAAAGGAAGTGGTACAACGTTTTCCAAGTTTGTGGTCAAAGTTCAAAAATGACATTGGAACTTTGAAAAATACTGAATTGAATATTGAGGGAAAAGATCCAGAACCCCTTAATCAGTATGAGTTACCACTAGAATCAATTGGTCCACTTTCTGCCATTATTCAGGAGTTTGTACAACTTGGAATTGTAAAGAAAGCTAAATCAGTGGTAAATAACTGTATTTGGCCTATAAAAAATACTGATAATTCATATTCTTTATCAGTTGACTTAAGGACATTGAATAAACATATCACAAATAACCCAGTTCTTCCTGATAAATCTAACTTAAAGTTAAATTTGAATGCTGAGGACAAAGTGTTCACTGTATTAAAAATTATGAATAGTCATTTTTCCCTTCCGTTAACTACTAGCAGCCAGTACAAATTCGCATTCACATTCAGAAAAGAGACTTATACGTTCACTCGATTAATACCTGGCCTAGGTATTGGTGATGGTGTAGTTCATGAAACTATAGCAAAAATACTTTCAAAATTTTCTAGGCCAGACTGCATTTGTCAGTATGTGGATACGATTCTGCTGAGTACTCAGAATATCGATGAACATATTGCTCTTTTGTCTGAGTTGTTTATGATGTTACAAGCTGAAGGTTTAAAATTAAACACGACAAAAGTCCAGCTGATGAAAAGTCAAGTGAAATACCTTCACATGCAAATTAGTCAAGGAAAGAGACAACTGTTGCAAGAAACAGTTAGAGAGATCACTGCAATCCCAACTCCAACAACTCATAAGGCATTGCGTCAATTTTTGCATAAAATAAATCATTGCAAAGAGTTTGTACACTGTTTTGCAGAAAAAGTTAATCCACTATATAATCTTTTGAGGAATAAAGGTAATATAGTTGACCAATGGGGTCCAAAGGAGAAAAATGCTTTTGAAATGTTGAAAAAAGATTTGCAGAATGCTCCAGCATTAAGTACAATAGAGGTTTGTTCTGAAGCATCTTTTGTTATGAAAACTCATGTATCTGAAAATGCCATCTCAGTAACGTTGTCTCAATTACAAGAAGGTAAGGAGAAAATAATTGCCTATTTCTCCAGAGTTTTATCATTTTTGGAAAAAACTTTTGAGTCAGGTGTAAAGCAACTGCTAAGTGTTTACTATGCAATTAAAGCTGCAGAGAGCATAGTGAAATCAAACAAAATCATTGTACAGACACCTGACTGCTCACTAAAAGGTATTTTTGAGGAAGATAGTTTTAAAGAATGTCGTAAAACATATCCTCTATGGTTCAGAGCTTTATCATCCAAACACATTCAGATAGATGTAAAAGGAAGACATCTTCAGGAATGTACACCAGCACATGTTTATATGGCTGTATCTGAGGAGTCTTTATCTCAGGTTTCCAGCATAAGAACAGAGAAGGACATAGAGCCAGTACTTGTTACTGCAGAACAGTCTAACACTAGAATAAGAGCTTCAACACAGAATACAGTTACGCACATTTCTAATCTTTTAGAGATGAGAACAAAGGCATAGTCCATTGTCATCTCTGGGTGGTACAAAACTTTTCTTTTGTTTGTGAAAACAGAGATTTGTATCATGACCAAAGGAGATGTTGCGTCCTGTCATACCTAAACTTCACAGTACATATGATTTATAGTTTAGGCCATCTTAGACAGGATAAGGCGAGTACATTGTCATACAGAAGTTCTCTTTGAAGGAGAATATAAGATAGTGTTATTTTACATATAGTTTAACAAATTCACAAAGTTATTGTCTCATAATGTTTTAACATTTGTTGGGAAAAAGTTTAATGAAAATATGTTTTGCCTAATTAATGATACTGCATTTCTTTTACAGAAATGGCATCTAAAATCACATAAATATGGAAGATAACAAGCTCATATGAAGAGCAAAGAGAATATCAGGAAAATTCAAAGTTAACCACTTGAGCCCCGGACCATTATGCTGCCTAAGGACCAGAGGTCTTTTTCCAATTTGGCACTGCGTCGCTTTAACTGCTAATTGCGCGGTTATGCAATGCTGTACCCAAACGAAATTTGCGTCCTTTTCTTCCCACAAATAGAGCTTTCTTTTGATGGTATTTGATCACCTCTGCAGTTTTTATTTTTTGCGCTATAAACGGAAAAAGACCGAAAATTTTGAAAAAAAAATGATATTTTCTACTTTTTGTTATAAAAAAAATCCAATAAACTCAATTTTAGTCATACATTTAGGCCAAAATGTATTCGGCCACATGTCTTTGGTAAAAAAAATGTCAATAAGCGTATATTTATTGGTTTGCGCAAAAGTTATAGCGTCTACAAACTAGGGTACATTTTCTGGAATTTACACAGCTTTTAGTTTATGACTGCCTATGTCATTTCTTGAGGTGCTAAAATGGCAGGGCAGTACAAAACCCCCCCAAATGACCCCATTTTGGAAAGTAGACACCCCAAGGAAATTGCTGATAGGCATGTTGAACCCATTGAATATTTATTTTTTTTGTCCCAAGTGATTGAATAATGACAAAAAAAAAAAAAAAAAAAAATATTTACAAAAAGTTGTCACTAAATGATATATTGCTCACACAGGCCATGGGCCTATGTGGAATTGCACCCCAAAATATATTCAGCTACTTCTCCTGAGTACGGGGATACCACATGTGTGGGACTTTTTGGGAGCCTAGCCGCGTATGGGACCCCGAAAACCAATCACTGCCTTCAGGATTTCTAAGGGTGTAACTTTTTGATTTCACTCTTCACTGCCTATCACAGTTTCGGAGGCCATGGAATGCCCAGGTGGCACAACCCCCCCCCCGAATGACCCCATTTTGGAAAGTAGACACCCCAAGCTATTTGCTGAGAGGCATATTGAGTCCATGGAATATTTTATATTTTGACACAAGTTGCGGGAAAGTGACACTTTTTTTTTTTTTTTTTTGCCACAAAGTTGTCACTAAATGATATATTGCTCACACAGGCCATGGGCCTATGTGGAATTGCACCCCAAAATACATTTAGCTGCTTCTCCTGAGTATGGGGATACCACATGTGTGGGACTTTTTGGGAGCCTAGCCGCGTACGGGGCCCCGAAAACCAATCACCGCCTTCAGCGTTTTTAAGGGCGTGAATTTTTGATTTTACTCTTCACTGCCTATCACCGTTTCGGAGGCCATGGAATGCCCAGGTGGCACAAAACCCCCCCAAATGACCCCATTTTGGAAAGTAGACACCCCAAGCTATTTGCTGAGAGGCATGGTGAGTATTTTGCAGCTCTCATTTGTTTTTGAAAATGAAGAAAGACAAGAAAAAACTTTTTTTTTTTTTCTTTTTTCAAATTTCAAAACTTTGTGACAAAAAGTGAGGTCTGCAAAATACTCACTATACCTCTCAGCAAATAGCTTGGGGTGTCTACTTTGCAAAATGGGGTCATTTGGGGGGGGGTTTGTGCCACCTGGGCATTCCATGGCCTCCGAAACTGTGATAGGCAGTGAAGAGTGAAATCAAAAATTCACGCCCTTAGAAAGCCTGAAGGCGGTGCTTGGTTTTCGGGGTCCCGTACGCGGCTAGGCTCCCAAAAAGTCTCACACATGTGGTATCCCCGTACTCAGGAGAAGCAGCAGAATGTATTTTGGGGTGTAATTTCACATATTCCCATGGCATGTTTGAGCAATATATCATTTAGTGACAACTTTGTGCAAAAAAAAAAAAAAAAAAAAAATTTGTCTCTTTCCCGCAACTTGTGTCGCAATATAAAATATTCCATGGACTCGACATGCCTCTCAGCAAATAGCTTGGGGTGTCTACTTTCCAAAATGGGGTCATTTGGGGGGGTTTTGAACTGTCCTGGCATTTTATGCACAACATTTAGAAGCTTATGTCACACATTACCCACTCTTCTAACCACTTGAAGACAAAGCCCTTTCTGACACTTATTTTTTACATGAAAAAGTTTTTTTTTTTGCAAGAAAAATTACTTTTAACCCCCAAACATTATATATTTTTTTAAAGCAAATGCCCTACAGATTAAAATGGTGGGTGTTTCATTTTTTTTTTTCACACAGTATTTGCGCAGCGATTTTTCAAACGCATTTTTTGGGGAAAAAACACACTTTTTTAAATTTTAATGCACTAAAACACACTATATTGCCCAAATGTTTGATGAAATAAAAAAGATGATCTTAGGCCAAGTACATGGATACCAAACATGACATGCTTTACAATTGCGCACAAACGTGCAGTGGCAACAAAATAAATACATTTTTAAAAGCCTTTAAAAGCCTTTACAGGTTACCACTTTAGATTTGCAGAGGAGGTCTACTGCAAAAATTACTGCCCTCGATCTGACCTTCGCGGCGATACCTCACATGCATGGTGCAATTGCTGTTTACGTTTGACGACAGACCGCCGCTTGTGTTCGCCTTAGCGCAAGAGCAGGGGGCGACAGGGGTGCTTTTTTTTTTTTCTTTATTATTTTTTTGCTTTTTTATCTTATTTTTAAACTGTTCCTTTCATTTTTTTTTTTTAAATCATTTTTATTGTTATCTCGGGGAATGTAAATATCCCCTATGATAGCAATAGGTAGTGACAGGTACTCTTTTTTGAAAAAATTGGGGTCTATTAGACCCTAGATCTCTCCTCTGCCCTCAAAGCATCTGACCACACCAAGATCGGTGTGATAAAATGCTTCCCCAATTTCCCAATGGCGCTATTTACATCCGGCGAAATCTAAGTCATAAAATGCTCGTAGCTTCCGGTTTCTTAGGCCATAGAGATGTTTGGAGCCACTCTTGTCTCTGATCAGCTCTATGGTCAGCTGGCTGAATCACCGGCTGCATTCTCAGGTTCCCTGTTGAGACAGGAGAGCCAGAGAAAAACACGGAAGACGGTGGGGGGGGGGCATTCCCTCCCACGGCTTGTAAAGGCAGTCTAGAGGCTAATTAGCCGCTAGGATTGCTTTTACATGAAAGCCGACCGCTGGCTGAAAAGAATGATACCAAGATGATACCTAAACCTGCAAGCATCATTCTGGTATAACCACTCAAAGTCGTGAATGGTGTACCTGAAGACAAAAAAATGGTTAACAATAAAGCACAGTAAACAGTAAAGTATAAATAATTACATACCTGAAAAACAAACATGATAAAACATAATAACAATAACAATAACAATAACAATAAAACACTGCAGAATAGAATACAGTAAAAAAAGAGCAGAACAATAGAGAGAGAGAATAGAGAGAGAGAACAATAAAACGACAACTATTTTTTTTTATTTTATATATATTTTTTTTTTTTTACACTTTTTTTGTAACTAACTTTTATAATGGTAACCGGTTCCAGGCTCGGGTCTCTCAAAATGCGATGGCATCTTGGGAGACCCTGTGAAAGTGTGCCTAGTCTGTGCAATGCTGTACCCTACGCTAATACTCAACTAGTAAATGGTAGCGTTCAAAACATTCACCAATGCAAAGACCAGGATTGTCAGGACAGGAGGGACAATAATAGCGGGTGTCACGCCTATATCCGCGCTTGCTGCAGACACAACATCTTTTTGGGGGGGTTCGTTGGGTAGGGGTACTCAGGAGGACATAAAAATGCCTCTCATGCAGCCGACTGCATTTGGTTGGGGATGTGAATGGGGGAAGTACGGGCGCTGCAGAAGCGGTGTGTTCCCAATTAGGATTGGCGAATGCAGCAGGAAGGGCACTATGGGCATGACGGGCCTGTGTTTGTCTTTTTGGTGGCAGCGGGACACTACTTGTGCTTGCCACCTCACCAGCTTGAACTGCACTTATGGGACTCGCCACGTCACCAAGTGTTACTGCAGCGCTGGTTTGACTACGACCGGGGTATACTAGGCCGCTGGTGCTTGCCAGTTCAATAAAAAGCTTCCAAAAAAACTGTTAGCGATCGCAGGGATCAGGCCTGACTCTGCAAACGCTGCAGTTATGCGTTTAGTGTTTTGTAAGTGACAGTGATCGATCGATACTGCACTTGGGTGGGCTGGGCTGGGCTGGGCCGGGCGGAGGGCAAAACGCAGGTGCTAGCAGGTATCTGGGCTGATCCCGCTAACACTGCGTTTTTGGGAACCCTAAACTGCTGGGGACGCCAGTATAGATCTGATCGGATCAGATGTTGATCCGTTCAGATACTATACCACTAAAGGAGGCGTATGCTGCGTGCGTGGGTGTTAGTGGTACTGGCGCTAACCTGACGCTGCCTGGGGACGGTGCTTGCTAGTTCACCAAAATGCTACCAAAAAAACTGTTAGCGATCGCAGGGATCAGGCCTGACTCTGCGAACGCTGCAGTTATGCGTTTAGTGCCTTGTAAGTGACAGTGATCGATCGATACTGCACTTGGGTGGGCTGGGCTGGGCGGAGGGGCACAACGCAGGTGCTAGCAGGTATCTGGGCTGATCCCGCTAACACTGCGTTTTTGGGAACCCTAAACTGCTGGGGACGCTAGTATAGATCTGATTGGACCAGATATTGATCCGATCAGATACTATACCACTAAGGGAGGTGTATGCTGCGTGCGTGGGTGTTAGCGGTACTGGCGCTAACCTGACGCTGCCTGGGGCTGGTGCTTGCCAGCTCACCAAAATGCTACCAAAAAAAATGTTAGCGATCGCAGGGATCAGGCCTGATTCTGCGAACGCTGCAGTTATGCGTTTAGTGTTTTGTAAGTGACAGTGATCAATCGATACTGCACTTGGGTGGGCCGGGCGGAGGGACAAAACGCAGGTGCTAGCAGGTATCTGGGCTGATCCCGCTAACACTGCGTTTTTGGGAACCCTAAACTGCTGGGGACGCTAGTATAGATCTGATCGGATCAGATATTGATCCGTACAGATACTATACCACTAAGGGAGGCGTATGCTGCGTGCGTGGGTGTTAGCGGTACTGGCGCTAATCTGACGCTGCCTGGGGCGACGCATATCACCGCCGGGCGACCGGGGGGCTAAACCTTTATTCGGTAATAAACGGCGGGTGCCCTGACACTATAAAAAATAAACAAACTAACCAGCGTCACCCGTAACAGTTATACGGTGATCAGTGGTGAAAGGGTTAACTAGGGGGCAATCAAGGGGTTAAAACATTTATTAGGTAGTATATGGGGGTCCCTGTCGCTATAAAACGCTGACGGCGAACCTAAATATTTACCTCACTAACTAGCGTCACCAGCGACACTAATACAGCGATCAGAAAAATGATCGCTTAGTGACACTGGTGACGGGGGTGATCAAGGGGTTAAAACTTTATTAGGGGGGGTTAGGGGGGTACCCTAGACCTAAAGGGGGGTAATACTAACTGTCCCAACACTGTAACTGTCACAAACTGACACCAATGCAGTAATCAGAAAAAAAAAAAAAACTGCTGGTGTCAGTTTGTGACAGGGAGGGGGGGGGGTGATTGGGGGGGTATCGGGGGGCGATCGGGGGGGGATCGGGGTGTTTTGTGTGCCTGGCATGTTCTACTGTGTTGTGTAGTGTTGGTGCACTCACATAGATGTCTTCTCTCCTCGGCGCTGCAACGGAATACCGAGCCGAGGAGAGATGACATCATTTCCTTTGCTGCTGTTTAGCATACAGCAGCAAAGGAAGTAATCTGATTGGCCGGCGGCGATCGCGAGGGGGGGCCACGAACGGATGGCCTCCCCCTCACCTCCGATCGCCGTGGGACAAAACGGGACCGCCTCGGGCACCGGGGGGGGGGTCCGATCGGACCCCCCACCCGCGGGAGGCAAATCACGTACATGTACGTGATTTTGCCTGCCCGTGCCGCCTTGCCGACGTAAATCGGCGTTAGGCGGTCCTTAAGTGGTTAAAGAAGGAATCCTCTAGGGAAGAATATTGGACAAAAGATTTATACTTCAGATTTATGACTGCTTTATCTTATTGAACAAGATTTTTCTAATCTAACAGAACTTGAAGAAGAAACTTTAAAGACATTTCATGAAGAAAAAATTAATCAGAAGAAACTTTATCTATTATAGATAAACAATTTGGGACTCAAACATTTGTCCACATATACATTTTTTGATAATCCGATTATTCTGATATTAATGTTCATATTATGTTAGGATTATCATTATTATTTTTATTTATGTTTCATTATTCATATATTGAATATTTTTAGGTAACAACTGCACACTCATTCTAGTTTATAGAACATCTTTTGTTCATAACTTAAGAAACATATCACTCTTAATAGAACTATGAAAAGTTATGACAAGTTTTAGAGTGTAAAGTATATTTCCAAAGAGCTAAAATATTTATTTGAGCACAAATATGGAAATATATTATTGCATAATTTATTTATTTTAATAATAATAATAATAATAATTATTATTATTGTTATAATTATTAATAATAGTAATTATAGATATGAGTCATCATTATGTTATACATTTTTAAATCCTATATCATTATTTTAAGATTTTGAATAGATAGATATAAGAGAAGTTAAAGTAAAAAGAAAAGTGATTAGAAAGGAGAGTTATTTCTAGCTGCTTCAGTTCTGAGGAATATTGTGTTCAATCATTTGATACAAGGACGTGCAAATGTGACATGAAAGAGGTTTTGAATGTATTAGAATATTTTGATATGATTAATCATAATTCAGGGGGGATTGTTAGAATATTATTCCAAATTCATAATTCGGCACTTATAGGTGTTATATTATATTCATGGCAAGCTTGCAAAACATATTTGGTTTTATGATTAATCATAATAAATAGAGTATGTGTGAATGACCTTGATCAATAGATTTGACATGATTCTTCTTCTAAAGCTGAGCATTGCTGGATTTTTCTGGTGTAGCCAATTTGAGTATGACATTTAAGGTATCTTGGTGTAGAATGTCATGAGAAGACGAAAATAGACACGTGTCCACATAGCTAAAGGAATATACATTGTGGATTATATCCTGTTAAGTTAAGTTAGTTTGTAGTTCCAGTCATATTAATAAGTACTAGTATATAGTTACTTAATGTAAAGTTGATAATATGTGTTCATATTATATAGATGTTTGGTTATATGACATTACATGATCAGCATATTACTTCAAATATGGAGTGTTACATGTGGGCTTGTCAATCGTATGCCATATATGACTATGAGTGCATACTGAAGCTAGCAGAAATGAATATGTGCCATACAAGGTTCTAAGTTGGTGTGAGGTTATGACGTTCACACGTTCACATGTAACATATAAAGCCAATGCTTCCATATTGAAGGACACACAGACACACAGACAGACACACACACAGACACACAGTCATTAGGATAGATGATACTGACATGTACACAAGATACTTTGATAAGTTGGGACAGCTGTCAATTCTGCCAGAAGACTGAGAACGTCATTTCCTGTTTCTTCTTGGAGGAACACACAAGACAGCATGGAGACAGGAGGGCAGCAGCCATGAAGCACACATGCTATCATATGCATATTACAGTTTTATAACTTTTTATTCTATTTCATATATTTTTACCCACACGGAACTGAACTATTATACTTTTTACATTGTATTTATGATGCCAACTGTGTGACAATAAACTCACACTTTGTTTTAAGTCAGTTTGGCTATCAATGCTATTTCATCCGGAAGCGCCTCTGAGATACAAGAATATTAGATATTAATAATATTCTTCACTGTGGTACTAATAGGATCAAAAGAACACCAGCAATTTTCTTCAGGTAGCTGTATTTACTGTAACAAGACAAGCCTGCCTGTCAGTAAGAAGATAACAGAAACGGATCTAGCTGAACACTGTGAGCAGGACGCACCTCACTAGCTTGTAGGTTTAGCTGAACACTGTGAGGTGGACGCACCCCACTAACTTGTAGGTTTAGCTGAACACTGTGAGCAGGACGCACCCCACTAACTTGTAGGTTTAGCAGAACACTGTGAGCAGGACGCACTGCACTAACTGTAAATAGTCTAGCTGCCTGACTGTGGTACTAATAGGATCAAAAGAACACCAGCAATTTTCTTTAGGTAGCTGTATTTACTGTAACAAGACAAGCCTGCCTGTCAGTAAGAAGATAACAGAAACGGATCTAGCTGAACACTGTGAGCAGGACGCACCCCACTAGCTTGTAGGTTTAGCTGAACACTGTGAGGTGGACGCACCCCACTAACTTGTAGGTTTAGCTGAACACTGTGAGCAGGACGCACCCCACTTACTTGTAGGTTTAGCAGAACACTGTGGGCAGGACGCACTGCACTAACTGTAAATAGTCTAGCTGCCTGACTGTGGTACTAATAGGATCAAAAGAACACCAGCAATTTTCTTCAGGTAGCTGTATTTACTGTAACAGGACAAGCCTGCCTGTCAGTAAGAAGATAACAGAAACGGATCTAGCTGAACACTGTGAGCAGGACGCACCCCACTAGCTTGTAGGTTTAGCTGAACATTGTGAGGTGGACGCACCCCACTAACTTGTAGGTTTAGCTGAACACTGTGAGCAGGACGCACCCCACTTACTTGTAGGTTTAGCAGAACACTGTGGGCAGGACGCACTGCACTAACTGTAAATAGTCTAGCTGCCTGACTGTGGTACTAATAGGATCAAAAGAACACCAGTAATTTTCTTTAAAATACTGTAACAAGACAAGCCTGCCTGTCAGTAAGAAGATAACAGGAACGGATCTAGCTGAACACTGTGAGCGGGACGCACTGCACTAAATGTAAATAGTCTAGCTGCCTGACTGTGGTACTAATAGGATCAAAAGAACACCAGTAATTTTCTTCAAAATACTGTAACAAGACAAGCCTGCCTGTCAGTAGGAATATAACAGGAACGGATCTAGCTGAACACTGTGAGCAGGACGCACTGCACTAAATGTAAATAGTCTAGAAGATAACAGGAACGGATCTAGCTAAACTGAATACAGTGTATATATATATATATATGCAACACCTGGGATGCATATATATACACAATACACTTTAAGTGCAGCTAACTGACTGACTGTCCTGCCTAATCTAGCTAACTCAAATGAAATGACACTGTCTCTCTCTCTCTCTAAGCACACCGGAACACACTGCACAGGGCCGCCGTGCAGGCGGCCTTATATAGTGTGGGGCGTGTACTAAATACCCTGAGCCATAATTGGCCAAAGCCTCCTTGGCTTTGGCCAATTATGGCTCTCTGTTAAGGCGGCGCTATGATTGGCCAAGCATGCGGGTCATAGTGCATGCTTGGCCAATCATCAGCAAGCAATGCACTGCGATGCCGCAGTGAATTATGGGCCGTGACGCGCCACACGAATTTGGCGCGAACGGCCCATATCGTTCGCAATTCGGCGAACGATCGAACAGCCGATGTTCGAGTCGAACATGGGTTCGACTCGAACACGAAGCTCATCCCTAGTGACAATACAGTGCATGCATCCTTAATGATCAGCCATTGGTGTGGGGAAAAAAAGCAGAGGCGGCCTGAGCCTGTCCTGACCTCATGCCGTATTTGCACATGTATTTATCAGTGGCCCTCTGCTTCGTGTATAGCCGCTGCAGCATTGACAAAGTCGAGTTCCACCTGATGGGCATATCACAAATCGGACTGTTTACAGGCAAGTGGATTTCCTGCTGAATTTCAGAGGACTGAGCACTGGCTGTGTATTACCGCCTTAAATGGCTACAGACTCTTCTGTCCAGCTTTAGCACATCCTGCAAGCCTGGGTACGTATTTAGGAAACACTGCACCACCAAATTGAGGACATGTGCCAGGCATGGCACATGTGTCAACTTTCCCTGTCTAAGGGCGGACAGGAGGTTGAGCCATTATTGCACACCACCATTCCTGGCTCCAGCTGGCATGGTGTGACTAACCTCTGGGCCTGTCCCTGCAGAGCTGCAAGAATCTCTGCTCCGGAGTGGTTCCTGCCCCCTAAACACACCAACTGAAGCACTGCATGGTACCTTTTAGCCCGACTCTGGGAATAGTCCTTTGAACGCTTAGGGGGTACCTGATGTTCATAGGTCAATTCTGCAGAGGAGGGCATACAGGTGGCAGAGTAGGAGGAGGAGGAGGAGGAGGGGGTAGAGCTCACAGGTCTGACATCATCATTAACCACTTCCCGCCCACCCTATAGCGGATTGACGTCCGGGAAGTGGTTGTGTTATCCTGACTGGGTGTCATATGATGTCCAGCAGGATAACATGCTGCCGCCCGCCCCCGGCGGTGCGCATCACGGAGATCGGTGGAGCAGTGTGTCAGCTTGACACACCGCTACACTGATCTTGGTAAAGAGCCTCCGGCGGAGGCTCTTTACCACGTGATCAGCCGTGTCCAATCACGGCTGATCACGCTGTCAATGGGAAGAGCCATTGATCGGCTCTTCCTCACTCGCATCTGACAGACGCGAATAGAGGAGAGCCGATCAGAGGCTCCCCTGGCAGGGGGGGTCTGCGCTGATTGTTTATCAGCGCAGCCCCCCCTCAAATCACCACACTGGACCACCAGGGATCGCCACTAGGACCACCAGGGAAGGGGCAACATGTGGATGGCCAGGTATGTACCCCATTGCCATCCACATGTGCCCAATCTGTGCCAATCAGTGCCCACAAATGGGCACTGATTGGCACCATTATGTCCCAGATCTGCCCAGCAATGCCCCCAATGTTTTATCAGTGCCACCTGCCATTGCCCATCGGTGCCACCTGTCATTGCCCATCGGTGCCACCTGCTAGTGCCCATCTGTGCCCACCTGTGCCCACCTATCAGTGCCCATCAGTGCCACACATCACTGCCACCCATAAGTACCCATCAGTGCCACCCATATGTACCAATCAATGCCACCTACGAGTGCCCATCAGTGCCACCTACGAGGGCCCATCAGTGCCGCCTATGAGTGCCCATCGATGCCACCTATGAGTGCCCATCAGTGCCGCATACCAGTGCCACCTATCAGTGCCCATCAGTGCCACCTATCAGTGCCCATCAGTGCCGCCTATCAGTGCCCATCATCAGTGCCCATCAGTGCCACCTCATCAGTGCCACCTCATTGGTGCCACCTCATTGGTGCCCATCAGTGCCGTCGTATCAGTGTCCGTCAGTGCAGCCATATCAGTACCCATCATTGAAGGAGAAAACTTACTTATTTACAAAAAATTTTAACAGAAACAAAGAAAAACTTGTTTTTTCAAAATTTTCAGTCTTTTTTTATTTGTTGCGCAAAAAATAAAAACCTCAGAGGTGATCAAATACCACCAAAAGAAAGCTCTATTTGTGGGAACAAAATGATAAAAAATTTGTTTGGGTACAGTGATGGATGCCCGCGCAATTGTCATTCAAATTGCGACAGCACTGAAAGCTGAAAATTGGCCTGGGCGGGAAGGTGTCTAAGTGCTTGGTATTGAAGTGGTTAAGGATGAGCTGAACAGCCCCGGTTCGGTTCATGCCAGAATAAGCGAACAGGCAAAAAATTTGGATGAACACTGTTAAAGTCTGTGGGACAGACGGCATGGGTTCTTCCCCAGTTCATTACCAGGCCCTTTGGGGGTGGTCTTGTATGAATATTAAGGGGAACCCGAACCAAAAATGTTAAAAAAATTGCGTGGGGGTCCCCCCAAAATCCATACCAGGCCCTTCAGGTCTGGTATGGAAATTAAAGGGAACCCTGCATCAAATTTTTTTTTAAAATGGCGTAGGGGTCCCCCAAAATCCATACCAGACCTAAACAGTCTGGTATGGATTTTAAGAGGGACCCTGCACCAAAATAAAAAAAATGGTGTAGGGGCCGCCCGAAAATCCATACCACACCCTTATCTGCACATGCAACCTGACAGGCTGCAGGAAAAGAGAGCCCCCTTCCTGAAGCGTACCAGGCCACGTGCCCTCATCTTGGAGAGGGTGCTTTGGAGTAGCTCCCAAAACACCTTGTCCCCATGTTGATGGGGATAAGGGCCTCATCCCCACAACCCTTGCCCGGTGGTTGTGGGGGTCTGCGGGCAGGGGGCTTATCGGAAGCTGGATCCCAGCCTCCCCCCATGTGAATTGGTAACGAGTGCATTGAACCCCTACCATTTCATTAAAAAAGTGTCAAAATTAGTAAAAAAAGACAGGAGACACTTTGGGACATGTCCTTTATTAAAAGATAAAAAAATAAAAATGTCCCCAATGTAGATCCATCTCACGCCACCGATGAGCCAGAAAAAAAGCCGCAACAGCTCCGCTTCCATGGGAGGCTCCCGCCGAGTGATGCTTCTTCTTGGTGACAGCTGTTATATAGCTGAGGGCGGGGACATCCGTCGACATAAACGGCACGTGACATCAGAGGAAGGGGGCGGGGTCTCCTGTCTCCTGTCTTTTTTACTATTTTTGACACTTTTTTTGTGAAATGGTAGGGGTACAAATTCACATAAGGGAGGCCGGGATCTGGGGGCCCCCTTGTTAAAGGGGCTTCCAGATTCCGATAAGCCCCCGCCTTCAGACCCCACAACCACTGGGCAAGGATTGTGGGGATGAGGCCATTGTCCCCATCAACATGGGGACAAGTTGCTTTGGGGGCTACTCCAAAGCACCCTCCCCATGTTGAGTGCATGTGGCCTGGTACGGTTCAACAGGGGGGTGCTATCTCACCCCCCTCTTTTCCTGCGGCCTGCCAGGTTGCATGCTCAGATAAGGGTCTGGTATGGATTTTGGGGGGACCCCTACGCCATTTTTTTATTTTGGCACAGGGTTCCCCTTAATACCCATACCAGACCTGAAGGGCCTGGTATGGATTTTGGGTGACCATCGCGCAATTTTTTTTTTTTAATTTTTCAGTTTGGGGTTCCCCTTAATATTCATACCAGACCCAAAGGGCCTGGTAATGGACGGGGGGAAACCCATTCCATTTTTTTCAATGAGTTTTATCTATATTGCTGAGACCCGACAATTCATTACATCCGCGATCAGTTCTAAATGACTTTTTTTCCTTTAGAAATGTCATTTTGCTGTGGTATTATTCTAAACATGGGAAAACTGCGCCACTTTACAGGCATTCTATACACACCCCACAGGCACGATATTTAAAGGAATATTTCATTTTTATTGTTTCACTTTAAGCATTATTAAAATCATTGCTCCCGAATAAACGGACATTTTTAAAACTTTTTTTTGCATTGATAAATGTCTCCTGGGGCAAGACCCGGTTCCCCAAATACTTTTTATGACATTAACTTGCATATAATGCCGTGTACACATGGGCAGACTTTTCGACCAGACTGGTCCGACGGAACTAATCCGTCGGACAATCCGACCGTGTGTGGGCTTCATCGGACCTGCAACTGACTTTTTCTTTTTCTTTTTTTTTAATTCAATTTTCTTCCAAAATGTAACAATTAAATTAAAAAGGGAAACAGATAGTCTCCATCTTCACCTCAAGGATAATAAATAAACAGAAAAACATTGCATTGTACTGTAATCATAAGAAGTGAGAGATAAAGACAAAGGAAATCAGCAGTGCATCCTTATCCCCCTTACTTCACCTGTTCCCCATATTGTCAAATTAACATTACTCCTTTAACCCTCCCCTCTTTTCCACCCCTCCTATTACCCTTTCAGTATACTCATAACTGAGTTATTAGACCGATTCTCTCAACCATCTCTTTCACTTCATATGATTTATAATATTAAAATTAAAAAATGTATTGCATCAAGTTTATCTAATGTGCCCTAAACCTGTGTATTTATCTATTTTGGTTGTTCTCAGGCTTTATCTATACATCTTTTACTCCTTGGGAGGGGGCCCATTCTCTTTTTTCTTTTCTCCAACCAGAGTCTCCACATCTTATAAAATTCTTTGAGGTTACCTCTCTTTGTATACACTGTTCTCTCTTTACAGATGGTCTCATTCATTACCCCATTCCAATCTCTTACTGTAGGGGGTGTCCTTGACTGCCATCTAGTTGCAATAATTTTCCTTGCTTGAAACAAACATCTTAATATTGCAATTGTGGTGCTCTTCCTCTCCCCCAGTTTCTTCCTATACCCCAGAATGCATAACACAGCATCCATCTTCAATGCTATTCCAAATATATCATGCATGGTAATGAGCACTCTCTCCCAGTATCGAAACAGTTTGGGGCATCTCCACACCATATGTATGAGATCGCCAGACCCCTGGCATCTGGGGCACTTGTCATCTGATCTTCTGCCAAACTTAAACAGACGCTTGGGGGTATAATATGCTCTATTAATCAACATCAGGTGGGATATCTTCTGCGGGGGTGAGACCGATACAAACGGGCCCATCTCTAGGATTCTCCTCCACTGCTCCTGTGTTATTGCTCCTATATCCACTTCCCATCTCTCTCTTTCACTACAGCATTTCCTCCCAGTGTTGACTTCTTTGCTTATCTGTCTGTATACTTCGGATATAAGACCCTTAGTGGAGCCTATCCGAAGTATACTTTGAAACAAGGGCATTTTATTCCATTCCAAGGGTTTTTCCCTAAATTGAACTTCCAGGGCATTCCCCACCTGTAAGTAAGTGTAGAATGTACATTGCAGTATATTAAATTCCCGTCTCAGGTCCGAGAATTTTTTGAGGGTACTACCAGCATACAGTTGTCTCAGCCTTTTAATACCTTGTTTTCACATGCTCTATCTTTTCCTATCAGGGAAGTTTCCTGCAAGTTGCTGTTGTTCCATAGGGGGGTATTCCTGGTATTACTGAATCACTGATGGGATCCACTGGAAAAAGCTCAGATTTACCCCAATTTATCTCTAATCCTGTAAAGCTACCAAATTCTTCCACTATGCTCATTGCTTTTATTAATGATTGCCCTGTGTCTCCCAGGAAGAGCAGGATATAATCTGCGTATAACGCTATTTTTTCATCTCCCGTCTTCCTCTAAAATCCAGTTATCTCAACGCTTGTTCTTATAGTGATAGCCAAGGGTTCCATTGCTAGGGCGAAGAGCAGGGGTGACAATGGACATCCTTGTCTCGTTCCCCTTTCCAAATCAATTTTATCCGAACGTTTGTTATCAATTCTGAGCCTGGCGCTGGGCTTATCATAAAGCATATTTATCCAGCTTCTGAAGGAGGGGCCAAATCCAAATTTCCCCAGTACCCTCCAAATATATCCCCACTCCACGCTATCAAAAGCTTTGGTCACATCCAGTGACAACACCGCTCTTGATCCCTCATTCTCTGTCGGGGTCTGTAAGTTTAGAAATGTCCTTCTGATATTTGTGCTTGTTGATCTATTGGCTATAAATCCCACCTGATCTGGATGGATAAGTCTAGAAATAATTCTAATTCAGCCTAGCTGCCAGGACCTTAGCCAAAATTTTTGCATCGGAACATAAGAGAGAAATTGGTCTATATGCAGCTACATCCAGGGGGTCCTTGTGTGTGGATCTGTGTGGATCTAACCCCCCCCCCCCCGTAATTCTTTGAAACAGAAACAAACAAAAAAAACCACCACAGCAGCCAAAGCACTTTACCACCCTTCCACCTCCCTTCAGTTTGTCTATAATTTCTCCTTGTTTTCTTCCAGCCACGTCTCCACGCTTGCCGGGGAATCAAAAATCTGGGTACCCCCCAGTGCAGTCACCCATAGCCTTGCCGGGTAGAGAAGGGCATAGGACAACTTAAACTTTTGTAAAGTACGCTTAATTTGTATAAACTCTGCTCTGCGTCTCTGAAGTTCCGGTGAGAAGTCAGAGTATAATGATATCTTGGTATCATTAAAAAAGATATTTCCCGCCTCCCTTGCTTTCCCCAGCAATATTACTTTATCCTTATAGTTCGAGAACTTCATCAGGAGTGGCCTAGGATATCCTTCTGCTGGCGGAGCTCTGAAGGGGACTCTATGTGCTCTTTCAATAGAGAACATTATTGAAAATGTCTCTCTTCCAAAAAGTTCCACAAGCCATTTTTCCAGGAACTCTCTAGGGTTAGAACCCTCACATTTTTCAGGCAGCCCCACCATCCTCACATTGTCCCTTCAGAGCCTGTTCTCCATCTTCTCCATTTTTGATGCATATCTGGTCAGGTGTTCTTTCATACTTTTCACCTCTTTTATTAGTGGAAGTATATCATTCTCTGATTGACTTGTCCTGCCTTCCAGGGCTGTTGTTCTTTCCACTGTTTTTTGTAGGTCCCGTCTGCCCACTATCAAATCCGCCTTTACTCCTTTCATTTGTTCGCAAAGTTCTTCTAGTGAACCCTTACATGCATTCACTGCCAAAAATACGTCTTTCAGTGTCTGTTCTTTCTCTAAAGGTAAGGGAGCATCAGTTACTTCTACACTTTGTTCGATCAACCCTGAGCTCTTGCCATTATTCCAGTCAAGCCAGACCAATTCTGGATAGTTATAATCCATACAGTCTCTAGATCCACATGTAGCAGCGTGTGGCAGCATACAACAGCATATAGCAGCATACAATATATTACTTTTCCTTTTTACTCACAAGACCTCCTGGCAGGTTAAGAAATTCAATGTTTTCAGGGATTTTTCCTCTACTCACATGACCTTTCACTGAAGGGGCTCCTCTGGTCCAGAGTGCGGTATGCAGTGTGCAGGGCTTGCCTGGATGGTACAGGCTTCAGCTTAAGGATCGCTGTCTTCACCGCAATATGACTCTGTCAGGTGTTTCCAGGTAGGGCGGATAGAGCGGGGTCCCCACTTCCCCTCCCCTGGTTGACCCCTCCACTACACCCCACTAGCTGTCCTGAGGGGGAGAGTTAGAGTCACAGCACCCTGTGCAGCTTGCGTTACCACCGATAAGCTTCCCCAGCCAGGGATCATCACAGGACAGTCAGCGGTGTCAGCAGCATCAGCGGGGGTATCAGCGATATCAGCTGTGTGTCAATGGTGTGTCAGCAGCATCAGCGATATCATCGGCATCAGCGAGAAGCTTCAGGAGGGGGGAGACACACACATGCTCTCATTCCTCACTTCTCACTCTCGTCCATCCAGCCACACCCCTCAACATGTGTCAATGCAACTGACTTTTTCAGTCGAAAATCAGGCGGACTTTAGATTTAAAACATGTTTCAAATCTTTCCGACGGATTCGAGTCTGGTCAAAGAATCAAATAAAAAAAGTGGAAGATGTATCTGCCTCTATCCCCCACTCCTCTGCGCCAGGTTTTACTGAGAAATCTGATGTAGACAAGCAGCTGCTTGAGTGAAATCAACACATGTATGTAAGCAATAAAATCATAGAGAACAAAACATAATACCACCCGATACCCAAAAAAAGTCTCTAATCACTTATTGCAGCAGCGCTATGTGTCAAGATAGTAAAAACACATGAGGAGTGACATTAAAACTTTTAACAATAAAGGAGATCCAGGAAAGTTCAAGTAGCTGTGGTCTATTGTAGTGGAGAGCCTCTTTCACCAAGAAAAATTACCACGTGCAGGGGGTATCACCCCAATGGACTTGCACTCACCAAAAGATCAGCATACATAAGCCTTTATGATAAACGCTTCCTTTCTCCTTCATCCAACCACCGGATGTCAGTCATATTCTTAGGTAAAAACGCATTACATAAGGGAGGAATAAAATAGCCAAATAGTGTAATATTGCTAAACAATTTTTATTAAACTTTTAAAATATTCCCCCTTTAGTTAACATGCGTACCAGATATATAAATAAAACGAGCAATTGTTAAAGTGCACTGTGCCTGCTTGTCCTGTCTCCCGGGAGGTCCTCTGGAACATTTACTGGATAGAAAACCAGCCTACTTCCTTGTTCCCCTCGGGTGCGTGGAACGCACGCGTCACTTCCGGTGAATTACGTCACTGACGCATTTCGTCATTTCCGGTCGTCGTCTGAGGGCGTGATTCACCATAAGAGTGGCCAATATTTATGTAAGCGTCATCAGCGCCAACCAATCATGTCAACTCTGCTGACCAGACCACACCCCCTATGTGATCTCGTTCTGAATACTGTCAGCAATGGGAGATGCAAAGTTAATCACATCATCAGCATAGCTGAATACTTGTGGTCACCGCAATCTTATCATAACTGGCTAACCTGGAAGCTGACACCCTAGACGTCACAGGAGTCACCATTATCATGTGTATTTGGCATGCGGATGTGGTTCTTTATGTATACATATTACGATATACTGTCCGCTAGCCACAAAATAAAATGTAACGAAACCTGATCACGGCTGGTGTGTCTATCTGGTGAGATGTAAATATATCTCATATGCAGCATAAATACCAGTAAATTGTGTAAACATATATGCAAAATATCATACACAATACACAGGAAATGTTAAAGATTGTAGTACTAATAATACTAATATCAAGCTGCCATAAAGATGTAAATCCTATACGGTAGATATAGGAACCAATGTAATGGCAAAATTATCTAAAATTAGAGTGTGACCTACTTATGATTTAGACAACAACCAATAGATGTATTGAATAATACATATCAAATTTCCATATACAATTTCATAAACTGTATAAAAATATAAAAATATATAAAAAAATAAAAAAATATAAAAAAATATGCATAAAATATGTATAAAACACACAGAATACAAAACCTAAAATATCACTTCAATAAAAACCAACTGTCTGAAACTAATTGTCTGAAACTAATCATTTAGAATATGTGCACACCGGTCAGTGTATATATCGTTAATAAAAGCCCCTAAAACTGGTTATGTATCGCTGATAAAGCAATTTATATCGAGCTCAATATTGAGACCCTTGGGGGAGAGCACATCTACAGAATGGATCCACCTGGTCTCACGTTTAGATAGTTCGCGGATGCGATTCATACCTCTCCATTGGGTTTGTAGATGCTCAACCCCCCAAAATTCCAGCCCCGTTGGGTCCCTGTTATGTTTCAACTTAAAATGTAATGAGACATTATGGTCCTTATAGCCATTCTTAATGTTATTAATACGCTCAGAAATTCTAATTCGTAGCAGTCTCTTCGTGTGGCCTATATAAATAAGGCCGCAAGGGCATCTGAGAGCATAGACCACATCAGTGCTATTGCACTTTATAAATTGTTTAATGTCGAAAAAACGACCATTAGCAGGCGACACAAAATTTTTAATTCCCCTTAATGGTCTAGAGACTTCTTTGCAAGCTTTACATTTCCTGCACGCAAAGAATCCGTTTCAGTCCCAGAATGACTGAGGACGTTCAGGAGGGTCTATAACCTTTCTTACTACTTTATCACCAAAACATGTGGCCTTCCTATAAATAAATTGAGGTGTGGGTGGAAGTACAGTGGTGAGTTTCTTGTCCATTAGGAGTATGTGCCAATGTCTTCTAAAAATCTCCTCCACTTCCTTATACTGAGAATGGAATTGGGAAATGAATCCCCATTCTTTACTACGGTTTTTCTTGTTCGTCTCGGGTGCCTCTAAGCTCCCCTGATCCTTCTCTTGTAAACACAATCTTCTTGGTAGGGCTGCTACTTCTTCCACTACTTTTTTGAGGATCTCCGGTTTGTACCCCTTAGCCTCAAACCTCTCAGTTAGAACTTTGGACTGTGAAAGGAATTCTGCTTCTTCAGAGCAATTTCTTTTTACATGCATGATTTGGCCCTTCGGAATATTTTTGAGCCATTGGGGATGATGGCCACTGGAGGTAGGTAAATAGCTATTCCTGTCAATTTTTTAAAAAAATACTTTTGTTTCTAACTTGTCATTTTGTCAATATATAGTCACATCCAGGAAATGAATCGTATCTCTATGCCAATTAGAGGTCAAAGCTATATTGTTCTCATTACAATTTAAAGCTTCTAAAAATGATTCTAATGACTCTGGTGATCCAACCCAAATAAAAAACAGATCGTCAATGAACCGTTTATAGAAAATCAATTCAGAGCGCTGTTCTCTGAATATGATTTTATCTTCCCACTCTGCCATGAAGAGGTTTGCGATGCTGGGCGCGAATTTCGCGCCCATCGCAACACCTCTCCGTTGTGTGTAGAAGTTCCCACCGTACCAGAAGTAATTATGGCTAAGGCAGAAATCAAGGGCATCTCTCAAAAAAACTTTTTGGTTATGGGGAAGGTCATCTCTTTGGGATAGAGCCCAATTAAGTGCCAGCAGGGCATCATCGTGCTGTATAATGGAATACAGAGATGCAACATCTGCTGTAACCAAAAGGGCTTGTGGCTTATCCGTTAGATCAACATTCTGTAAACAGTTCAAGAAATTTTTAGTGTCTCTGATATATGAGCGAGTGCACACAACACTCTTCTGCAGGAAACAATCTAAATACTGGCCCATTCTAGCAGACACAGATCCAATGCTGTTAACAATGGGTCTTGCAGGAGGGTTGGTGGCGTCTTTATGAATCTTTGGCAGAGTATATAGTGTGGGTATGCGACTACTCAGAGGAACTAGGTATCGCTTCTCTTTCTCTGTCAGGACCCCACTTCGAGTACCCATGTCCACCAAAGTTTTTAATTGATTCCTATAGGATTTTGTTGGATCCTTGCTAAGAGGTTTATATGTCTCCCGGTCAGACAGCATATCCATAATTTGGCCATGGTACAAGTCCTTTGGGAGGATCACCACACCTCCTCCCTTGTCTGCTGGCCTTATAATGATATCCTTTCTTTCTTCTAACATTGTGATGCCTTCACTAATATGTCTCATGTTTACCTCCTTTTTCGGTTCAATATGTTCCAAATCCCGTAGAACCAATCCCTTAAACACCTCCACTTGGTGGTTAGGATTGTTAAGAGGATTGAAAAGGGATTTGTTTTTTAAGCCGCTGTTAATCACTCCATTGGCTTTTTGGATAGTGGCAGTGGTGGAGGAATTACATCCTATAAAATATTTTTTGATATTCAATTTCCTGATGTATTTGTGAATATCGATGAACACATCGAATTTGTTAATGGGTTTCTTAAGACTACATTTTAAACCCAAATTCAAGATGTTCAGTTCCTTATGCGTTAGTTTAGCTTTGGATAAATTAAAAATGCCTCCTACTCCGATCCCCTTCATCTTTTTTTGGATTCTAGATCCTGCCCTACAACCCCGGTATTTCCT
This sequence comes from Aquarana catesbeiana, assembly GCF_042186555.1. Taxonomy (NCBI): domain Eukaryota; kingdom Metazoa; phylum Chordata; class Amphibia; order Anura; family Ranidae; genus Aquarana; species Aquarana catesbeiana. The sequence goes on along the minus strand of NC_133331.1, from coordinate 211,992,618 downwards.
TTTGAAGGGACAGTGTATTGAGGATAGTCCTTCTTTTGTTGCTGGTGTTGTTCCTTCCAATAGGGGATTCTCTGGAGATCCGCAGGTTGCGGGCCCCTGGACTGGGTTAAGGAGTATGGCGACCTGTATGGAGCATGGATCTGAGAGTGGGTGGAGGCCTCCCTCTGCGTGGGGGTTGTCCACGTCCCCTCCGTTGGGACCCCCTTCCCTTCCCCAGAAATACCGGGGTTGTAGGGCAGGATCTAGAATCCAAAAAAAGAAGAAGGGGATTGGAGTAGGAGGCATTTTTAATTTATCCAAAGCTAAACTAACGCATAAGGAACTGAACATCTTGAATTTGGGTTTAAAATGTGGTCTTAAGAAACCCATTAACAAATTCGATGTGTTCATCGATATTCACAAATACATCAGGAAATTGAATATCAAAAAATATTTTATAGGATGTAATTCCTCCACCACTGCCACGATCCAAAAAGCCAATGGAGTGATTAACAGCGGCTTAAAAAACAAATCCCTTTTCAATCCTCTTAACAATCCTAACCACCAAGTGGAGGTGTTTAAGGGATTGGTTCTACGGGATTTGGAACATATTGAACCGAAAAAGGAGGTAAACATGAGACATATTAGTGAAGGCATCACAGTGTTAGAAGAAAGAAAGGATATCATTATAAGGCCAGCAGACAAGGGAGGAGGTGTGGTGATCCTCCCCAAGGACTTGTACCATGGCCAAATTCTGGATATGCTGTCTGACCGGGAGACATATAAACCTCTTAGCAAGGATCCAACAAAATCCTATAGGAATCAATTAAAAACTTTGGTGGACATGGGTACTCGAAGTGGGGTCCTGACAGAGAAAGAGAAGCGATACCTAGTTCCTCTGAGTAGTCACATACCCACACTATATACTCTGCCAAAGATTCATAAAGACGCCACCAACCCTCCTGCAAGACCCATTGTTAACAGCATTGGATCTGTGTCTGCTAGAATGGGCCAGTATTTAGATTGTTTCCTGCAGAAGAGTGTTGTGTGCACTCGCTCATATATCAGAGACACTAAAAATTTCTTGAACTGTTTACAGAATGTTGATCTAACAGATAAGCCACAAGCCCTTTTGGTTACAGCAGATGTTGCATCTCTGTATTCCATTATACAGCACGATGATGCCCTGCTGGCACTTAATTGGGCTCTATCCCAAAGAGATGACCTTCCCCATAACCAAAAAGTTTTTTTGAGAGATGCCCTTGATTTCTGCCTTAGCCATAATTACTTCTGGTACGGTGGGAACTTCTACACACAACGGAGAGGTGTTGCGATGGGAGCGAAATTCGCGCCCAGCATCGCAAACCTCTTCATGGCAGAGTGGGAAGATAAAATCATATTCAGAGAACAGCGCCCTGAATTGATTTTCTATAAACGGTTCATTGACGATCTGTTTTTTATTTGGGTTGGATCACCAGAGTCATTAGAATCATTTTTAGAAGCTTTAAATTGTAATGAGAACAGTATAGCTTTGACCTCTAATTGGCATAGAGATACGATTAATTAATTGACAGGAATAACTATTTACCTACCTCCAGTGGCCATCATCCCCAATGGCTCAAAAATATTCCAAAGGGCCAAATCATGCGTGTAAAAAGAAATTGCTCTGAAGAAGCAGAATTCCTTTCACAGTCCAAAGTTCTAACTGAGAGGTTTGAGGCTAAGGGGTACAAACCGGAGATCCTCAAAAAAGTAGTGGAAGAAGTAGCAGCCCTACCAAGAAGATTGTGTTTACAAGAGAAGGATCAGGGGAGCTTAGAGGCACCCGAGACGAACAAGAAAAACCGTAGTAAAGAATGGGGATTCATTTCCCAATTCCATTCTCAGTATAAGGAAGTGGAGGAGATTTTTAGAAGACATTGGCACATACTCCTAATGGACAAGAAACTCACCACTGTACTTCCACCCACACCTCAATGTATTTATAGGAAGGCCACATGTTTTGGTGATAAAGTAGTAAGAAAGGTTATAGATCCTCCTGAACGTCCTCAGTCATTCTGGGACCGAAACGGATTCTTTGCGTGCAGGAAATGTAAAGCTTGCAAAGAAGTCGCTAGACCATTAAGGGGAATTGAAAAATTTGTGTCGCCTGCTAATGGTCGTTTTTTCGACATTAAACAATTTATAACGTGCAATAGCACTTATGTGGTCTATGCTCTCAGATGCCCTTGCGGCCTTATTTATATAGGCCACACGAAGAGACTGCTACGAATTAGAATTTCTGAGCATATTAATAACATTAAGAATGGCTATAAGGACCACAATGTCTCATTACATTTTAAGTTGAAACATAACAGGGACCCAACGGGGCTGGAATTTTGGGGGGTTGAGCATCTACAAACCCACTGGAGAGGTATGAATCTCATCCGCGAACTATCTAAACGTGAGACCAGGTGGATCCAATCTGTAGATGTGCTCTCCCCCAAGGGTCTCAATATTGAGCTCGATATAAATTGCTTTATCAGCGATACATAACCAGTTTTAGGGGCTTTTATTAACAATATATAACACTGACCGGTGTGCACGTATTCTAAATGATTAGTTTCAGACAATTAGTTTCAGACAGTTGGTTTTTATTGAAGTGATATTTTGGGTTTTGTATTCTGTGTATTTTATACATATTTTATGCATATTTTTTATATTTTTTTATTTTTTTATATATTTTTATATTTTTATACAGTTTATGAAATTGTATATGGAAATTTGATATGTATTATTCCATACATCTATTGGTTGTTGTCTAAATCATAAGTAGGTCACACTCTAATTTTAGATAATTTTGCCATTACATTGGTTCCTATATCTACCGTATAGGATTTACATCTTTATGGCAGCTTGATATTAGTATTATTAGTACTACAATCTTTAACATTTCCCGTGTATTGTGTATGATATTTTGCATATATGTTTACACAATTTACTGGTATTTATGCTGCATATGAGATATATTTACATCTCACCAGATAGACACACCAGCCGTGATCAGGTTTCGTTACATTTTATTTTGTGGCTAGCGGACAGTATATCGTAATATGTATACATAAAGAACCATATCCGCATGCCAAATACACATGATAATGGTGACTCCTGTGACGTCTAGGGTGTCAGCTTCCAGGTTAGCCAGTTATGATAAGATTGCGGTGACCACAAGTATTCAGCTATGCTGATGATGTGATTAACTTTGCATCTCCCATTGCTGGCAGCACTCAGAACGAGATCACATAGGGGGTGTGGTCTGGTCAGATGACATGATTGGTTGGCGTTGATGACGCTTACATAAATATTGGCCACTCTTATGGTGAATCACACCCTCAGACGACGTCCGGAAGTGACGAAATGCGTCAGTGACGTAATTCACCGGAAGTGACGCGTGCGTTCCACGCACCCGAGGGGAACAAGGAAGTAGGCTGGTTTTCTATCCAGTAAACGTTCCAGAGGACCTCCCGGGAGACAGGACAAACAGGCACAGTGCACTTTAACAATTGCTCGTTTTATTTATATATCTGGTACGCATGTTAACTAAAGGGGGAATATTTTAAAAGTTTAATAAAAATTGTTTAGCAATATTACACTATTTAGCTATTTTATTCCTCCCTTATGTAATGCAGTTTTACCTAAGAATATGACTGACATCCGGTGGTTGGATGAAGGAGAAAGGAAGCGTTTATCATAAAGGCTTATGTATGCTGATCTTTTGGTGAGTGCAAGTCCATTGGGGTGATACCCCCTGCACGTGGTAATTTTTCTTGGTGAAAGAGGCTCTCCACTACAATAGACCACAGCTACTTGAACTTTCCTGGATCTCCTTTATTGTTAAAAGTTTTAATGTCACTCCTCATGTGTTTTTACTATCTTGACACATAGCTCTGCTGCAATAAGTGATTAGAGACTTTTTTTGGGTATCGGGTGGTATTATGTTTTGTTCTCTATGATTTTATTGCTTACATACATGGTCAAAGAATCAATTTGTCTGTATGCTAGTCTGACGGACAAAAACCGATGTTAGGGCAGCTATTGGCTACTGGCTATGAACTTCCTGATTTTAGTCAGGTTGTACGTCATCATGTACAAATCCGTCAGACTTTGGTGTGATCGCGTGTAGGCAAGTCCGTTCATTCGAAAGTCTGTCAGAAGTCTGTCAAAAGTCTGTTGAAAGTCCGTCAGAAAGACCGTCGGACCTTTGATGCCGAAAAGTCTGCCCGTGTGTACACGGCATAAGCCTTTAAAATGAGAACATTTGGTTTTTCATGTTAGTGTCCCATAGACTTTAACGGTGTTCCATGGCTTTCGAATTTGCCGCGAACACCGCATAATGTTCGTTGTTCGCAGAATGTCAGAGCAACCAAAGTTCGGCCCGAACTTATGCTCGGGCCGAACAGTTCACCCATCCCTAATCATCACCACCAGCTGTATGGAGACATGGTGGCACAACAAGCTGCAGCACCGAGCCCTGTCCTGCATCCTTTAGAGTTGCAAGCAGCATTACCCAGTGTGTTGTAACAAAATATATCATCCCTGCCCATGCTTGCTGGACCACATGTCAGCAGTAAAGGTGGATTTTATGGTTGACTGCCTTGCCCAATGATGCTAGAACATTCCCTTCCATGTGATGGTAGAGAGACTGGGAACCTGCCATTGTGGTACAGCACATTGTGCAAATTCACTAAAGGGGGCAGAATCCACCAGGCTGAAAGGCAGAAGTTGGAGAGCCAACAGCTTTGACATGCTTGCATTTAGATGCTGGGCATGTGAATGGCAGGGACTGTATTTTTTTTTCCGGAGCAGCAGATGGGGCAGAGAAATTTGCCGGCTACAGTCTACAGCTGGTGGTGTGCTGCTGGCAGATGTTCTGCTAGGACCTGGGACACCCTGTGCTATACCATTATCCCTGTCAGTGGAGGCTTCTGAGAGGTAATGACTCGATATACCAGGGGCAGACTGAAGTGGGTAAGGAGGAGGAGGAGGAGGGACAGACTTGTGCCCCTTTTGTGTGGCTTTTAGGTGCTCTTGCCAACGGGCTGAGTGGTTGGACGTTAAATGCAGTGTTAAGCATGTGGTATCCAAATGGCTGGTGTTTTTGCCACGTTTGATGTGCCTGAGACACAGTTTGCAGATGGCAACAGTCGATCTGCTGCAGATGTGCTGAAAAAGGCCCAGAGAGCTGAGCTTTGGGGAGTGGGAGATAACAGTTGCAGAATGTGATGGAACAGGGTGGCTGCTCTTTACTCTTTCTTGATGTTGGCCTCCTTGAGGTTGTGCCACCTCACCTTCAGTTTCCTCCTCTGCTCTATCTGGCACCCAAGTTGCATCAGTGACCTCATCATCATCATCATCTCCATCTCCTCCATCTTCATCATTACCACTAGAGACAACTTGGCAATATGCTGCGGCCTGGGGAACATGAATGCCAATTTGTCTACCAGTGTTCTCCCCTCTCTCTAGGCTCATGTTCCTGTCATCCTCAACCTCAGAACCAACATCTGAATCCAGTAATGGCTCAAGGAGCAAGTGGCTGATGCTGTGGTCCAATAACTCAGCTGACTCCCCAATGGCTGATGTTGGGGCTATGGCAGGAATAGATGTGGCCAAGGAGGCAGGTTTATCCACTCTGGTAACTGCAGGGGACTGCACACTTGTCTCTGCTTGTGTGACAGAGGATGAGGAGAATGAGGAAGGTTTAGTAAGCCAGTCCACCACCTCCTCTGCATGCTGTGGCTGGATAGCATGGGCAAACTCACTCAACAGAGGAAATTATGCACTGCCTGAGGACTGACAAACACGTCCACCTTTGCCTGTGGACACATTTGTTGCTGGCCCCCTTACAGTGCCAAGGGAACATCTGCCTTTCCTAATTGTCCTCCCAGACATTATTTGGAGGGAGTGGTGCTTATAAGCAAATGTAAAGAAGAAGTTGAAATCTGTACGTAGATGCACTTTAATCAATGTTTGGTGCACTTTAATTTGAGTACTCACACTACACAGACACACTCCACGAATACACTATAATATACTGCAATAAAATGTGCCAAACGTACAGTGACACACAGAAGAAAAGAGGTTTAACCTTAAACTACGTAGAGGGTTCTTTACTGTAAGATGGATTTACTGCAAGGATGTGGAACTCCCTTCCACAGGCAGTGGTCTCAGTGGGGGGGCAACGATAGTTTCAAGAAACTGGCAGTAACTCACACAAAACAATATGGCGTTAAACTGGCAATAACGCACACAGAAGTAAATGGTGTTAACCTGGAAGTAACGCACAAACTATATGGCATTAAACTGGCAGTAACGCACATAGAACTATATGGCACTAAACTGGCAGTAACGCCCACAAAACTATCTGGCTTCAAACTGGCAGTAACGCACACAGAAGTAAATGCCGTTAAACTGGCATTACTGCACAAAACGATATGGCGTTAAACTATCAGTAACGCACACAGAACTATATGGCATTAAACTGGCAGTAAAGCACACAGAACTTTATGGCGTTAAACTGGCAGTAACACACACAGAAGTAAATGCCATTAAACTAGCAGTAACGCACACAGAACTATATGGCGTTAAACTGGCAGTAATGCACACAGAAGTAAATGGCATTAAACTGGCAGTAGCGCTATCAAATAGACGGTATGCAACCGCCACTACACTAACGCTATCTTAACTGTCCCTACTCTAGCTATACACTAAAGTAAAGATTACTGACACGGTCTCACTACACTACACTGAAACTATATGAGCTGTCCCTACTCTAGCTGCACACTGTGCAAAGCTGAATGATGGTCCTCCTCACTACACTCACACTATCCCTAGACTGACACTAAACTAATATTCTACACTGACAATTGAAGCAAAACTAACTAACTAATATCACTAAACAGAGCCCTGTTCTATCTCTCTCCATGCCAAAAATCACACTGAAAATGGCTGCCATTGAAAGAATACTTTTATACTTTGGGGCGGGAATGAGCCATGATTGGATAAAGTCATGATGACAGTGTCCAATCATGACTCTGATAGTGCCTTGTGCCCTGATTGGCTGAAGTTTTCACTGCTTTAGCCATTTAGGGCTTGCAAAGCACTGTTCAGCGCTGCAATGCATTGTGGTCGGGCCGAACCGTTCACCCATCCCTATACCTCAAGTCCTCTCAAAAAACTTACACTGAGAGGAATGAAGGTATAGCAATAGGTGCCACAAGTACTTGCACCCAATCTGCTAGCAGTACACCACCTGTCGATTACACCAGGCAAATTTCACTACCCCAGTTGCTGAACCATAAAAAATACTGTCCCAGCCATCCACGTGCTCATTGTCTAAATGCTAGCACTACAACTGCTGCCTTTTCATCTGATAGACTCTGCCCCCTTTCGTGAATTTGTGGAATATGCTGTACCACAGTGGCAGGTTCCAAAACAATTTTTTTTTCACGTAAGGCCATTCTAACTCTGTGCCATCATGTGGAAGGCAATGTTTTGGCCTCGTTGGACAGGGCAGTCAGCAGCAAGGGTTCATATTACCGCTGACTCATGGTCCAGCAGGCATGGTCAGGGACATTTCCTTTCCTTCACAGCACACTGGGTAACTCTGCTGGCAGCTGGGTTGGATGCAGGACAGGGTTCAGTGTTGGAACTTGTTCTGCCACCACGCCTCCAAAAAGCTGGTGGTGATTCTGCCGCATCTCTCTGCTCCACCCTCTTCTCATCTTCTTCCTTGATGGCCTCTTCTGCTGAACTGTTCTCTGAACCAGCAGTGCTCCGTAAGCGTTCAAGGGGTTACGCAAGCAGTCAGGCTAAAAGATGCCATGCGTTGCTTCAGTTGGTCTGTCTAGAGGACAGGAGCCACACTGGGGCAGAGATTCTGTCAGCTCTGCAGGGGCAGGCTCAGAGGTGGTTAACACCATAGCAGCTTAAGCCAGGAATGGTTGTATGCAACAATGGAACCAACCTTCTCTCCACCCTCTGACAGGGACACTTAACACATGTTCCATGCTTGGCACACATCCTGAATTTGGTGGTGCAGAATTTCTTGACCAGGTACCCAGGCTTACAAGATCTTCTACGGCAGGCCAGAAAAGTCTGTGGGCATTTCTGGTGGTCATACAATACAACCTGCCCACCAACCGCCTCATTTGTGACATGCTCACCAGGTGGAACTCAACATTGCAATTCTGAAGCAGCTGCACACACAGCCATTATAACCAACAGTGTATCCAATCTGTCCTCCAACCATCATTTTTCATGGAAAGTGTCTCTCTCACAGGCTTGGCTCCTCCTGACGTCACGGGGAATGCCACAGGGAAGTCCAGTCATGTCCCGTGCGTCAGAGGGGGCGGGGTCACCGGGTGGCCCCGCCCCCCGTTATTTAAGAACTGTCAGACGAGGAGCGCTGTCACACAGTGGGAGCCTCCCTCCATGCCAGCATGGGTGCGGAGCGGCCCGGAGAAGAAAATGAAGAAGAGAAGAAAAGAAGAAGAGAAGAAGAGAAGAAGATGAAGAAGAAGAGAAGAGCGGGAGCCTCCCCCCATGCCATGGGTGCGGAGCGGCCCGAGGAGAAGAAGATAGAAGATACCGCGGAGGAGATGCTGGACGAGAACGCCGGAGGAAGAACCAGAAGAGCCAGAAGAACCAGAAGATGAAGGAAGATAGAAGAAAGAAGAAGTATTTAAATAAAGGAATTGTCAAAAACTGTCTCTTGTCATTTTTAACATTTTTGACAGTTTTTTAGTGAAATGGTAGGGGTACTTTTGTACCCCCTTACCATTTCACACAGGGGGGGGTCCGGGATCTGGGGGTCCCCTTGTTAAAGGGGGCTTCCAGATTCCGATAAGCCCCCCACCCGCAGACCCCCACAACCACCGGCCAGGGTTGTGGGGATGAGGCCCTTGTCCTCATCAACATGGGGACAAGGTGTTTTGGGGGGCTACCCCAAAGCACCCTCCCAATGTTGAGGGCATGTGGCCTGGTACGGTTCAGGAGGGGGGGGTGCACTCTCGTCCCCCCCTCTTTTCCTGCGGCCTGCCAGGTTGCATGCTCGGATAAGGGTCTGGTATGGATTTTTGGGGGGTCCCCACGCCGTTTTTTTTTTTTGGCGCGGGGTTCCCCTTAAAATCCATACCAGACCTGAAGGGTCTGGTATGGAATTTAGGGGGAACCCCACGTCATTTTTTTTTTTTTAATTTTGGCCGGGGTTCCCCTTAATATCCATACCAGACCTGAAGGGCCTGGTATGGAATTTAGGGGGACTCCCACGTCATTTTTTTTTTAAAATTTTGGTTCGGGGTTCCCCTTTGGGGAATTCCCATGCCATTTTTATCAATGAACTTCTATGTGTATTGTCGGCAATGCAATAGCCGCGGGTAGTTTTAAATGAGTTTTTTCCTTCAAAATGTCATTTTGCTGTCAGACTGTTCTAAACACAGGAAACATGCGCCCCTTTACAGGCATACTATAGACACCCCCCAGGTACGAAATTTAAAGGGATATTACACTTTTATTGTTTGACTTTAAGCATTATTAAAATCACTGCTCCTGAAAAAACGGCCGTTTTTAAAACTTTTTTTTGCATTGATCCATGTCCCCTGGGGCAGGACCCAGGTCCCCAAACACTTTTTATGACAATAGCTTGCATATTAGCCTTTAAAATTAGCACTTTTGATTATTCATGTTCGTGTCCCATAGACTTTAACGGTGTTCGCGTATTCCTTTTTTCCTGTTCGCATGTTCTGGTGCGAACCGAACAGGGGGGTGTTCGGCTCATCCCTACTGACAAACAACACAGAGCAGCCTATGGAATGCTCCTCTTAAAGAGACACACACTCCTTTTTTTACATCTAACATGAGACGGAAAAATCTGTCGATATAATACTGCCTTTTGAAATGCACTCAATGATAACTATATGAGGAGAAGCCAATATATTGCTGTAAAGAGTGACTGCCAACCACGAGAGTGGGAGGCATATCCGTCTCGTGAGTTCTTTTTTGTTGGGAGAGGGATCACCTGCATGCACGAGGAAGGGGTTTTTTTTCAGTTTGGAAGAAACTCACAAACAAGGAAAATTGGATACACTATTGGTTATAATTAATCAGCACTTGGTGGACTTTTATTTACACGAGAGAGACACTGGGTGAATGTTTTTTTGACACTTTTGTTATTTCAAACTTTATTTTGAGTTTGTACAGTGCCTTGAAAGTGTTTATATCCCTTGAAATTTTCCACATTTTGTCATGTTACAACTAAAACCGTAAATGTATTTTATTGGGATTTTATGTGATAGACCAACACAAACTGGCACATAATTGTGAAGTGGGAGAAAAATGATAAATGGTTTTCAAATTTTTTTACAAATAAATATCTGAAAAGTGTGGCGTGCATTTGTATTCAGCCCCCCTTTACTCTGATACCCCTAACTAAAATGTAGAACCCATTGGCTTCAGAAGTCACGTAATTAGTAAACAGAGTCCACCTGTGTGTAATTTAATCTCAGTACAAACACTGCTGTTCTGTAACGCCCTCAAAGGTTTGTTAGACAACCTTAGTGAACAAACATCACCATGAAGGCCAAGGAACACACCAGACAAGTCAGCAGAGGCGGCTCTTTAATTAGGCAAATTAGGCGGCCGCCTTAGGCTTCGCCCTTATGGGGGCCTCACGGCCACCTAATTTGCCTAACGTGTGGTATGGAATGTCCCCCGGGCGGCGGCAAGGCCGTCTTCAAAAAGCAGCTGCCGGCGGTTAGTGTGGAGGGAGACCGACAGCGGGAAGGTCAGCGGCAGGTATTCACCACTGCACACAGTGTCTAGCTGAATAAGAAGTGGAGGGGATTGTTTGATACTGCGGGGCTGCAACAGTGACGCTTGCTCCGCCCCGCCACCTCTCAGCCACTCAGCATTCTGCACTATAATGTAACCCTCCCCCTTCCCCAGACCTCCACTTGGATCGGAATGGGCGGGGAACGAGACTGTTCCCTGTGCTTTCTTGTTTACCTGAAGTAAGTACTGCACCTGAAGAACATTTGAGTTTGCTTTTTAGAAGCTGTACATTGCAGTAAGGTAGAATTTTTAAAATGGCTACTTAGTTGTTCCTGCGAGTTATTGCAGAGCTGATTGTATTTACCAAAATGGTTTTCATATAAGGGACAGTTTAACTATATGGGGATGAAAGTGCCTCCAGATTGCTGACATTATTGATATAGAATATATTCGATCATCTCCTGTATATTATGTGCAGACTCTGACTGTCTCCTGTATACTATGTGCAGTCTCCAATCCTCTCCTGTATATTATGTGCAGTCTCTGATCATCTCCTGTATACTATGTGCAATCTCCGAACATCTCCTGTATACTATGTGCAATCTCCGATCATCTCCTGTATACTATGTGCAGTCTCCAATCATCTCCTGTATACTATGTCCAGTTTCTGACCATCTCCTGTATACTATGTGCAGTCTCTGATCATCTCCTGTATACTATGTGCAGTCTCCAATCATCTCCTGTATACTATGTCCAGTTTCTGACCATCTCCTGTATACTATGTGCAGTCTCTGATCATCTCCTGTATACTATGTGCAGTCTCCGATCATCTCCTGTATACTATGTGCAGTCTCCGATCATCTCCTGTATACTATGTGCAGTCTCCAATCATCTCCTGTATACTATGTCCAGTTTCTGACCATCTCCTGTATACTATGTGCAGTCTCTGATCATCTCCTGTATACTATGTGCAGTCTCCGATCATCTCCTGTATGCTATGTACAGTCTCTGATCATCTCCTGTATACTATGTGCAGTCTCCAATCATCTCCTGTATAAAATGTGCAGTCTCCAATCATCTCCTGTATACTATGTGCAGTGCCAGGACAAGGCCAGCTAGAGCCCAGGGCAAACATGCCAATCTGCACACCCCCCCAAAACATATTAGCATTATGTGTTATCAAAAATCCCCCCTCCCAAAAAAATGTGAGCACTAATCTGCATGCTTACTCCCTAAGAATGAATTCCCTTTCCTCCAAGGGCAAATCCGCCCCCACCCTGCAGAAATACCACCTCCCAGCATAAATCTTTAACCCCAATCTCCCCTCCCAGCTGAAATCCTCTCTCCCCAAATCCTCCCAGCAACCCTCCCCCGCCTCCCAAAAAAAAATCACTCCTCCTAGACCAATACTCTACTCCTCAAACCCCCCCTCCTCTGAGTATATATCCTCCCCTCCACTCCAAATCCCCCCTCCTAGCACAACCCCCCCAAATACCCTCATTCATCCCTACTGGCACAAATCCCCCCCAAAAAAAATTTCCCCCCTTGCACAAATCCCCTCCCCCCTCTACAATATTACCTGTTCTAGCACAAACACCCCAAATCCCCCCTTCTAGTACAAACCCAATTCCCTCACCCCCCAACACAAACCCCTCATAATCACCTTTCCTAGCTAACTCCCCAAATTTCCCCTCCTAGAACAATTCTTACCCCCTGCTATACTATGTGCAGTCTCCAATCATCTGTATACTATGTGCAGTCTCCAATCATCTCCTGTATACCATGTGCAGTCTCTGACCATCTCCTGTATACCATGTGCAGTCTCTGACTGTCTCCTGTATACTATGAGCAGTCTCTGACTGTCTCCTGTATACTATGAGCAGTCTCTGACCGTCTCCTGTATATTATGAGCAGTCTCTGACTGTCTCCTGTATACTATGTGCAGTCTCTGATCATCTCCTGTATACTATGTGCAGTCTCCGATCATCTCCTGTATACTATGTGCAGTCTCGGATCATCTCCTGTATACTATGTGCAGTCTCCGATCATCTCCTGTATACCATGTGCAGACTCTGACTGTCTCCTGTATACTATGTGCAGACTCTGACTGTCTCCTGTACTATGTCTGCAGTCTCTGATCATCCCCTGTATACTATGTGCAGACTCTGACCGCCTCCTGTACTATGTCTGCAGTCTCTGATCATCTCCTGTATACTATGTGCAGACTCTGACCGTCTCCTGTACTATGTCTGCAGTCTCTGATCATCTCCTGTATACTATGTGCAGACTCTGACCATCTCCTGTACTATGTCTGCAGTCTCTGATCATCTCCTGTATACTATGTGCAGACTCTGACCGTCTCCTGTACTATGTCTGCAGTCTCTGATCATCTCCTGTATACTATGTGCAGACTCTGACCGTCTCCTGTACTATGTCTGCAGTCTCTGATCATCTCCTGTATACTATGTGCAGACTCTGACCATCTCCTGTACTATGTCTGTAGTCTCTGATCATCTCCTGTATACTATGTGGAGACTCTAACCGTCTCCTGTACTTTGTCTGCAGTCTCTGATCATCTTCTGTATACTATGTGCAAACTCTGACCGTCTCCTGTACTATGTCTGTAGTCTCTGATCATCTCCTGTACTATGTCTGTAGTCTCTGATCATCTCCTGTATACTATGTGCAGACTCTGACCGTCTCCTGTACTATGTCTAGTCTCTGATCATCTCCTGTATACTATGTGGAGACTCTAACTGTCTCCTGTACTATATCTGCAGTCTCTGATCATCTCCTGTTCTATGTCTGTAGTCTCTGATCATCTCCTGTATACTATGTGCAGACTCTGACCGTCTCCTGTACTATGTCTAGTCTCTGATCATCTCCTGTATACTATGTGGAGACTCTAACTGTCTCCTGTACTATATCTGCAGACTCTGACTGTCTCCTGTATACTATGTGCAGACTCTGACTGTCTCCTGTACTATGTCTGCAGTCTCTGATCATCCCCTGTATACTATGTGCAGACTCTGACCGCCTCCTGTACTATGTCTGCAGTCTCTGATCATCTCCTGTATACTATGTGCAGACTCTGACCGTCTCCTGTACTATGTCTGCAGTCTCTGATCATCTCCTGTATACTATGTGCAGACTCTGACCATCTCCTGTACTATGTCTGCAGTCTCTGATCATCTCCTGTATACTATGTGCAGACTCTGACCGTCTCCTGTACTATGTCTGCAGTCTCTGATCATCTCCTGTATACTATGTGAAGACTCTGACCGTCTCCTGTACTATGTCTGCAGTCTCTGATCATCTCCTGTATACTATGTGCAGACTCTGACCATCTCAGGAGGCTACAGGAGGGGAGATAAGTTGGCAGCTTTGTCATGAGGGTTTGTGTGCAGGGACTTAAGAAAGGGTAATAAAGTGGCAGGGAGGTTCAAGGGTGGGAGGAAGGGGGGGCTTGGGGTCGTAGTATGCAGCCTGTTTCAGTTGTTTTATGCATGCCACTACCCAGTGTCCTCTGCAGTGACAGAGCAATCTCTTTCAGACAGGCGGCAATTTTTTTCTGACATGTTGGTGTTATATCTTTCAATTTGATGTTATAAGTTGCACTAGTAAATACAGCTAGATAAAACAAAAACAGTGTCTGTCTTAATTTCAGGCTGCAAAGCAACAAAATGGGATTATTTTAAAGGGTGGGATTATTTTCTATACCCACTGTATGTAATTTATATTGTTAATTTTAATTGCTTTAATTATTTTCTCATGACGGGCGTAAGTGGGGCCTCATGTCTAAGTTTTGCCTAAGGCCTCACCAAGCCTAGAGCCGCCTCTGCAAGTCAGTGATAAAGTTGTGGAGAAGTTTAAAGCAGCGTTAGGTTATAAAAATAGTCCCAAGCTTTGAACATCTCATGGAGCATTGTTCAATCCATCATCCAAAAATGGAAAGAGTATGGCACAACTGCAAACCTACCAAGACATGACCATCCACCTAAACTGAAAGGTTGGGCAAGGAGAGCATTAAGCAGAGAAGCAGCCAAGAGGCCCATGGTAATTCTGGAGGAGTTGCAGAGATCCACAGCTCTAGTGGGCGAACCTGTCAACAGGACAACTATTAGTCATGCACTCCACAAATCTGTCCTTTATGGAAGAGTGGCAAGAAGAAAGCCATTGTTGAAAGAAAGCCATAAGAAGTACCATTTGCATTTTGTGAGAAGCCATGTGGGGGACACAGCAAACATGTGGAAGAAGGTGCTCTGGTCAGATGAGACCAAAATTGAACTTTTTGGCCTAAAATCAAAACGCTATGTGTGGCTCAAAACTAACACTGCACATCACCCTGAACACACCATTCCCATGGTGGTGGCAGCATGTCGTTGTGGGAATGCTTTTCTTCAGCAAGGACAGGAAAGCTGGTCAGAGTTAATGAGAAGATGGATTGAGCCAAATACAGTGCAATCTTAAAAGAAAATCTGTTATAGTCTGCAAAAGGCTTGAGACTGGGGTGGAGGCTCACCTTCCAGCAGGACAACGACCCTAAACATACAGCCAGAACTACAATGGAATGGTTTAGATCAAAGCATATTCATGTGTTAGAATGGCCCAGTCAAAGTCCAGCTCTAAATCCAACTGAGAATCTGTGGCAAGACTTAAAAAATTGCTGTTTACAGACTCTGTTCATCCAATCTAACAGAGCTTGAGCTATTTTGCAAAGAAGAAGGGGCAAAAATGTCACTCTCTAGATCTTCAAACTGGTAGAAACATACCAAAAAAAGATTTACAGCTGTAATTGCAGTGAAAGGTGGTTCTACAAAGTATTGACTCAGGGGGCTGAATTAAAATGCACGCCACACTTTTCAGATATTTATTCATAAAAAAAATTGAAAACCATTTATAATTTTCCTTCCAATTCACAATTATGTACCACTTTGTGTTGATCTATCACATAAAATCCCAATAGAATACATTTACGTTTTTGTTTGTAACATGACAAAATGTGTAAAACGCCAAGGGGTGTGAATACTTTTTCAAGGCACCATATATTTTATTATTTTAATTAACTTTGATTTATGATTGCTTTAAAGCACATTGAATTTTGTATATCACATAGCTACTGTTAGAGAGATGACTTTTTACACTTTGATAATTTCGTTTTTTCTGTTTAATTTAACGTAGCAACAGTGAATAGTAATTATTCCATGTTACATTGAAATACACGAATAACCATTTAAACACATACATACATACAATTAATTAGCTTTTCCATAGCATGGAGTTCATTTGCATAACAATTCTAAAGTATGACTGGTGTGCTGATGAATAAAACGAATAGTCTGTGACATCGTCATGTTGATATCGATATACGTCAATCAATCTTTTCTCAAAAAGATGACACTTATCCACCTCCCACCCAGGCTATAGACAAATGATGACCTGTTGGGAGCTTTGGCGCAATCAGTCACCCACTGTGTCTGGTGAACAGATCACAGATCAGTGTACCAGGCCACTGCCGGTATACCATGTTATCACTGTGACCAATCACAGCAGATCACATGGCAGTTGTACACGATGAATTGGTTTAATTCATACCATAAATTGTGTACTATTGTGTTGATCTCTGTGATTTGTCAGTCCATCTGTGCCATGTGATTAGCTGTGACCAATCACAGCTGATCACAATAGTCATTCATCAAAAAAATGGTTGCTAATAACAGTGATAATTATTGTTATAACTAATCATAGTGTGAACAAAAAAAAAATCCTGTTCACCTCCCCAGATCAGTAGTGTTACTATGGTAGCAATATATTGCTCTGGTCACAGTAGGTAAAAATATGATCATAAAGAAAAAAAAAATTGTAACAAAAACAATTGAAAAAAAAAAACAACCTTTTTTTTAACATACAATTGCCAGTCAGTGTCCCTGATCACCACCACATCAGTTATATAAGGACACTGCACTGTACTGCACTGGTGGCAGTATGTAAAAATAAAAAAAATAACATGAAAAACTAATTTTCATTTTCCAAAAAACTATGGTAAAAAAAAATTTACAACTTCAAAGAACTCGCCATGCCTCTTACTAAAAACCTTGGACTTTCTACTTTCCAAAAAGGGGTCATTTGGGGGGTATTTATACTGTCCTGGCATTTTCGGGCTTCAAGAAATGAGATCATACAGTAGATCGGGACTGATCAATTTTCAGATACATATACTTTGCGGACTATAACATTCCTATAACAGACTAAATAATATACACTGATTTGGGTTATTTTCACCAAAGACATATAGCAGACTACTTTTTGGCCTAAATTTATAAAGAAAAATTATTTGCAAAAAATGATAACAGAAACAATATTTTCGGTCTGTTTTTGTTTATTTAGCAAAAAATAAAAACCCAGTGGTGATTAAATACCACCAAAAGAAAGCTATTTGTGTGAAAAAAATTATAAACATTTCTTATGGGTACAGTGTTGCATGATCGCGCAATTGTCATTCAAGTTGTGACAGCGCTGAAAACTGAAAGTTGGCCTACGTAGAAAGTTAAAACATCTAAGAAAAGATTATGCCAGATGTGTGGCTCCCAGCGAGACATAAAAAATAGGGTCCAGGGCTACCATGAAATTGCCTACCAGGATCAATAAACCTAAAAAAAAATTGAAAAGTTAGTTAGACATGAGTCTAGAAACTCTCACTGAGATATATTAGGAAGGTATGCATTTTCCAGAGCACAGATTTGGCTATAGATATTACCCCTTTAGAAACCGGTATTGGCCTGGTGTGTTCACCATCTGATCTTCATGTTTCCATGGTATAGATCTAGAAAAAGTGATAGCGATGTCAAAAGACTTCGATTTACTAGAATAACTATGAAATGAGTGAGGAAATACAAGATCACCTCATTTCAGGGGTTTGGCTCCATTAAAGTGCGTTTCTTGAAGATATGCAAATTGTACCCTCATTCTCCAAAGCTCTTGCAGAACTTCCTTTCTGGGACATTAATTCCCATTTCAGTAAAGAAAAGATAGGCTCACTCGCTAAGTATAGAGATAGCAGTGAAGGTAATTACCGTACCATGTATGTATTAGAATAAAAAAAAAAAAAGAATGGAAGTAAAACTAAAAAAGAAAGGAAATTTAGCCAAATATACACATCTCTTCGCTCTCAATGGGGGCGAGTGTGGATTGTCCTATGAAGGAAAATGGAAGGCAAAGGCAGACAAAAAGTTACAGGCAAGCCAACTAAACATGCTTCAATGATTAAATATCATGATAAAACCTAGTTTCAGTAGCATCTTACATGAAGAATACAATAAAAAAGAAGGTAGAGTGGAGTCTCGAGGAGCAGATAAGCCTCTTGTTATTAGGAGACCACAAGGATCAGAAAAAAATACATTAAAAAATATACAAATTACACATATTTAATTATATGCATACACTTTTATATGCATGGCCCACCGTTCAACCCCCCAGCATGTTTTATCATTTCATTTATCAAACTTAATGCAGTATAAATATATACATATAAGCTCTGGACCTCCCTCCAGATTAACTCCATGTCAGCTAATACATTGCAAGTTTCCATATGTAAATGCGAGAAAAGAGACTGACTGACTAGTCTACTGCTTGCTATTTCCAATCTAACCTACCGCATGAGGAGGGGCAGAAGCAAAAAGAGCCAGGGAGTCTACTGAGCACCACAAGCTTTGGTGGTGGCTTATTACCTCTTCTCCCACCCTGCTATGAGTCATTCTGCTACAAGCTGCTGAGCTGCTGCACAGATGTGTGGAGGATCCTTCTCATTATCACTATCCAACTTTTTCGCAGTTCCTTCCACCCCTTCAGTCCCCTCGGATCCAGGTGTGATTGAGAGTGCCAGTGCAGCTTGACAGTAGAGCAGATGCTGACACATTGAACACAGCAGGGACATCAGCACTGCATGAAATCACTGCAGACCAGCAGCTGTGGCAGAGATGGAATAGTTTATGGTGATGAAGATGGTGATCGAGGTGAGCAAACTGGACCCCCCCAAGCAGTCATCAGAGGCTTTGCAGTCAAAATTCCTGTCAGTTCATATTACAGAGTTGGAAGGGAACAGAAAGAGAGAGAGACACAGTATCAAATGCATTTGATCCATCCAACCTTCCTATAGATTCTCAGATCCAAATCATTTTAGCTACTCTATCTACTAAACAGGACCTAGCTGAATTTACAGTTCAGATCAAGATTATAATGGATGAAATGGTGGAAGTAAAAAAGCCCCCTTCACTGTCTATATGCATGAAAAAACTTTGGAAGCTGAGCACACCAATATGCAAAAGTGCCTGTCTGCACTAGAGCACATACTGTATGTGAGCAACAAGATCAGCAACAAGGCCAGCAACTGTTTTTTTTTGCTTTTAAATGAACACGATCTCAAGAATAAAAGTAGACAAAATAATCTAAAAATTAGGGGGGGTCTGAAGCATTAAGTACAGTAGATCTACGATCCTCAGTGCAAGTCATCCTTGAAGGGGTTGTAAAGGTAAATTTTTTTTTTTTTTTTAAATAACAAACATGTTATACTTACCTTCACTGTGCAGCTCGTTCTGCACAGAGTGGCCCCGAACCTGGTCTTCTGGGGTCCCTCGGCGGCTGTTTCAGCTCCTCCCCGCAAGCATTAACCACCTTAATGCGAGCTCCCTCGCATGGTGGTTAGTGCTTGCGGGCGCGCTCCCGTGATACAGCCGGCGGCTATAGCCGCTCACTGTATCACTCGGCCCCGCCCCCCAGCGCGCCGCGTCATTGGATGTGATTGACAGCAGTGCGAGCCAATGGCTACGCTGCTTCCAATCCATCCACTGTAGCCAATCAGCGGCCAGGGTGAGCGGAGGAATAGATGTCGGGAACGAGAAGCTGACTTTCGAGGCGTCAGGTAAGTAAAACGGGGGGGCTGGGGGCGGCGGTATTGTCAGAAGTTTTTTCACCTTAATGCATAGAATGCATTAAGGTGAAAAAATTTTTACCTTTACAACCCCTTTAATACTGTTCTGAACTGTGACATAGCTATAAAAAAGATTTGGATAGGATACATCATGTGTCAGCTCCTCACAGCACCCCTCATAGTGCAGAAATGTCAAGGACTAGAGATGTTTTATGTTGCCTTTTTTATTATACCCTTAAAGAGGAAATTGTGCATAAGGCCTGATTGAGAGGTACTATGGAATGCAAGGGCAACAATATACAGATTCTTTCGGATGTATTGAGGTGTACATTAGCAATGTGCCATCTTCCGAAACAATTTCTGGAAGTGTATCAAACTTTAGGAGAAGGTTATTGATGGGGCTTTCCATTTCATCTACAAATTTAAAAAGGGAGTCACACTTTTTTCTTCAGATGCCACAACAATTCCCTGACCTTTTAAATTTTCTAGAGGTCCCTCCGCTATCGATTCCAGGCTGGACAATGCCCCTCCATCATTACCATCTTTAACATCTCTACCAACTCAACAATAAAAGGTCTATTATGTTGTATATTGATCTGACAGTGAAATAACTGTCTAGTGGCCGGGGCATGCACTAGTTTTGGTAAAGTCGCAAGAAGGGTGTTTTTTTGCATTCTTTTTCTTACAGCAGATATTATCTTTATTATTTTCTAACAGTCTCTACAGTATGTTATCTACTGACTGTTTTATACAATAAGAAATAATATTAATATCAATTATAGAGAAAAACAATGTGTTTAATATATTGCCCTGAATTCAATTAGTGAAATAAGTGTTTGCTTATAGAATCCTAAATTAAAGTAAATTGCATCACTCTGTTTATTTAAAAATATTACCTATAACGCAAACATTTTGAAAAAAAAAACTTTTCTCTGTGTTGGAAATATACTGACAAGGAATTAAATATTTACAGGACATGCATGAATGTACTATTAAATTGAAGAATGCATGATCATTACAAAAACACAATTAAATAAAATAATCAGACTTCAACCATTGCAGACGATGTTTAAAAATTGGATCTTTAAGCTGTGTTTTTCTAGGAGGATGGCTGTGGTATTGGAGTAATAAAAGCAATGCAAAATAAGATTGAGCATTGGTTCAATTAACCATCCATGTAAAAAAAAACATGAAAAGTGCTGAAACATAACAAAAGGGCTCGGAATTAGTTTTACAGAAGAATGGTTTAATTAAACCTCAAAATACATTTATGTTATTAGTAAGAACAATTTTCCAAGGACCATTAGAATTAGAGTTTTATTACAAAGTTTTATTTTGATTCTATTTTTATACTTATGGTGCATGCACATTAATTTCTCAGGTATTTATATCAGTTCTATAAAGAACTATCTGTAATGCATAGTGTTTTTTTTTTTCTTTTTTAACTTAGGTTCAGAATAAAAAAAAATGTTTTAGTCAGATAAATTTGAAGCATTACATGTAAATATATCATATTAGCATTTCCAAACAACAGGTGGTGCTCTGGATTTCATAGCATGCAGTATGTTTACCTGTCTATTCATAGTTGCTATACTAAAAAGTCTATGTTTAAAAGGAAAAGTATCTAAAATTTTACTGTTCAACTCGTATAATAGTGTACCAACATCTCATGTGCATAACAAGGAGAAATCCGTATTGACAAAAAAAACAGAACTTTTCACGTACACTATCTGAATCAATCCCTTGACAATAGCTATCTTATCCTTAGGTTTCAAATGCAGGGGAATGCCAAGAACATTAAAAAGACATATTTAAATATTCACATTTAAAATAATGAGATTGCAGAGTGCCCTACATTTATTCTTAGAATAAAGAATGTCCAAGTATCCAAAACTTTTGATATGGGTTTTTATCCATATCATATCGTAATATAGGGCTTTTTATCCAGACCTTAAACTGGTTCTTAAGGCAGAAGGTTTTTCTTTTTAATGCATTCTTTGCATTAAGATAAAAAACCTTCTGCCTGCAGCAGCCCCCGCCCCACCTCCTGATACTTACTTGACACAACATCTCAATCCATCAATGTTGCACGAGAGACTTGACTGTCCAGCACTCTCCCTCCTGATTGGCTGAGACACAGCAGTGGGCGCCATCGGCTGCTGTCAATAAAAGTCAGTAAGCCAATAAGGAGGGAGAGGGGGCGTGGTTGAGCCATGGCTTTGTGTTTGAATGAACACACAGAGCAGCGGCTCAGGTGGCCCTATAGCAAGCTCTTTACTGTGAGGGCACACAGCAGGAGGGAGGGACCAGGAGCGCCAACGGGGGGACATGAGAAGAGGAGTATATGGGCTGCTCTGTGCAAAACCACTGCACAGAGCAGATATTTATAACATATTTGTTATTTTTAAACAAGAAAATACTTTAATATCACTCTGTGATATCACTCTGTCTCCTAATGTGTTTTACTCCTGGTTCTTGTCTGTTCTCAGTTTGTCTAGACCTAGTTATCTTCCTTTTATTGATATCTCAGATACTGCTTTAATACCTTTGACCTGTTAGACTACTTTGATGTGATCATTTTCCTGACAAGATCTTACTAGAACTCTACCTGCCCTGAATTTGGCTTTGTTATTGACAAAATCCCCACTCAATCCTTTTGGTTTAAATCAAAGGTCTCCACACTTTCTGAAGAAAGAGCCAGTTTACTGTCCTTCACACTTTAGGAGGGCTGGATTTGTGCCAAGTGGGAGTAGACAATGCCAAATCTTTGGTATTAGGGGGAAAAATAGTTGGTGTTGTTGGGAGGAATAGTGTCAATTTTTGTTGTCAGTGGAAGAAATAATGCACCATTGTATTAAAGAGGGGTTGTGGGACTTTTTATGAAGCACACAATTTGAACAAACCAATAATTCCTGAGCTGAAGTGGTGACAACTGTGGTAAAATGGCGGCACCAACACCAGTGAAAAACCATAAAGGTGGAATCTCCAGTTATCAGCTGTGATACTTTGAGAGAGGACCAGCAGGTGGTGTGGTTGCACTGTTCAATTGTTGGCGCAAATCCACAGAGCAGCATGGTGTTTGGAAGGAAATATGTGAGTGTGTATGCTGTGGACTGGATCCAACCCCCCTGAGACCAGAAGAAGCGGCGGTAGTGGACCAGATCAAACCCCCCCTTGTGACCAGGAGAAGCGGTGGCGGGTGCAGACCAGACCAAACCCCTCCCCTTGAGACCAGGAGAAGCAGCGGCGGGTGACCCGGGGGGGCTGTGAGAGGCAGTGGGCGGGGGTGATAGAGGGCTGAGGAGGCAGTTTGGATGAGAGAGAGACCGAGGGGACCGTGAGGTGACAGGTCTGACCGGGAGAAGCGGCAGGTAAGTGTGCCGCAGACCGGAGGGGGCTAGTGACAGGCAGACAGGGGAGCGGTGGGAACAGTAACAGGCAGGTTGACCAGGGGAGACTGTAGGCACTGACAAGCCCTGCAAGTGTCAGATTGCATAGGCGATTGAGCAGAGCAGTCATAACCAGTTAACATAAAAAAAATGACTGACTGTGTCTAATGTGGACGCTGTGTAATGTGGAGTAACTGTTTTTGTTGAGTATTGGGAGTATCTGAGTATTGTGTGTGTATTGTGAGTCCTTGTGTGTTGGTAGTACCTGTGTATTGGGAGTACCTGTGTATTGTGAGGGTTGTGAGTACCTGAGTACTGTGAGTGTTGGGAGTACCTGTGTATTGTGAGTACCTGTGTATAGTGAGTACCTTTATAAAGTGAGTACCTGTGTATTGGAAGTACCTGTGTATTGGGAGTACCTGTGTATTGGGAGTACCTGAATATTGTGAGTGTTGGGAGGACCTGTGTATTGTGAGTACCTGTATATGGTGAGTACCTGAGTGTGTGAGTACTTGTGTGTTGTGAGTACCTTAGTGTTGTGTGTATCTGAGTATTGTGAGTGTTGGGAGTACCTGTGTATTGCGTGTACCTGTGTATTGTGAGTGCACGTGGGCAGTAAGTACACGAGTTCTGCGAGTGCACGTGGACGGTGAGTGTACGTGGGCTGTGAGTACATGTGTATTGTATTGTTGAGTACCTGTGTATTGTTGAGTATTAGTGTCAGGAAGCTAGTTGTTGTTAATTTGGACAGGGTATAATCCCCAATCCTCATTAAATTAGTAGTTACGATGCTCGGCAGTTGTGGAGATGCGACTCGTTGTACATCTTGCGGCATGTATGAGACATTTTTTCCCTGGAAGCCCAGGTTCTGAATCTTGGGATGCAACTGTCAGCACTGAGAAGTCCCTCCATACTAAAGGAGAGCTGAGAACGTACCCGGCAGATGCCGGCAGGGGCCAGCACAGAGGCGGGTGGAGACAAAGAGGTGCAGGCACTAGAAAAGAGTAGAAGGGTGACAGTCAGGAAGAGTAGAGGGGAAAGTGCCAGGGAGGCAGATCCTGGGCTGGAACATCCCAATAATTACCCCCCATTGAGTGACATTGGGGAAACCAGTCAGGGACCAGCATTGCTTTGTCTGAGCGACTCCCCTAGCTGCCAGTGGAAGGACTCCTCCAGTGAGAGTGGGGGGGGGGGCGAAGGGAAAGGAAAGACAGATTCTGGTGGTAGGAGACTTAATTCTTTGAAGGACAGAGAGGACACTCTGTGACAAACCTGAAACACCGAACTGTATGCTGTCTATCGGGCGCTCGGGTTTGGCACATCACAGATCTAGTGGAGAGATTACCGGGAGGGACTGGGGAAGACCCGGCTGTCATGGGGCACGTTGGCACCAATGACAAAGTCAGAGGAAGATGGAGTGTCCTAAAGAATGATTTTAGGGAGGCGCATTTGCGGCAGCTCTTAAGATGGCCGCTGGTCACTGAAGCTCCGCTCCGCCACGGCCCTGCATTAACCACCGGAGAACACAGAGTGATTCCCCGAGCCTCACACCGGGATATTCGAGCGGGGGAGAACCCCGAGAACCCACGGGAAATAACGGCACAAGCCAGGAAGAGCCAGATGACCGCGGCGCCAGGCCCGGTCAGCTATGCTAAGATGGCGGCGGCTCCATGACGCACCTGCAGCATAGGGGAGGATGAAGACTCCATTGCGGATCAGGATGCACGGTCACCACTATCACCAGGTACCGACTTCCCGCCTTTGCCTCTTGGCGCTTCCCCGGCATCCACTGAGTCTCTGCTGGGAAGACTACAGAACGGCCTCCCCTCCACCCCTATGGTAGACCCGCACACAGGCCTGCTATTATCAGTGACTGAAGCTACCACAGCCACCCCTATCCCCACAGACTTCCCTTCCATGATGGAAGCTTTTTCCCAACTGCTCTCCAAGAGTCTGGCCCTGAACGCTGACCAAATAACCTCCTCCATCCATGTGGACCTGCAGCAACTGGGGCAGCGAATAGACATGATTAAAATGAGGGCTGATCAAGTTGTTGCACGTATCAACCAAAATTCAGACAGAATTCAAGAAATGCAAGACCAACTTAAAACAGCTTTTGCCAAAATCGTCGATCTCGAAAATCATTCAAGGCGTTACAATTTTTTACTTTGCGGTCTCCCCGAAACTGAGAAAGATGTACATACTGTGGTGAAAACCCTGCTGAAAGACCTCATACCTGATATAGCTGAAAATCGAACGGAGCTGGATAGAGCCCACAGAGCACTGCAACCCCCCCCGCTCTGATGGTCTCCCAAGAGACATCATTGTGAAGCCCCACTATTTCTCCGTTAAGGAAGAGATAATGAGGAGAGCCAGAGGATCGGATAATCTAAAATTATTGGGACACAAAATCCAAATCTTCGCAGACTTATCATCATACGCGGTTCAGAAAAGACGTACTCTCAAACCGTTGCTCCAACTTCTGACCGAGATACCGATGGTCATTTCCGCTGAGACTGAACTTCTCTTACAGAAATAAAAGTTTCGGCTTTTCATCGTTTGCAGAAGGAGAACATTTGCTACTTCAATTAGGTCTGATGCCACAAGAACTAGCGCACTCCCAGACAGGAAGGAGTACCCCATCATCAACAAAGCGGCCACCTCCAGCAAGTCCTCTGCAACATACCAATGCACCCCCAGTAGGTTCCAGGTGCACAATTCATGGATATTCCATCCTGCCCCGGGATATGGGGGGGGTCTGGGGACCCCCGAGTTTTTTTTTTTACTTTATGTAATAATATTGTACAGGAAAGTTTAACGATACTGGTTGATGTAACAACTACGTTTTCTCTCCTTCTCTCTTTCACCCCTTTAATTTCCTTCTTCTACACTATGCTTATGAGCACTCCCAGGTTCCACGTCCGCATTAGGCCTCTCCTCCCAGGTCTCATTTTCGTAATTAACACACCCTCTCTCCTACTTGGAGTAGACATCCCTCATCATCAAGGTAAGAACTTTTTCTTAAGCTTTGCACCACTCCGACAACAACATGACTGATCAATACAATATGTCTCCCACCCTTAATATTATCTTGCATAATACTCAGGGTTTAAACTCTCCCATCAAAAGTAAAAAGATCTTCTAACTTTATAAGACCATGCATGCTGACATTCTCTTTCTACAAGAGACCCACTTCCCTTTATCTTACCAAACCAAATTCCTGCATCATCAATTCCCTCAATTATTTCTTTCCTCAGCTTCCAACAAAACAAAAGGCGTTGCCATTTGCTTTGCCAGACATGTTAATTTCTCCCAGCCAGAGACTGTATCTGATCCTATGGGACGTTACATTCTGGTATCAGGGAATATTGATGGGGAATTATACACGTTCATCTCCTATTATGCCCCCAACAACCGCCAGAAAGCATATTTTGAATCCCTGATGCACAAACTCTGCCCACACCTAAAAGGCACAATTTTTTTTTGGGGAATCACTAATATGGCATTTGATTTCTCCCTGCACTCAACTATCTCTGGGAAGCCAAAACCTAAACGTCCCTCCAGATAGAGTGTCCAAATAGCAAAATTACTACATGAAGAAGGATTAATCGATATTTGGAGGGAAACCAATCCTCATTCTAAGGACTACACGCATTACTCAGCACCCCATGACTCATACATCAGGATAGACCACAACTTCACTCGCCCCTATACGATCCCTTTGATAGTAAAATCCAAGATTGTAGATTCACCCCTTTCAGACCACTCAATGGTCACTTTGATTATGAAAAAACCCTCAGGGTGCAATAACCCCCCCCGCTGGAGACTGCAGGAATCCTTTCTCAGTGACCCTATTCAGTGCGCCATTCTAGAGGGTTCCATTAAGGAATACTTTAGCATCAACACGACCGCTGATATCTCACCAGAGTTAGTTTGGGCAGCACACAAACCGGTGATAAGGGGGAAACTAATACAAATGGCGGCCAAACTTAAAGCGGAACGCAAAGCTGATATGCTTAAACAATATGAGGAATTCAGAGCTCTAGCCAGGGCGCATAAACTTAAACCTACCATAGAATCTCTAGCTAACCTGGATAGGGCCTGGGCTCTCCTCAACCTGACCCTAACAACAGCTGCTGAAAAACACCTCAGGTGGACAGGAGCTAAGTTCTACTCTCAAAAGGATAGGATCGTCTCTAAATTAGCGGTCAAGATAAGCCCTAAACATCGCCCCTTAGCATTCCCCAAAATAAAGCTGAATTCCGGGGATCTAACCCAAAATCCAAGTAAGATCATGGAAGCATTTCTCCAATTTTATGTGGATCTTTATAAACCTAAACCACATTCGGTGGGCAAATCTCGGCAGGAGTTTCTTGACTCCCTCTCACTGCCATCTTTAGCTGACGATCACAGGGAATTACTTGAGAGCCCATTCACCCAGGCGGAGGTTCTGGATACTATAAAATCGCTAAAACTCGGATCCTCCCCTGGCCCGGATGGGTTCTCGACTGGATATTATAAAAAATTTGGTACCACCCTAGCCCCACATCTAACTAAATTTCTGAACTTCCTTAGGAAAGGTTCTCCGCTGGGGACAGACTTAAATGCTGCATACATCTCGGTGATCCCCAAACCGGGGAAGGACCCAAGCGAGATTGGGAATTACTGCCCAATATCCCTGATTAACAATGATATCAAAATTTTAACCAAGATTCTAGCTAACAGGATGGCGAGCTTCATTCCAACGTACATTCACAAAGACCAGGTAGAGTTTATCCCTGGCCGACAGGGTCCAGACCAAATTAGAAGGACCATAAACATTATCTCTCTTCTGCAGTCCCAATGGGATGGGGGTCCCCCCCAAAAGGGCTTTATATTGTCAATTGACCTACACAAGGAATTTGACTCGATAGACTGGGCATACCTGCCTGACATCCTGCGACGATGGGGATTTGGCCAGTACTTCCTAAACCTAATAAATTCACTGTACTCAAACCCATCAGCAAAAGTTCGACTGATGGGTAGATACTCGGCCTCGTTCCCAATAAAAAGAGTTACCAGACAGTGATGCCCACTCTCTCCCCTTTTATTCGCGATTGCAATAGAAACTCTGGCTATAGCTATCAGAACAAACCCTGTCATTAAAGGGGTAACCTGTGGAGACCAGGAACACAAATGTGTTCTCTACGCGGATGACCTCTTACTGTACCTTACATCTCCCTTGATCTCCACTCCAGTTGTATATAGGGTTCTGAGGTCATTCAGCACAATTTCAGGACTGACGGTAAATGTGAATAAATCACCTGCTTTAAATATCACGGTACCGTCGGATCTTCTTTCGCAACTTACTAGAAACTTTGATTTTTCCTGGTCCTCCACAGCTATCCCCTACCTAGGAATTCACCTAACACTGGATATAGGTAGTCTATACAAAGCTAATTACCCCCCCTTGGTTCTCAAATGTAGAGGAGAACTCGAAAAATGGGCTAGATGTGGTCTGTCCTGGCTGGGAAGAGTACATACTATTAAGATGACACTATTGCCCCGCCTTTTATATTTATTCCCTCCCAATCCCTCTTACGAAAAGTTTCCTCCATAAATTACAATCTGAGATAATCAGCTTTGTCTGGGGTAATAAGGGCTACAGATGTCCATCTAGCATACTCCTCCGCTTACGATCACAGGGTGGATTGGGTCTGCCTGATCTATGGGGATACTATCGGGCTGCCCAACTGTCACAAATTTCCATGATCTTCAATAGGGGCCCAAAGCCTGACTGGCTATCTATGGAAAGGTGGGCTACGCCCCTCAACACTATTGACTTCCTCATGTGGTGCAACCCAAAGGATAGACCGGCTAAAATGTCCCCCACTTTGTCACATTCCATTGCACTTTGCACAAAACTATTTACACAACCGGCCCTGATCTCCCCTCTAAAACCTCTTTCCCACATTTTTCACAACCCTAACTTTCCACCAGGAATGGACATACGGGCATTTAGATGGCGGACAGACAAAGGCCTCTACAGAATAGGCCACTTCCTCACACCTGCAGGCCCCCTTACCCTATCCTACTGTAAACACAAACTGGAAATGCCTGCCTCTGAAAGATTCTGATTAACCCAAATCTCCCACTTCCTAAACTCTATTTGGACTAATAAACCCAAGTCTCCCTCAATTACACCGTATGAACATTGGTGCTCTAACACTTCCAACCAGAAAGGTGGGATATCTGTAATTTACACAGCACTTATGTCGAACTTAGACAAACCGACATACGCTTGGACCTGGGAGGAGGACACTGGTGGATCATGGACGCCAACGGATTGGTTCTGAGTCTGGACCCGCTCATACACAGGTATTTGTAACATTTCCCTTATAGAGGCCAGCCTTAAGGTTTTGTCAAGGTGGTATTATGTACCCGTCAGATTGGCTTTGATTTATCCTGGGACATCTCCACTGTGCTTTAGAGGTTGTGATTTGGAAGGCACAATGCTCCACATATGGTGGTCCTGTCCCCGCATTAGATCCTTTTGGCAGAAAATTTTCCGAATTATCGGCACTCTAATGAACATATCTGTAGCTCCTGACCCCCACATAGCATTACTTAACCACGCTATTCCTAATATATCTAAGCGTGCTCAAAGTCTCTCCTTCTTTATTTTTTTGGGGGCCAAAATCACTATAGCCAAAGCCTGGAAAAGGCCCACAGTGTCCTTCCAATGTTGTAAGAGAAAAGTATCATGGATAATGTGCCAGGAGAAAATAGTAGCGAAGCTGCTTGATAGAATTGAAAGATTCAATATTACATGGGAACCGTGGGCAAGGTACTGTAACATACCGCTCCTACCAGGAATGGAACCTGGACTAGGCGGTGCTCCTCCTCTACAGTGACACTAAATATCTCCACTTCTTCTCCTTCTCCTCCTAACACATTTCCTTCCTTTTCTTTCAGGGACTACCTAGTCCCTTCTATTCACATATACATTTTGACATACTACCTCCCCCATGGGGTGCATGGGGGGACTGCTACCCGGACTGCTGGCGGGATCCCATGAATCCCCTTGGTGGTCCAGGCCGGTTAGTCTCTCTATTGGGAACCCTGTACACATAACAGTATTGCTTTGATTAATGAATTTTATTCTGACCAATATACATGTAGGAATGCTCTACCATTGTTCCTTATGTATGCTCAATGAATACAATGTTTATTTTGCATCTTATTCTCTATGAATATTACCTGGCCATGTGGGTAACAGGCTTTAGAAGATAACAGCCCCGATAATCTATATAGAAGGGAATCTATGGGCTGGAAGTACCGTTCCTCTCGATATGACACAGTTAGTTCCCAGATGGGGTGTCCAGAGAGGGGCAGCGCTTTCCCCACGCGGGCTTAATGGATATACCTGTACCCACTACAGGCAGATGTTTCTAAATATTCCTATCTGAAACTCGTTCTCTTATGCATTGTATGGATATAGACGTCTTATTTTACAATGTAAAAGTCTGTTTAAATGATTTTGCAAAACTTTAATAAAAATTTCTTTGAAAAAAAAAAAAGAATGATTTTAGGGACTTAGGGGCTAAATTGAGGAAAAGGACCTCCAAGGTAGTATTCTCAGAAATACTATCGGTACCTCGTGCCACACCAGAAAGGCAGAGGGAGATTAGAGAAGTAAACAAGTGGCTGAGGAGCTGGTGTAGTAAGGAGGGGTTTGGGTTCCTGGAGAACTGGGCCGACTTCTCAGTCGGTCACCAGCTCTATAGAAGTGTTGGACTGCACCAAATGAGGAGGGTGCAGATCTGCTGGGAGTGAAGATGTCTGAAAAGTTAGAAGGGCTTTTAAACTAGGCGATGGGGGGAGGGTCCAGAGGAATATATAGTCAGCACGGACCGTATTCCAGAGGGTAGTTTTGGGGGCATTAGTGGTAGGTTGACTAAAGCACATAAACCCGAGGTAAGTATAGTAGCAAGTCCTATTTGCAACCTCGGAACACCCAATAAGAAGGCAGTATGCGACTGGTCTAAACTACGTGGCATGTTCTCCAATGCCAGGAGCCAGGCGGACAAAATGAGAGAACTAGAGATACTGTTGTGAGGATTTTGATTTTGTGGGAATTTCAGAGACTTGGTCCAACAGCTCTCTTGATTGACTGACAACCATTCAAGGGTATTCCCTTTATCACAGAGACAGAGAAAGACAGGTAAAAAAGGGGGAGGAGTATGCCTGTATATCAAGAATAATGTACAAGTGAATGTGAGAGATTACTTCACTAAGGGAGCTAGGGAGGAGGTGGAATCCTTATGGGTAGAGCTCCAAAGGGATGAAACTAAGAGGAAAGTAATACTGGGAGTATGCTATAGGCCCCCTAACCTGAAGGAGGAGGGGGAGATGGACCTTCTATCACAATTTGGATTAGCAGCAAGGATGGGAAGTGCCATCATAATTGGGAATTTAATTTTCTAGACATAGACTGGGCGGAAGGAACCGCGCATTTGTCTAAGGCTCGCCAGTTCCTAAATGTCTTGCAGGACAATTTCATAGGTCAGATCGTAGACGCACCAACTAGAAACAAAACGTTACTACACCTACTGATTAACAACAATACAGACCTGATCACAGATGTGGAAATACAGGGAAATTTAGGAAACAGCGATCACAGGTCAATTAGCTTCAGTATAAATCACACATATAGGAAACATAAGGGGAACACAAAGACACGGAATTTCAAAAGAGCCAACTTCCCTAAACTACAAACCTTGCTAGAAGATATTAACCACTTCAGCCCCGGAAGATTTTACCCCCTTCCTGACCAGAGCATTTTTTTACAATTTGGCACTGTATTGCTTTTACTGACAATTGCGCAGTCGTTCGACGCTGTACCCAAACTAAATTTGTGTCATTTTTTTCCCACAAATAGAGCTTTCTTTTGGTGGTATTTGATCACCTCTGTGGTTTTTATTTTTGCGCTATAAACAAAAAAAAGAGCGACAATTTTGAAAAAAAAAAAAATTTTTTACTTTTTGCTATAATGAATATCCCCCGATTTTTTTAAAAAAAGAACAAATTTCTCCATCAGTTTAGGCCAATATATATTTTCCTACATATTTTTGGTATAAAAAAATTGCAATAAGCGTATATTGATTTGTTTGCGTAAAGGTTATTGTGTCTACAAACTATGGGAAAGATTTATGGCATTTTTATTATTATTATTTATTTTTACTAGTAATGATCTAGTGAACTAGTGATCTATAATTTTTAGCGGTACTGTGACATTGCGACGGACAGATCAGAGACTTTTGACACTTTTTTGGGACTATTGGCATTTTTTACAGCGATCTGTGCTATAAAATTTCACTGATTACTGTGTAAATGTCACTGGCAGGGAAGGGGTTAACACTATGAGGGGCGATCAAGAGGTTAATTGTTTGTTCCCTCAGTGTGTTCTAACTGTAGAGGGATAGGATTAACTAGGAGATAATACATATCATTTTTCCTACTTAGTAGGAACAAACAATATGGCTCCTCTTCCCTACAGCACAGGGATTTGTGTGTTTACACACACAATCCCTGTGCTGGCGCTCGTGCACGCAATCGTGCATGGCCGGCGGCGATCGTGCCTGCCAGCCATGCGCAACGGGTCCCCCACAGTTCAGCGGGTGCATGCGCGCGCCCTCTGGTGGCTGCTACAGGGATGGACGTACTCATATGGGATTTCGCCCAGGGGAGCCATTCTGCCGCAGTATATATGCGTGAGTCGGTCGGGAACCAGTTAATTGAGATAAAATCTTAGGAACAAAGAATATGGAGGAGAGATGGGTTTGCTTTGAGAGCATATTAAATAAGGGCATTAGCCAGTGCATCCCATTGGGAAATAAATTTAAAAGAGCGAAAAAAAGTCCTTGCTGGTTTAATTCCAATGTAAAAATGCATATAAAAGCAAAGGAGAAGGCCTTCAAAAAATACAATATATAGACAGTAAAAGAGGGGGGATAGACCATATTGGCCCCATAAAGAATGAGTAAGGGAATCTGGTTACAAAGGATGGTGAGATGGCGAAGGTATTGAATGTATTCTTCTCAGTCTTCAAGAGGGAATCGGGGGGCTTCAGTAACCAAAACTGCAGTGTTTATCCTCATGACACATCACAGGAAGCATCCTCATGGCTAACAGAGGACAGAATTAAAAATAAACTTGAAAAACGTAACATTAATAAGTCACCGGAACCAGATGGCTTGCATCCAAGGGTCCTTAGGGAACTCAGTCAAGTAATTGCCAGACCATTGTTCCTAATTTTTACTGACAGTCTACTGCCTGGAATGGTACCAACTGATTGGAGAAAAGCCAATGTAGCACCAATAATTATAAAAGGGCCAAAATACATCCCTGGGAATTACTGACCAGTTAGCCTAACATCAATAGTATGCAAGCTCTTGGAGGGGATAAGGGACTATATACAAGATTTTAGTAAAGAGAAGGGTATCATTAGCAGTAATCAGCATGGATTCATGAAGAATCGTTCTTGCCAAACCAATCTATTAACCTTCTATGAGGAGCTGAGTTGCCATCTAGATAAAGGAAGGTCCGTAGACGTGGTGTATCTGGATTTTGGAAAAGCATTTGACACAATTCCCCATAAACGTTTACTGTACAAAATAAGGTCCGTTGGCATGGACCATAGGGTGAGTACATGGATTGAAAACTGGCTACAAGAGAAAGTTCAGAGGGGGGTGATAAATGGGGAGTACTCGGAATGGTAAGGGGTTGGGTATTGGGGTCCCCCAGGGTTCTGTGCTGGGACCAATCCTGTTTAATTTGTTCATAAACGACATGGAGGATGGGGTAAACAGTTCAATCCCTGTATTTGTGGACGATACTAAGCTAAGCAGGGCAATAACTTCTCCACAGGATGTGGAAACCTTGCAAAAAGATCTGAACAAATTAATAGGGTGGGCAACTAAATGGCAAATGAGGTTTAATGTGGAAAAAGGTAAAACAATGCATTTGGGTGGCAAAAATATGCATGTGATCTACTCACTGGGGGGAGAACATCTGGGGGAATCAATGATGGAAAAGGACCTGGGGGTCCTAGCAGATGATAGGCTCAGCAATGGCATGCAATACAAACAAAGCAAACAATATTGGAATGCATTAAAAAGGGGATTAACTCAAGAGATAAAGCAATAATTCTCCCACTCTACACGACTATGGTCCGGCCGAACATGAAGTATGCTGTCCAGTTCTGGGCACCACTGTTAGGGCTGGGCTCAGCCCTTCCTTCTCAAAGCTGGCCGCTCAGCTGTCAGCTAATTGCCAGCTTCTATCTCTCCACAGTGACTCACCTGTTGATGATATCCTGCTCATCAGTCCTGCCTACTTAAGCAGTCCAGTCCAGATGATCTCTGCCTTCGCCTTGGTCACATCTCTAGAGACGCACTCCTGTGTTCCTGTTAAAGACTTGCTTGGCTGACATTCCTTCTGGCTCCAGATCCTGCTTGCTGTTCTACTATGCTCATCTCTGGCTCTCTGATGTTTTGGCTTGTCTGACTATCCATTCCGGATTCCTGGACTCTGGCTTTGTGTTGACCATGCTTACTCTGTTTACCTTTTTTTTATTATTATTAAACAAGTGTGATTTAACTGTACTTCTGTCTCAGTTTGATTCATGGTTTCTGACAACCAGTCCTCAGGAAGGATGTGCTGGAAATGGAGTGAGTACAGAGAAGAGCAACAAAATGAATAAAGGGACTGGAGGACATTAGTTATGAAGAAAGGTTACGAGCACTAAACTTATTCTCTCTGGAGAAGAGACGCTTGAGAGGGGATATGATTTCAATTTACAAATACCATAATGGTGACCCCACACCAGGGATAAAACTTTTCAGCGAATGAGAGTTTAATAAGACACATGGCCACTCATTAAAATTAGAAGAAATTAGGTTTAACCTTAAACTGCGTGGAAGTAGTTTAAAAAAACTATTAGATAAGCACCTGAATGACCACAACATACAGGGATATACAATGTAATACTGACATAAAATCATACTCATAGGTTTTACTTGATGGACTTGTGTCTTTTTTCACCTACTATGTAACTATGTAATTAGTGATTGATGCTGTGTAGATATGAGCTTTCTGTTCGGGTCGAACATGAGTTCGACTCGAACATTGGCTGTTCGCCCGTTTGTTGAACACCGAACATGATGGGCCATTCACGCCAAATTTGAGCCGCGCGTAATGGCCCATAATGCATTGCAGGAGTGCAGTGAATTGCTGTATGATGATTGGCCAGAGCATGCACCATGACCTGCATGCTTTGGCCAATCACAGCGCCCTCAGCTAAGAGAGCCATAATTGGCCAAAGGCAGGGTGCCTTTGGCCAATCATGGCTCAGGGGGACTAAGTCCACGCCCCACACTATATAAGGCCACCTGCATGTCGGCCTTGTATAGTATATTGTTGGCATGGATGGAGAGAGAGGAGAGAGTGTCATTTAGATTGAGAAGGCAGGCAGATTATTCAGTTAGCTGCAGTATATTTAATATATATATATACAGATAGTCTTGTATATATATATATATATATATATTCACTGCATAAAGTTTAGCAATATCTCACTGCAGGCCATTCTTGGTGTACTGTTTCTAATATACTGCAGGCAGGCAGGCAGGTGATTCAGTAAGCTGCAGTGCATTTAATATATATATATATACAGATAGTCATATATATATATATATATATCCACTGTATCCAGTTTAGCTATATCTGACTGCAGGACATTCCTGGTGTACTGTTTCTAATATACTTCAGGCAGTGTACACAGTATACAGTGCTGTGCACCCATAGTGCAGTTTCTCATACTTTTCTGGTGGTCAATAGAGTACACCCATAGTTGTTATTACACTTCTGTTGGTGTACACAGTACCGTGCACCCCTAGTGCAGTTGCTACTACTTTCCTGGTGGTATACACAATACATACAGCGCACCCATAGTTGTTATTAAACTTCTGTTGTTGTACACAGTACCGTGCACCCCTAGTGCAATTGCTACTACTTTCCTGGGGGTGTACACAATACATACAGTGTACCCATAGTTGTTATTATACTTCTGTTGGTGCACACAGTACCGTGCACTCATAGTGCAGTTGCTACTACTTTCCTGGTGGTGTACACAATACATACAGTGCACCCATAGTTGTTATTAAACTTCTGTTGGTGTACACATTACCGTGCACCCCTAGTGCAGTTACTACTACTTTCCTGGTGGTGTACACAATACATACAGTGCACCCATAGTTGTTATTAAACTTCTGTTGGTGTACACAATACCGTACACCCCTAGTGCAGTTGCTACTACTTTCCTGGTGGTTTACACAATACATACAGTGCACCCATAGTTGTTATTAAACTTCTGTTGGTGTACACAGTACCGTGCACCCCTAGTGCAGTTGCTGCTACTTTCCTGGTGGTGTACACAATACATACAGTGCACCCATAGTTGTTATTAAACTTCTGTTGGTGTACACAGTACCGTGGCACCCCTAGTGCATTTGCTACTACTGTCTTGGTGGTGTACACAATACATACAGTGTACCCATAGTTGTTATTATACTTCTGTTGGTGTACACAGTATCGTGCATCCATAGTGCAGTTGTTACCACTTTTCTGGGGGTGTACACAATACATACAGTGAAAAAAACAATATGTACTAAAGCGCTGATATGGAGTAATGTGAAACTAAATGATTGACAAAAACTATAAAAAATCCAATTAGTGACTGGGAGAAACCCAAATAATAAAAGCTGCAAGCTAAAAAGTGTTCAGACACCAATATGAAGTGACAATTAAATTAAATAATGTGTTGCGCTAATATTAACCTTCCAGTCAAACTAATAGCCAGTGCACAGTGTAGTGCATAGATCAATCCGTAGTTCGTAAAAAAATAAATAAATAAATAAATAAATATCAAGTACAAATAAAGATATGAACGTGAGCAGGTCAGCAAAAACTATAGCCACTAAATTATAATAATATGCTCCACAAAGTGAATCAACCACAGGTTATCCCCTATATTTATGGGTGAATGTAATTGTTATATGTGTTGTCCAATGTTTATAATATTCCTCCTTATATTTGGATTCTCACTTAGCGCTGTGTGTTGATAGCCATTCTCACTTGTGGGAAAATATGCATTGCACTGGTGTATACTCTAGAGCAAAGTTCCATACGTGCCAAAGAAAATCTGTTCACAAATTTACAGTTGCCGTATATTATGAATGGCTTCCCCCTGAGTAATCCTCAAATACCACGTATACATAAAATGAAGATACAGAGAAGACACATCATTGCGCAATGAATGATTGCTACAGGGTAAAAGCACCTCACTAGGTACACTCACATAAGCCTGGAAAGTTACTGCCTGGATGAAAAAACAATCAGCCGCTTGGGGCGTGGTGGATCCTCTCACCGCTTGCAACGATACTACTGACGAGCCTCAATGCTTGATGTCACTGACTCCTCCTACGCTTTGCGTCACCCGACACGTGACTTTTTCAAGGTACCTGCGAAAGGACCAAAAATTTGCACGAACGTTAGAACCCCATTGATGTCTATGGGACTTGAACATTCAAAATCAAAAGTGCTAATTTTAAAGGCTAATTTGCATGGTATTGTCCTAAAAAGTGTTTAGGACCCGGGTCCTGCCCCAGGGGACATTTATCAATGCAAAAAAAAGTTTTAAAAACGGCCATTTTATCGGGAGCAGTGATTTTAATGATGCTTAAAGTAAAAAAAAAAAGTGAAATATTCCTTTAAATATCGTACCTGGGGGGTGTCTATAGTATGCCTGTAAAGTGGCGTGTGTTTCCCGTGCTTAGAACAGTCCCTGCACAAAATGTCATTTTTAAAGGAAAAAAAGTCATTTAAAACTGCTTGCGGCTTTAATGTAATGTCAGGTCCTGGCAATATGGATGAAAATCAGTGAGACAAACGGCATGGGTACCCCCAAGTCCATTACCAGGCCCTTTGGATCTTGTATTGATATTAAGGGGAACCCTGAACCCAAATTAAAAAAGGAAAGGTGTGGGGCCCCCAGGCCCTATACACTCTGAACAGCAGTATACAGGCGGTGCAAACAAGACAGGGACTGTAGGTTTGTTGTTAAGTAGAATCTGTTTGTAATTTTGAACTGGTACATTTTTAACGTGTTTAGCTCCAGCCAAAAAATTTATTTTAAGCTTTTTGGAAAACCTAGGGAAGGGTTATCACCCCTGTGACATTTGTTTTGCTGTCTGTGCTTCTCTTCAGAAGATTTCACCTCACTTTTTGTCCAAATGACAAATGTTTTTTGAATCTTTGTGTTTTTTTGTAAAACAAGGATTAGTGATAAAGCATCAGTGGAAAGGAGAAAAGTTTTTCCCATAATAACACTTACAGGAGAGAATTTCCCTTCCTAGGGGTAGATTTCAACTCACTTCCTATTGTCTCCTTCCGTTTGCAAGTAGGAATCGTTTGTAAGTTGGATGTTTGAAAGTAGGGGCCTGCCCTATATACTCAGCAGAAATTTGGGCCTTAGGTGTTGTGGCCACAACACTGCAAGCCCTCACAGGGCCCTGCTGTGAAATATTAGATAAAGAATTGTAATTACATGCCCCTGTCGAACAGGGGCAGAAAAATTGGGCCTTTGGTGGTGGTGGTGGTGGTGCTACAACACTGTAAGTCCTCACACATGCTCTTGGTGGGCGCAGAAATGGGCCCTGCTGTGAAATATTAGATCAAGAATTCTAATTACATGTCCCCGTTGAACAGGGGCTGAAAAATTGGGCCTTAGTCACTGGTGCTGGTGCCACAACACTGGAACCCCTCACAGATACTCTAGTTGGAGCACAGGAACTAGCCCTGCTGCAAAGAATTGTATCAAAAATTGTAATTACACGCCCCTGTTAAACAGATGCTATCATCATGATCATTGAGGAGGAAGAGGATAATTACTCAGTATAACAGGATAATCACTCAGCATCAGCATAGGCAGTCTTTGAAGGGATCTGACATTTCAAAAAAATGTATTCGGTTACATCAGCATCAGGTGCTTGGTAGCTGGTGGTGATCCAAGACTGACTCATTTTTATGAAGGTCAGTCGATCGACCGAGTCGGTGGACAGACGCACCCTGTGATCGGTTACAAAGCCTCCAGCAGCACTGAATGTGCGTTCCGAAAGAATGCTGGATGCAGGACAGGCCAGTAACTCAATTGCATACTGTGCAAGCTCTGGCCAGTGATCCATCCTCAAAACCCAGTAACCCAGAGGATTTTCGGTGGGAAAGGTGTCCAAGTCAGATCTTGCCCCTAGGTATTCCTGCACCATGTAAAACAGACGCTGGCGATGGTTGCTGGAACCGATCATACCTTGGGGCTGCGGACTAAAAAATTGTCTGAACGCATCGGTCAGATGGCCACCTTCTCCACCACTCCTTCTTTGACTGACTGAAGCCTCAGCAACACATTGTCCAGAAGCAGGAGTTTGTAACCTCCCAGTCCCTGGGAACGCATTGCACCGACCTTTCTGCAAGGCCTCCCGAAGATGTTTCATCCTCTACTCCCTCTGCGACGGCAAGATAAGGTCCGCAACCTTACCCTTGTAAGGTGGAACAAGGAGGGTTGCCAGCCAGTAATGATCCCCCTTCTTGAAACCACGAATACGAGGATCCTTGCGCAGGCTTTGCAGGATCAGGGAGGCAATGCAGCGTAGGTTTGCTGAGGCATTCGGTCCGGAGTCCTCTGGGTCACTAAGGACGACATGATCCGCAGCCACCTCCTCCCAGCCACGTACAAGTCCATGTGTTTCTTGGGACTGTAAATGATCCCTTTAAGACTGCTGCTGATGCTGAGTACCAGGCTCCACCTCCATACTGACACAATCCTCCTCCCCCTACTCCTCCTCCTCCTCGTCCTCTTACTGTGTGATCGGCGGGCACGCAGGAACACTGTCTGGATAAAGGGGGCCTTGAGAGCTAAGGAAGTCCTCCTCTTCCTGCCTCTGTTCTGCCTCAAGTGCCCTGTCCATTATTCCACGCAGCGTGTGCTCCAACAGGTGGACAAGGGGGACAGTGTCACTGATGCATGCACTGTCACTGCTCACCATCCTCGTGGCCTCCTCAAATGGTGACAGGACAGTGCATGCATCCCTGATCATGGCCCACTGCCATTGGGAAAAAAAAACAAGCTCCCCTGACCCTGTCCTAGTGCCATAGTCACACAGGTACTCGTTGATGGCCCTCTGCTGCGTGTGCAGCCGCTGCAGCATGGCCAACGTTGAGTTTCACCTGGTGGGCATGTCACAGATTAGGCGGTTCTTGGGCAGGTTAAATTCCTTTTGGAGGTCTGCCAGCCGAGCACTGGCATTATATGACCAGCGGAAATGCACACAGACTTTCCTGGCCTGCCTCAGGACATCCTGTAAGCCCAGGTACCTGCCCAAGAACCACTGCACCACCAAGTTAAGGATGTGAGCCAAACAGGGCACATGGGTCATTTGTCCCTGTCGAAGGGCGAAGAGGAGGTTGGTGCCATTGTCGCAAATCACCATTCCTGCCTTAAGTTGGCTTGGTGTCAACCACCTCTGAATTGCCCCTGCAGAGCTGACAGAACCTCTGCCCCAGTGTGGCTCCTGTCCCCCAAGCACACCAGCTCAAGCACCGCATGGCATCTTTTGGCCTGCATACTTGAGTAGCCCCTTGAACGCCTACGGAGCACTGCTGGTTCCAAGGACAAAGCACAGGAAGAGGCCATAGAGGAAGAAGAGGTGTGTCAGAATCATTAGTAGTGGCATTTTGGAGGCGTGGTGGCGGAACAACCTCCAACACTACTGCACCTTGTCCTGCATCCTTCCCAGCTGCCAGCAGAATCACCCAATGCGCCGTGAAATTTAGGTAACGTCCCTGTCCATGCCTGCTGGACCATGAGTCAGCGGTAATATGCACCTTACCGCTGACTGCTCTGTCCAGCGAGGCATGGACATTGCCTTCCACATGCCAGTAGAGAGCCGGAATGGCCTTCCGTGAGAAAAAGTGGCGTTTGGGTACCTGCCACTGAGGAACCGCACATTCCACAAACTCACGGAAGGGGTCAGAGTCTACCAACTGAAAAGGTAGCAGTTGAAGTGCTAGCAATTTTGCCAAGCTAGGATTCAACCGATGGGCACGTGGATGGCTGGGAGCGAACTTCTTTCGGCGGTGCAGCAGCTGGGGCAGGGAAATTTGCCTGGTACAATCTGACGTCGGTGTACCGAAAGCAGATTGCCCACAAGTACTTGGCTGTGACACACCTAATTCTACACCTTCATTCCTCTCAGTGCAGGTCTCAGAGAGGACTGAAGGTA
Source organism: Aquarana catesbeiana (assembly GCF_042186555.1). Classification (NCBI taxonomy): domain Eukaryota; kingdom Metazoa; phylum Chordata; class Amphibia; order Anura; family Ranidae; genus Aquarana; species Aquarana catesbeiana. The sequence continues at coordinate 211,951,141 of NC_133331.1, read as the reverse complement.
TAGTGGAGTTGGAGATCTCAGCTGATGAGGAGCAAGGAGAGGTCCTCTTTGTTCTTTGGTGTGGGTCTTTTAGATACGCTTGCCAGCGAACTGCATGGCAGGTCAACATATCAAGCAAGTCAAGCATGTGGTGCCGAAGGGGGAGATGTTTTGGCCACTCGAGATACGCTTGAGACATATGTTGCAAATAGCAGCGGTGCGATCTGATGTACTTGTCTCAAAAACGGCCCACACCAAAGAACTTTTGGAATAACGCGCAGAGACAGCAGCGCCCTGCACATGCGGAGCTCTGCGGTGTAATGCAGTCTGTGTGCTGCCCTTAGGCTGGCCCCTGGAGGCCATCCTGCCTCGTTGGTGATGTGCCTCCTCCTCCTCCCCTCTCCTATCAGGCACCCATGTTGAGTCAGTGACCTCATCATTCCCTCCCTCCTTATCACTGGAGCAAACCTGGCAGAATGCTGCAGCAGGGGGAGCATGACTGCCAGATTGCTGTCCTTCTTGGGCACCCCCTCTGTCCATGCTCACGTTACTGCCCTCATCTAGCTCAGTATCATCATCAGAGCCTTCTAAACGCTGGGCATCCTCCTGGAGCATGTACCCAACACTGTGGTCAAACATTTCGAGGGACTCCTCAGGAGGACATGGTGGGGCTACGGAAGGAGTCACTGATGCCATTGAGCCGAGGGAGCCAGAGGGACCAGACATATGACGACCTCCCATGCAGTCTGTTGGCAACAACACCCACATCTAAGAACAAGGCGGACCTTTCCTTGCTCCTCATCAGCTGGGTTCTCCAACCCCACTATACTTCCAATCCTCTCAGAAACCTCCACTGAGAGGAATGAAGGTATAGCAATAGGTGTCCCAAGTACTTGCAGCCAATCTGCTATCAGTACACCTCCATCTGATTTTAGCAGGCAAATTTCCCTACCTCAGTTGCTAAACCATCAAAAGAAATTTGGTCCCAGCCATCCACATGCTCAGCGTCTGAATGCTAGCTTGGTCAAATTGCTAGCACTGCAACTGCTGCCTTTTCAGCTTTTATAGACTCTGCCCCCTTTTGTGAATTTGTGGAATGTGTGGTACCTCAGTGGCAGGTTTCCAAACGCCATTTCTTTTCATGAAAGGTTATTCCGGCAGACATCGCACTACACTAACGTTAAAATAATGTAGCTGCCTGCGGTAGTGATAGGATCAGGAAAACACCACCAACCTTCTACAGGTAGCTTTAGCTGAACACTGTGAAGAGGACGCACTACACTAACGTTAAAATAATGTAGTTGCCTGTGGTAGTGATAGGATCAGGAAAACACCACCAACCTTCTACAGGTAGCTTTAGCTGAACACTGTGCAGAGGTCGCACTACACTAACTTGTAGCTTTAGCTGAACACTGTGAGGAGGACGCACTACTCTAATTTGTAGCTTTATCTGAACACTGTGCACTACACTAACTTGTAGCTTTAGCTGAGCACTGTTCAGAGGACGCACTACACTAACTTGCAGCTTTAGCTGAACACTGTGCAGAGGTCGCACTACACTAACTTGTAGCTTTAGCTGAACACTGTGAGGAGGACGCACTACACTAACTTGTAGCTTTAGCTGAACACTGTGAGGAGGACGCACCACACTAACTTGTAGCTTTAGCTGAGCACTGTGCAGAGGTTGCACTACACTAACTTGTAGCTTTAGCTGAACACTGTGAGGAGGAAGCACCACACTAACTTGTAGCTTTAGCTGAGCACTGTGCAGAGGTCGCACTACACTAACTTGTAGCTTCAGCTGAACACTGTGCAGGGGTCGCACTACACTAACTTGTAGCTTTAGCTGAACACTGTTCAGAGGACGCACTACACTAACTTGTAGCTTTAGCTGAACACTGTGAGGAGGGGCGCACTACACTAACTTGTAGCTTTAGCTGAACACTGTGCAGAGGTCGCACTACACTAACTTGTAGCTTTAGCTGAACACTGTGCAGAGGTCGCACTACACTAACTTGTAACTTTAGCTGAACACTGTGAGGAGGACGCACTACACTAACTTGTAGCTTTAGCTGAACACTGTGCAGAGGTCGCACTACACTAACTTGTAGCTTTAGCTGAACACCGTGAGGAGGACGCACTACACTAACTTGTAGCTTTAGCTGAACACTGTGCAGAGGTCGCACTACACTAACTTGTAGCTTCAGCTGAACACTGTGCAGAGGTCACACTAAACTAACTTGTAGCTTTAGCTGAACACTGTGAGGAGGACGCACTACACTAACTTGTAGCTTTAGCTGAACACTGTGAGGAGGACGCATTACACTAACTTGTAGCTTTAGCTGAACACTGTGCAGAGGTCACACTATACTAACTTGTAGCTTTAGCTGAACACTTTGCAGAGGTCGCACTACACTAACTTGTAGCTTTAGCTGAACACTGTGAGTAGGACACACTACACTAACTTGTAGCTTTAGCTGAACAATGTGAGGAGGATGCACTACACTAACTTGTTGCTTTAGCTGAACACTGTGCAGAGGTCACACTACACTAACTTGTAGCTTTAGCTGAACACTGTGCAGAAGTCGCACTACACTAACTTGTAGCTTTAGCTGAACACTGTGCAGAGGTCACACTATACTAACTTGTAGCTTTAGCTGAACACTGTGCAGAGGTCGCACTACACTAACTTGTAGCTTTAGCTGAACACCGTGAGGAGGACGCACTACACTAACTTGTAGCTTTAGCTAAACACTGTGCAGAGGTCGCACTACACTAACTTGTAGCTTCAGCTGAACACTGTGCAGAGGTCACACTAAACTAACTTGTAGCTTTAGCTGAACACTGTGAGGAGGACGCACTACACTAACTTGTAGCTTTAGCTGAACACTGTGAGGAGGACGCATTACACTAACTTGTAGCTTTAGCTGAACACTGTGCAGAGGTCACACTATACTAACTTGTAGCTTTAGCTGAACACTTTGCAGAGGTCGCACTACACTAACTTGTAGCTTTAGCTGAACACTGTGAGTAGGACGCACTACACTAACTTGTAGCTTTAGCTGAACAATGTGAGGAGGATGCACTACACTAACTTGTTGCTTTAGCTGAACACTGTGCAGAGGTCACACTACACTAACTTGTAGCTTTAGCTGAACACTGTGCAGAAGTCGCACTACACTAACTTGTAGCTTTAGCTGAAAACTGTGCAGAGGTCACACTAAACTAACTTGTAGCTTTAGCTGAAAACTGTGAGGAGGACGCACTACACTAACTGTAAATAGTTTAGCTGCCTGACTGTGGTACTAATAGGATCAGAAGAACACCAGCAATTTTCTTCAGGTAGCTGTAAATACTGTAACAACACAAGCCTGCCTGTCAGTAGGAAGATAATAACAGGAACGGATCTAGCTAAACTGAATACAGTGTATATATATATATATATATATATATATATATATATATATATATATATATATATATATACAACACCTGGGATGCATATATGTACACAATACACTCTAAGTAGGGCAGCACAGTGGTGTAGTGGGTAGCACTCTCGCCTAGCAGTAAGAAGGGTCACTGGTTCGAATCCCGACCACGACACTACCTGCCTGGAGTTTGCATGTTCTCCCTGTGTCTGCGTGGGTTTCCTCCGGGTACTCCGGTTTCCTCCCACACTCCAAAGACATGCTGGTAGGTTAATTGGATCCTGTCTAAATTGGCCCTAGTATGTATGAATGTGAGTTAGGGACCTTAGATTGTAAGCTCCTTGAGGGTAGGGACTGATGTGAATGTATAATGTATATGTAAAGCGCTGCGTAAATTGACGGCGCTATATAAGTACCTGAAAATAAAAAAAAAAAAAATAAGTACAGCTAACTGACTGACTGTCCTGCCTAATCTATCTAACTTAAATCAAATGACACTGTCTCTCTGACTCTGTCTCTCAATGCCGGAACACACTCTACACAGGGCTGCCGTGCAGACGGCCTTATATAGTGTGGGGCGTGTACTAAACCCCTGAGCCATAATTGGCCAAAGCCACCCTGGCTTTGGCCAATTACAGCTCTCTCTACAGATGGCGCTGTGATTGGCCAAGCATGCAGGTCATAGTGCATGCTTGGCAAATCATCAGCCAGCAATGCACTGCAATGAACAGTGAATTATGGGCCGTGACGCACCACACGAATTTGGCGCGAATGGCCCATATCGTTCGCAATTTGGCGAATGGGCAAACAGATGATGTTCGAGTCGAACATGGGTTCGACTCAAACACGAAGCTCATCCCTACCAACAAGGTAGGATGCTCTCCAGGGGCAGATTAAGGGCAGCCACCCTATTTCATCACACCACAGAACGAAACATGTGCAGGGCACTGCTGACTCCCCACATATTTTTTAAAGTTCTTTGGTGTGAGCCTTTTTTGACACGTGTGCAGAAGATCGCACCATTGCTGTTTGCAACATATGTCTGAAGCGTATCAAGTGTGACCAAAACAGCAGCCACTTGGGCACCACATGCTTGACCAGACATATGACGACCTCCCATGCAGTCTGTTGGCAACAACACCCACATCAAAGAACAAGGCGGACCTCTCCTTGCTCCTCATCAGCTGGGTTCTCCAACTTCACTATACCTCCAATCCTCTCAGAAACCTCCACTGAGAGGAATGAAGGTATAGCAATAGGTGTCCCAAGTACTTGCAGCCAATGTGCTATCAGTACACCTCCATCTCATTTTATCAGGCAAATTTCCCTAACTCAGTTGCTAAACCGTCAAAAGAAATTCAGTCCAAGCCATCCACATGCTCAACGTCTGAATGCTAGCTTGGCCAAATTGCTAGCACTGCAACTGCTGCCTTTTCAGCTGGTAGACTCTGCCCCCTTTTGTGAATTTGTGGAATGTGTGGTACCTCAGTGGCAGGTTCCCAAACGCCATTTCTTTTCATGGAAGGCCATTCTGGCTCTCTACCAGCATGTGAAAGGCAATGTCTTGGCCTAGTTGGACAGGGCGGTCAGCAGTAAGGTGCATATTACTGCTGACTCATGGTCCAGCAGACATGAACAGGGATGTTACCTTTCTTTCATGGCACACTGGGTAACTCTGCTGGCAGCTGGGAAGGATGCAGGACAGGGTTCAGTATTGTTGGAGCTTGTTCCACCACCACGCCTCCAAAATGCTAGTGGTGATTCTGCCACACATCTCTCCTCCACCCCTCCTCTTCTTCTTCCTCTATGGCCTTTTCCTATGCAGATTTCTCCTCTTAACCAGCAGTGCTCCGTAGGCTTCAAGGGGCTAAAGATGCCAAAAAGAGGCAAAAAGATGCCATGCAGTGCTTGAGTTGGTCTGCTTAGGGGACAAAAGCCACACTGGTGCAGAGATTCTGTCAGCTCTGCAGGGGCAGGCTCAGAGGTGGTTGACGCCATGCCAGCTTCAGCCAGGAATGGTTGTATGCGACAATGGCACCAACCTCCTCTCCGCCCTCCGACAGGGACACTTGACCCGCGTGATAAAAATAAAAATAAAATAAAAAAAATAAATAAAAAATAAAAATAAAAATAAAAATAAAAATAAAAAATAAAAATAAAATTAAAAAAAAAAATAAAAAATAAAAATAAAAATAAAAATAAAAAATAAAAAATAAAAAAATAGTAGATAAAAAAAAAAAAATAGCCAATAGAAAATAGAGTGTTGGACTGTAGCTAAAAATCCTAAAATTACAGTTATCCTTTATTATGTACCATATAAAATTTACTAAGCTAATTAAAACCGAAATTCATTATTTTAGAAAATTATTTCTTAAAAAAATATTTTTAAAAATTTCATACAAAAAATGTTAAAAAACGCCATAATTCTAGTTCAATAATATAGACAAGTGTACGGGAAGTGGTCAAAATTGATTGTTGCACATCGGAAACGAAGCAAGAACCGCACTCCAGATTAGTAAAAAAACAACTCAAACAAACGTACATAGCCTGATACATTAAAAATTACTCAAAAAACAATTGAGGTCAAATTCAACATTTAGGCCTCCCGGCACTAAACTTTTCATAGTGTATATCCATCTTGACTCTTTCTGGCTAATCGTTCTGATCTTATGGCTACCTCTCCATGATGCATTATACTTCTCTATGCCCCAAAATTGTAGCTGAGAAGGATCTCGATTATGTACTACGTCAAAGTGTTTTGAAACATTATGTTTGGGAAACCCATTTATAATGTTCTGCACATGTTCTTTCACCCTGACTTTAAGTGCTCTTTTAGTTCTGCCTATATACTGTAAATTACAGCTACATTGAAGGCAGTACACCACTCCTTCAGTATGACAGCCTATGAAGTCCCTAATCTCATAGGTCTGACCTGTGGTGGTTGCTGTAAATTCTGACCTCTTTCTTTGAAATTTTTTGGTAAGACGGCAGGCATAACAGTTCCTACAAGGGTAAAAGCCCTTTCCAGAAAAGAACGTAAAGCTATTCTTCGGGGGAGGTTCAACTATAGATTTGACGATAATGTCTTTCAGGGTAGGAGCTCTTTTATACACGATATTAGGTGTATCTGGCAGAATATCTTTTAAATCTTTATCACTTTTCAGTATATGCCAATGCCGTTTAATGAGCTTAGCTACCTCCTTATGTTGTACATTGTGGTCCAATATAAGACATGGTGCTTCATCCTGATAAGTCTTCCTCTTCGAGTTATTTTGCAACATTACAGTCCTATCCATTTTATTAACCTGTTGTATTTGGTGATCGATCCATGTACCATCTTAACCCTTTTCTTTAAATCTCATACCAATCATCTCAGCTTGTGTCCTATAATCCTCTTCATGCGTACAATTGCGCTTGATTCTGACCAGTTGTCCTTTGGGAATGTTGTATAACCAAGGCTTATAGTGACAGCTGTTGATGGACAGATAACTATTAGTGTCCACACTTTTAAAGTGAGTTTTAGTAATCACTTTATCTTTCTGTAGAGAGATATCGAGATCTAAAAAGTCAATAGATTTTTCGTCTATTTTCCATACCAGATTGATCTTTTTCTCATTCTTATTAAGCCCCTCTAGAAATTTTTCTAATGCATCCTTATTTCCATTCCAGTCGATCAAAATGTCATCTATATACCTTCCATATAGGGTCAACTCGGCCGGCATATTCCTGTATACAGCTTCTTCTTCCCAACATGCCACGAAAGCGTTAGCTATGTTAGGTGCAAACTTCGCACCCATGGCTATGCCAGTTACTTGTCTGTAATAAAATTGGTCATGCCAAAAATAGTTATGTTTTAAACAGAAGTCGAGGCATTTTATTAAAAATTTCCTTTGTTTGCATACTAATGTACTGTACGTCCTAAAAAAGCCATTTCGCCGCTATGCATGCTTCATGGTGCTGTACAATGGTATACAATGAGGACACATCTGCAGTAGCTAGGAAAGTCCTACCTTCTTATACTGATACTGTATCCATTAATTGTAGAGTGTGCTTGGTATCTTTTATATATGCCTTCGTTTTCTGAACAGCCGGTTGAATAAAATAATCGATGTATTCACCCATCCTGGAAGTGAGTGAATCTATGCCGTTCACAATCGGCCTACCTGGTGGTTCTTCTTGATTTTTATGAATCTTCGGGATGGTATATATTATTGGTATCCTGCATGATTCTGGTATCAAATATTTGGATTCTTTTTCATTCAATATCTCCTCGTCTATACCTAAATTCACTACTCGTGTAACAGGGCAGGAAAACCACTCAGCCAAAAACCATTAATTTGTGAGTGTGAGTAACCTATTAAAATTTAAAAATTAGTGAACCGTGCTAACGTTTAAGATGCTCTTATATATATCTAAAGTGTAGCTAACCATCCAACACAAATGTAGATAATAAAAGTGCCAATAGAATCAAATAAATAAAATAAAGATTATAAATTAAAAAATTCAATAAACACCCCCACCTATTGCATAGAGAGGAATCTGACCAATAGGAATCCCCCCTGCAAGTGGTGTAGTGCCCAGTCTCCAACTATCATTAACCAATACGTGCAGATAGTGATATATCATATAAATCCAAATTCCGTGTTGGACCACTCTCCCATCCACAATACAGATTGAATGGGTAGGGGATAAAATCTTAAATCAGTTCATCATGCGTTGCAAAAATAGTGATAGTGCAAAAATAATAAGGGATGAAGAAAAAATGAAAAATCAGAAAAAATATAATCTAAAGAAATATACTATATAGTTCCAGCATAAGCAAAAATAGTGCATACAGTTCCAACATAAACAAAGTTCTTGTAACTAGTGACTTTTGTGAAAAAAGCAGCTGATATCCGGTGACTTGCGGTGCTCCCCCTCAAGGATCCCCACTCACCAGCTCCCTACACCCCTGCAGGGGTAATAGGCATGTAGAACCCGACAGTAGAATGGCGTCTTAGGTTCCAATAGAGCTGTCCCCGGGTGCTTCTGCTCCAGATGTAATGTACCCGTCAGTGGTCTGGGTCGTCCTCATAGGAAAGAAATAGGGCTCCCATAGTGTGATATGTTTTAAAATTACTTTATTAAAAGCTATAACCATTTTTAAATTTTAATAGGTTACTCACAATCACAAATTAATGGTTTTTGGCTGAGTGGTTTTCCTGCCCTGTTACACGAGCATGGATTATTAAATCTAATTAGGTAACCCGACATAGGTAGCGCCACGCACCCCTATTTCTAATTTTTTTACCATTAAATCTCACCCCTCTGGGGGTGTGTGTAAGGGGAGGCTGCAAACCTTGGTCCGTGAGCTCGGAAACCCTTTTCTATTTACTAAATTCACTACTGATTGCAATTGTTTTTTAAAAATTCTCGTAGGATTACTTGGCAGTTTAATATAGGTCTCTTTATCCTGTAGTTGCCGATCCAATTCCCGTAAATATTGTTCCTTTGATTGTATGACTACAGCTCCTCGGCTGGACATATCACAATGTCTTGTCTTTCAGTTAGTTTTTTGATCCCTTCCTTTACATGTATCGGGTCAGATACTCGCTTCGGTTTCAACATTTCCAGGTCCTGTAGAACCAGTTTCTTAAATACTTTGACATGTTGATTGTTTAGTACTTGGGGATTGAAAATGGAATTATTCCGTAATGTGCTATGTAAAGGTACTTCTTGATTTTGTCTCTCCTCATGTATCCGTTTAGGAGGATTGCCAATAAGATATTTTTTAATATTAATCTTCCTAATATACTTCTGAATTCCTATGTACGTTTTGAATTTGTTGAAATTCCTCACTGGAGCATGTTTAAGTCCTTTATCTAATACCGCTAGTTCTTATGCAGTAATCGTTTTTCCACTTAGATTCACCACTCCTTCTCCCACTCTTCTCTTTTGCGTTTGGACTCTCTTCCCCGCTCTGCATCCTCTCTTTTTTCTGGGCTGTGTCTTGCCCTGTCCTCCTCCTGTCTTCTTCTGGGAGAATGATAGGATTCTTGAGGATGTCTCCTGTAGGAATAGTCCCTCCTCTCCCTGTCTAAAAAAGGTCTCTGAGTGTCCCTTTCTCCTTGGTTCTGGTAATAGTTCTGATCTTCACGATACTCATCATGATGATTTCTGATAGGGTCAAACCGATTATAGGTTGGTATAGGACTGCTGGGTGGTCATAATGTTGGGGATAACTTCTATTACCTCTCTGATTGTGGTGCCAATTATTATATGGTTTTCTGAAGGGTTTTTTTAAAACCTTTTTTCCATCCCCTTTTGGGGGTCTGTTGCATGTAATGCCCTGTGTTTCTTTGGTCATAATATGGCCTTGGTGCCATATATTGGGCTCCATCTCGTGGATCATACTGGGATCTTGGAGTATTAATCTGACCCATATGTGGTTGATCATATGAGGGTCTGGGTGTTTGACAATGTTCATTGTTTCTTTCCCACCTCAATCCATCCGGAGGATGCGACCCTGTGGGATCTTCAATTCTCACTTCTCTTTCTGGTGTGGAGAGTGTTGAGGTAGGTTGCGTTGGTTCCATTTTGGTCTGCCACTTAAAAACCCGGCCCGCTTTATAATCGATGATGTCCCGTAAATATTTCTTCATCTTCCTTTGCTGTACTTCTAAATCCTTAGCAATCAGATCTTTATTCAATTGTAAGGCCATTCTGCGGATTCTCTATATGGTTCTAACTTATTCTTTATTTCTTCAATCTGAGTCTCTACTAGTTGGGTTTTCCTTTGTTTTCTCTTAAGTACTAGTCTTACACAGTCTAGACTTCTGCTATTAAAAAATTCAAACCACCATCCATAGCTTCTTTATCAGCCAGTCCATCATTCGGTGGTAGCTCCCATCTCAAACGTCTCGGAGTTATGTTTTCCCTTAGATATCTTTCAAATGTATTGGTATCCCACCACAAATTAACCTTCTTTTCCATCAAATGCCCCAATTTTTTAATCATACTTTCCAGATCTGTATTGCGTGTTTTATTTAGTGAATTAAATATCTCATCTAAATTTATATTCCTATTTTCCATAAACGTGAACACATCCATAGTGGCAGCAAAAGTGCGTTTGTGAAAATAAACACTGAAAATGTAAAAAACCTTCACGCTACTAAAATGTGTAATGGGTGAACTCCTAAAAACTATATAATTTCAAATATACTTATTAAATGAACTGTTAAATCACAAAGTGCATATAGTGCATTAAAGTGCAATCAAATAAATAGAAGACAGCTGTCTGCAGCAGAATCTGCCAGTGTATCACAATCCACTCTCAATAAATCATATCTTGCCACAGAATGGCCGCTACAAAAACACGAAAATGACTATAGGAAAATGGCCGCTGCTGGTAAATAGAGCGGACCACAATAAAATGGCCCCTATTCCATTTCCGATCGCCACAGCCAATCCGCACCCCTGATGAAGTCATGTGATGACGTAACGCGTAGGGAGTGGCCGGAGGTTGAAGTACATCGGAAGTGATGTGAGACTGACGTCCAGACGCCTTAGTAGCTGATTGATGCTTGTTTTTTTAACTTTATTGTAAGAGTCCTATTTTATCTTTGAAATAAACCTGTATGCTTATAAACATACTACACTATTGGATCTTTCTCTCTCTCCCACCATTTTTATCTCTTCTCCCTCGTCCTCCTCCCCCCCCCGTGCGGAGGTGACAAGGCCGTATGAAGACTTGGATGTGGAGTCTTATTCAGATGACCTATTTGGTGGAGCAGAGGACCCCCTAGTGGTGGATATCGATATAACGGAATTTCTTCTTATTGGGTTTATGCTGGCACTTCAGGCAGTCATACTTATAGTGGAACGGAGGACCCCCTGGTGGTAGAAGTTGGAATAACCGAACTGATCCCCATTTGTTACTACATGCTGATTTATCAAGATATGAAGGTGAGGGTTTTGTGAGCTCATTTTTTGGATTTAAACTTCTCCCTATCCACCGTTTTTGCTGGAACTTTTTATACACGATTTCCTTCTTTTGGACATTTTTAGTTGATTTAATGAAGAGATTAACATCACCTTGAATCATATAATATGATTTATTTATCTATTTTTGGACTTATTAATTTTTTGCACTTGCACTGCTGTTTTTTAATTATTTTATTAGTTATACATAAGGTTCATTATTATATTTAGGGAAGAATCTCTTTTATATATTTCTGCTGTAGCGCGGGATCACGTTATGATTATGATTTATTGAGAGTGGATTGTGATACACTGGCAGATTCTGCTGCAGACAGCTGTCTTCTATTTATTTGATTGCACTTTAATGCACTATATGCACTTTGTGATTTAACGGTTCATTTAATAAGTATATTTGAAATTATATAGTTTTTAGGAGTTCACCCATTACACATTTTAGTAGCGTGAAGGTTTTTTACATTTTCAGTATAAAAATGAATTAGTCTTGGATCACCAGTTACCAAGCACCTGATGCTGATGTAACCAATTGATTTTTCTATGGGTACGGGATCCCTTGAAGACCACATATGCTGAGTGACTATCCTATTATGCTGAGTTACTATCCTATTCCTCCTCAATTTTCATGCTGATAGCTTCTAAGAATATTTTCGATTCAGGGCACCACCACCACTACCTAAGGCCCAATTTTTCTTCCCCTGTTTAACAGGGGCACATAATTACAATTTTTGATCAAATATTTAACAGCAGGGCTCGTTCCTGCACTCAACAAGACTATCTGTGAGGGGTTGCAGTGTTGTGGCAAAACCACCACTGCCTAAGGCCCAATTTTTCCTCCCCTGTTTAACAGGGGCGCGTAATTACAATTTCTGATCAAATATTTAACAGCAGGGCTCGTTCCTGCACTCAACAAGGGTATCTGTGAGGGGTTGCAGTGTTGTGGCACCACCACCACTGCCTAAGGCCCAATTTTTCTGCCCCTGTTTAACAGGGGTGTGTAATTACAATTTTCGATCAAATATTTAGCAGCAGGGCTCGTTTCTTGCGCTCAACAAGAGTATCTGTGAGGGGTTGCAGTGTTGTGGCACCACCGCCACTGTCTAAGGCCCAGTTTTTCTGCACCTGTTTAACAGTGGCGTGATTAATTTTTTAATCTAATATTTCACAGCAGGGCCTGTTCCTACGTTCAATAAAAGTATCTGAGAGGCTTTACAGTGTTGTGCCACCACCACCACCGCCTAAGGCCCAATTTTTCTACCCCTGTTTAACAGGGGTGTGTAATTACAATTTTCGATCAAATATTTAGCAGCAGGGCTCGTTTCTTGCGCTCAACAAGAGTATCTGTGAGGGGTTGCAGTGTTGTGGCACCACCGCCACTGTCTAAGGCCCAGTTTTTCTGCACCTGTTTAACAGTGGCGTGATTAATTTTTTAATCTAATATTTCACAGCAGGGCCTGTTCCTACGTTCAATAAAAGTATCTGAGAGGCTTTACAGTGTTGTGCCACCACCACCACCGCCTAAGGCCCAATTTTTCTACCCCTGTTTAACAGGGGCACATAATTACAATTTTTGATCTAATATTTCACAGCAGGGCCTGTTCCTGCGCTCAACAAAAGTATCTGTGAGGCTTTACAGTGTTGTGCCACCACCACCACCGCATAAGGCCCAATTTTTATGCCCCTGTTTAACAGTGGCATGTAATTACAATTCTTGATATAATATTTCACAGCAGGGCCTGTTCCAGCGCCCACCAAGAGAAACTGTGAGGGCTTACAGTATTCTGGTACCACCAACACCTAAGGCCCAATTTTCTGAAGAGTGTATAGGACAGGCCGTATAGTATATATAGGCGGTGCCCTATTTTCAAACATTCGACTTACAAACGACTGCTAATTACAAACGGAGGGAGACAACAGGAAGTGAGAGGAAATCTACCCCTAGGAAGGGAAATTCTCTCCTGTAAAAGTTACTATGGGAAAAAGGTGTCTCCACTGATGCTTTATCACCAATCCTTGTTTCCCTAATAAACCAAAATTTTCAAAATCTAATTTTTCATTGGGACAGAAAGTCAGGTGAAATCTTCTGAACAGGGGCACAGACAGCAAAAAAAATGTTACAGGGGCAGCGCATGCGCAGAAGCCTCCAAGATGGCCGCTAGCGTCTGAAGCTCCGCTCCACCCCGGCCCCGTTCGTTCCTCCAGCGCTGACAGAGCAACAAACGAAGCCTGATAACGGCACCCCCAGGTGCACGACACCCCCAGGAACCGACTGATGCTGACGGGGACGGCCAGGAGAAGTCTATCAAGCAAGATGACGGCCGCGCCAGGGCCGCTCAGCTATGCCAAGATGGCCGTCGCTTCTCCGAGACACAGCGTGGCTGCAGCAGCTGAGGAGTCCATAGCTGACCAGGACTGTGATCCACCGCAATCTCCAGGTATGGGGGGCTCCCCACTGCCGCAGGCTCATTCACCTGCATCCACTGAAACCCTCCTTTTAAGCCTACAAGCAGGCCATCCATCCACTCCCATGATGGATCCACATACAGGCCTCTTACTATCTGTCAGTGAGGCCCAGGAAGCTTCACCCATCCCCACTGACTTTCCCTCCATGATGGAGGCATTTGCACAGCTGCTTTCCAAAAGCCTAGCACAAAACGCAGCACATATCACTTCCTCTATACATGCTGACATGCAGCAGTTTGGGCTCAGACTAGACAATATGGAGAAAAAAGCAGATCAAGCTGGGGCTAGGATCAATCAGAATACTGCAAGACTGCAAGATGTTCAGGATCAACTTGAGATAGCTTTTGCAAAGATCGATGATTTGGAGAACAGATCAAGACGATATAACTTCAGAGTTAGGGGGGTCCCGGAAGCGGAGAAAGAGGTTCATTCTGTCATCAAAGTCCTCATTAAATATCTTGTCCCTGAGATCCCGGAGCACCGTTTAGAGCTCGATAGGGCCCACAGAGCTCTGCAACCTCCCCGTAAAGATGGTCTCCCAAGGGACATAATGGTTAAGCCCCACTACTACTCTATTAAGGAAAAAGTCATGCGGAAATCCAGAAATCTGAAGGACTTAACTGTTCTTGGCCACAAGATTCAGATCTTTGCAGATCTGTCCCCTTACACGGTACAGAAGAGGAGGGCTCTGAAACCTCTACTACAGCTCCTGCAAGAGAAAGAGATTCCCTACAGATGGTCGTTCCTGTTGAGGCTAAACTTCACGTATAAAAGCAGAAATTGCAGCTTCTCCACCTTCGCGGAGGGAGAACGGCTTCTTCTCCAGCTGGGCCTCATCCTGCAAGATCCTACAGCTACACAATCAAGTAGGGGTCACTCTTCCTCCACCAAACGACCCCCTCCAGCAAGCCCTCTCCAACCATCCTGGCTCAAACAAAGCACCAAGAGGTCGAAAGAAAATTTCCCCACGTGACTCTTTGACCTCTTTACTTGGATCAAGGATTCACCAAGGGTGACTGACGCCTGTTTTTGGACCCACTGAAGATCGTTTTTGTTCCTAATTTTTTTCGTTGTTCCACTGGTCCCGGGACTTTGATGGTTTTTGGCCCCCTTGTTTAGGGCCCTTTTGTTATTTTTCCTTATGTTCCCCAGGACGATACATTGATAGTCAATTTTTCAGGGATTGGTTTTGGTCATATGGTCTCCTGTTTTTTCAGTGGGTCCGGGGGGGAGGGAGGGTTTTCGCCAGGGGGTCCCCTGATGGGGCTACCGTGCTCCCGGGGTTCCCTGGGGGAGATGGGCCCTGATCCGGGGACCCCCCCCTCCTGTACTACGATAGGCTCAGCCTTATATTTTATATATATGGGAGCATTTTTATACTTTTGATTGAAGGTTCTTTCTGAAATACAAGTTATTAACGGTTAATTTTTTTTTTTTATATAATAATAATAATATAATTACTCTTACTATATGCTCTGTCATTGTTTTAGTATAGACCCGACTGTGGTCTTCGGTTAGTTTTTAGGAGGAACGGGGGCCGAGGTGGTCCCAGTGTGCTGTTACCAGACCCCAGGAGTGACTTTGGCCCCCCTGGGATCTACTTTGATCTCCCTGTCTCAGGGAGGCATAGGCCTCAGTGGCCGAATGGGTAGGAACGACATTCCTTCCTACTCTTTGGGCTGGGTGGGGTTGGTGTTCCCAACCTCCTCAGTACACTTAGCATATATGTGAAATATTTCATTGTTATTCACTCACTGCACATCTTTAACTGTACTTCTCTTTTTTCCTTTCTTTGCTCCCCCCCCTCACTTTCTCTCCCTATGCTCTCCAGTTGGGGTTCTTCCAGACTCAGGGACTTTTTTTGGCTCATCCTTCCAGGCTCCAGTGGACATCATGCTTATCAAGCGAGGGTTTGGTATGATTCACGCTCTTCAGGAGCAGGTAAGCTGCGATGTGGAATGAGGTCCGGATGGCCTCTCCACCGGATATTATAAAAAATTTGCCACCAATCTGGCACCACATCTAACTAGATTTTTCAACTACCTCAGGGATGGAGCCCTCCTGGGACCTGATCTTAATTCTGCATTTATATCGGTTATCCCAAAGCCGGGGAAAGATTCTAGCGAGCTTGGTAACTACAGGCCTATTTCACTTATTAATAATGATATCAAAATCCTGACTAAAATTCTAGCTAATAGGTTGGCGTGCTTTATATCTAAATACATTCATAATGATCAGGTGGGATTCATCCCTGGCAGACAGGGTCCAGATCAAATACGCAGAACAATAGATGTAATATCCCTGCTCAGGTCTGGCTGGGATGGGGGCCCTAAACAGAAAGGCTTTCTCCTCTCCATAGACTTACATAAAGCTTTTGACTCTGTCAATTGGGAATATTTGTTTGATATATTACAACGGTGGGGATTTGGCCCCTTTTTTCGTAACTACATTAAGTCCCTTTACTCGACTCCAACTGCCCAGGTTCGTCTTATGGGGAGGTACTCAGAACAGTTCCCTATTGGCAGAGGAGCCAGACAGGGCTGCTCACTCTCCCCTCTCCTCTTTGCGATAGCTATTGAGTCCCTATCTGTGGCAATCAGATCAAATCCAGATGTGAAGGGGGTACAATGTGGAGACAAAGAACATAAATGTGCGCTCTATGCAGATGATCTTCTCCTCTATATCACTTCCCCTCTCACCACCACCCCTCTGATCCATAAGATTCTCAAAGACTTTAGTTCAATTTTGGGCCTAAAGGTTAACATGTCCAAATCTGTCGCGTTGAACATTTCAGTCCCAAAGACTCTACTCACTCAGCTCTCCACTAACTTTTCTTTCCCCTGGGCGCCTACGGATATCCCCTATTTAGGAATTAAGATAACTTCAGACATTCAAGGGCTGTTCAGTGCAAATTACCCCCCTATGTTTAGTAAATGCAGAGAAGATTTGGACAAATGGGCGAGATGTGGTCTATCCTGGTTGGGCAGAATCCATGCCGTCAAAATTACTCTCCTCCCACGCTTGTTATATCTCTTTCGCTCCCTCCCTATCCCGATTAAGAAAAAGACCCTTCTCAAATTCCAATCTGAGATTGACTGCTTTATCTGGGGCCGAAAGGGGTACAGATGCCCTTCCAGTTTACTTTATCGCTTGAAAAGCCAGGGTGGTCTCGGCCTACTGGATTTATGGCATTATTATCAGGCAGCTCAACTTTCTCAAATATCGATGGTCCTCGTGAGAGGCCCTAAGCCAAGTTGGCTTTCAATGGAAAGATGGGCCACCCCACGGAACACTATAGACTATCTTCTCTGGTGTGATCCTAAGGTTAGGCCAGCAATTTTGTCCCCCACCCTCTCACATTCTATAGCCATGTGTACGGTTCTCTTATCACATCGTAACCTAATTTCACCTATCAGACCACTTGCTCACCTATTCCATAACCCAGAGTTTCAGCCGGGCATGGTAATTAAGGCCTTTAAATGGTGGACAGATAAAGGCTTATATAGGATTGGTCACTTCCTCTCCCCAAAAGGTCTGATCACTTTAACCCATTGCTGGAACGAATTAGACATGCCAGAATCTGAGATCTCCAGATTTTCCCAAATCAGCCATTATCTACAATCAATTTGGAATCTCCATCAAAATAATCCCACTCTAACTCCCTTTGAAAATTGGTGCTCCAACACTGAAGTACAGAGGGGGGGAATTTCATTAATTTACACCGCTTTAAAATCCTCTTCAGATAAGCCTGGTTATGCTCGGGCCTGGGAGGAGGACTTAGACAACTCATGGATGTCACAGGACTGGTTCTGCAGATTTGAAAGATCCTTCAAAGGTATACTAAACATCTCCTTAATAGAAGCCAGTGCTAAAGTTTTAACTCGGTGGTATTATTTACCTGCTCGCATCTCGGTTATTTTTCCAGGGTCATCCCCCCCTTTGTTTTAGGAGATGCGAGTTAGAAGGCACCATGTTGTACATATGGTGGTCCTGTCCTCGAATCAGATCTTTTTGGGGGAAAGTCTTTCGCACAATTAGTACCGTTCTGCAGCAAACAATCGCTCCTGACCCCTCCATTGCTTTACTTAATGGAATGTTCCTAAACCCTCACAGAAGTTAGTTTTTTTTATCCTATTAGGAGCTAAAGTCTCTCTAGCAAAGTCCTGGAAGAAACCTAGTGTCTCGTTTAGGGGCTTTAAGAGGAAGGTTTTGTGGATTATGGCACAGGAGCAAATTGTAGCGAAAATAAATGACAAAACTGGTATGTTCTTTGCCATCTGGGAACCTTGGGCCAAATTTTGCAATGTTCCCTTGTTTCCGGTCACACCACAAGCTCCTTAGACAGTTGGATCCTCATACAATGCTTCTTCCCTCCCCTTTTTCTCTCTACTCTACCCTTCTCACTCCTTTTCCTCTTCTTATACCTGAGACTCTCTTCTCACCACTACAAGATGACTTAAGACAAGTTTGGACAGAATTTTGATTGTTAGTAGGCAGTCCTAATTATTCTTTTTTGTTTTTTTTATTTTCCACATTATTAATTCTTTTTCCTTTTATAATTTATTTCTTTTCTTCTGAAGCAGACTTATGGGTTTGCTCTATGTGGATAGGCTTGACTGCAACCAGGTGGCTGGGGAGTTTACACCATAGTCTGGTTGCAGATTGAAGGGGGCTAA
This sequence comes from Aquarana catesbeiana, assembly GCF_042186555.1. Taxonomy (NCBI): domain Eukaryota; kingdom Metazoa; phylum Chordata; class Amphibia; order Anura; family Ranidae; genus Aquarana; species Aquarana catesbeiana. The sequence goes on along the minus strand of NC_133331.1, from coordinate 211,932,618 downwards.
AGACATAGGTGGAACATGGATGTTGGTAGGAGCCTCGGTAGCGGAAACCTCTGTCCCGGGACTACCAGGCAATTCCACAGTGTGATCCCATTGGGGTAGTTTGCCGGTGGCCCTAGGAACAGGGTTAGATACACTTCCATGTAGTTGTCTCACAGAGATTGCCACTTATCCAGACTCTTTCAAGCCCTGATAAGATTCTACACGGTATATAGATTCACGCTTCATGAATGGCCTTCTTGTTTCTGTCCCCGTTTGAAAAAGATTGTTGTATTCATCTCATATTACAAGTCTGTATTTGACTAATAAGTATAAGGTATATTTGTTTCTATTCGTTTTTGATCTGTATGACATTTTTTTTATTTACAAAATAAAAATTATTTACAACGTAAAAAATGTTACAGGGGTGATAACCCTGCCCTATATTATCCAAAAAGCTTAAAAATAGATTTTTGGGCTGGAGCTACATTTAAAAAATGTACCTGTTCCAAATTATGAACAGATTCAACTAAACAACAAGCCTACAGTCCCTATCTTGTTTGTAACCCAGGGACCGCCTGTATACTGCTGTTCAGAGTATATAGGGCCTGGGGGCCCCACGCCCCTTTTTTATTTGGGTGTGGGGTTCCCCTAAATATCCATGCTAGACCCAAAGGGCCGGTAATGGGCTGGGGGGTGGGGGACAACATTACATTACAGCTGCAACGAGTTTTAAATGACTTTTTTCCTTTAGAATTGTCATTTTGCTGTGGTATTGTTCTAAACATGGGAAAACTGCGCCAATTTACAGGCATACTATAGACACCCCCAGGCACGATATTTAAAGGAATATTTCATTTTTATTGTTTCACTTTAAGCATTATTAAAATCACTGCTCCCGAAAAAAACGACCATTTTTAAAACTTTTTTTTGCATTGATACATGTCCCCTGGGGCAGGACCCGGGTCCCTAAACACTTTTTATGACAATAACTTGCATATTAGCCTTTAAAATTAGCACTTTTGATTTTTCACATTCGAGTCCTATAGACTTTAACGGGGTTTGCGTGTTCGCACTAATTTTTGGTCGGTTAGCATGTTCTGCCGCGAACCGAACCCTGGGGGTGCTCAGCTCATCCCTAATGCTTTGTATAATTCTGAGAAATTTCTGTAAAAATTAATAATGTATCAATAAGGTGATGACAGAACTGATAAACTAGAGAAGGGAATGGTAACCCAAAGAACCGGAACCGTATAACAATGATAACAAAGCCAAGTGAATAGAAAGGAAGGAAAGAAAAAGTGTATCTCACCAAGGATATATGATGAGACAGAGGTAGCGGTGTAGAGGTAAGTGAGGAATACTGCAGGATAGTTCAACAGTGTCTCAGGAGTGAACCAAATCAAAATGTTAGCTCAATACAGGTGTGGTATAAGTACCAGCAATCAGCCACAGGTAACCACCAATGTCACACAGTGTAGTTAGAGGGGAGGCGGAGCTAGCGCCTGAGCACCAATTGGCACTTGGCGCTCAAACCTCCCTCATGGTGTACGCAGGTGGAGAAACAACATGTTGGCGACTGGCGTCATCAATGACGCCATCTGCTCATCATGTGGGCGTGACGTCGATACACAGTGAGTACCCACCCGTCCCCTCATGTCTGTGATAGATTGGGAGGGGGGAAAGGCCCCGGTGTGCGTCGCACCTCCCAGGGATGAAGAAAGCCAAAGCTGCCCCAGTATCATCCAAAAGACGGCCCCTATGTCAAGATGAAAAACATAATGGCAGAATAGATATATATAGAGTTGCAATAAAAAGTATGTGAACCCTTTTGGAATGATATGGATTTCTGCACAAATTGGTCATAAAATGTGATCTGATCTTCATCTAAGTCACAACAATAGACAATCACAGTCTGCTTAAACTAATAACACACAAAGAATTAAATGTTACCATGTTTTTATTGAACACACCATGTAAACATTCACAGTGCAGGTGGAAAAAGTATGTGAACCCTTGGATTTAATAACTGGTTGAACCTCCTTTGGCAGCAATGACTTCAACCAAATGTTTCCTGTAGTTTCAGATCAGACGTGCACAATGGTCAGGAGTAATTCTTGACCATTCCTCTTTACAGAACTGTTTCAGTTCAGCAATATTCCTGGGATGTCTGGTGTGAATCGCTTTCTTGAGGTCATGCCACAGCATCTCAATTGGGTTGAGGTCAGGACTCTGACTAGGCCGCTCCAGAAGGTGTATTTTCTTCTGTTTAAGCCATTCTGTTGTTGGTTTACTTCTATGCTTTGGGTCGTTGTCCTGTTGCAACACCCATATTCTGTTGAGCTTCAGCTGGTGGACAGATGGCCTTAAGTTCTCCTGCAAAATGTTTTGATAAACTTGGGAATTCATTTTTCCTTTGATGATAGCAATCCGTCCAGGCGCTGACACAGCAAAGCAGCCCCAAACCATGATGCCCCCACCACCATACTTCACAGTTGGGATGAGGTTTTGATGTTGGTGTGCTGTGCCTCTTTTTCTCCACACATAGTGTTGTGTGTTTCTTCCAAACAACTCAACTTTGGTTTCATCTGTCCACAGAATATTTTGCCAGTACTGCTGTGGAACATCCAGGTGCTCTTGTGCAAACTGTAAACGTGCAGCAATGTTTTTTTCGGACAGCAGTGGCTTCCTCTGTGGTATCCTACCATGAAATCCATTCTTGTTTAGTGTTTTCCGTATTGTAGATTTGCTAACAGAGATGTTAGCATATGCCAGAGACTTTTGTAAGTCTTTAGCTGACACTCTAGGATTCTTCTTCACCTCATTGAGCAGTCTGCGCTGTGCTCTTGCAGTCATCATTACAGGACGTCCACTCCTGGGGAGAGTAGCAGCAGTGCTGAACCTTCTCCATTTATAGACAATTTGTCTTACCGTGGACTGATGAACAGCAAGGCTTTTGGAGATAATTTTATAACCCTTTCCAGCTTTATGCAAGTCAACAATTCTTAATCGTAGGTCTTCTGAGAGCTCTTTTGTGCGAGGCATCATTCACACCAGGCAATGCTTTTGTGAAAAGCAAACCCAGAACCGGTGTGTGTTTTTTATAGGGCAGGGCAGCTGTAACCAACACCTCCAATCTCATCTCATTGATTGGACTCCAGTTGGCTGACATCTCACTCCAATTAGCTCTTGGAGATCTCATTAGTCTAGGGGCTCACATACTTTTTCCACCTGCACTGTGAATGTTTACATGATGTGTTCAATAAAAACATGGTAACATTTAATTCTTTGTGTGTTAATAGTTTAAGCAGACTGTGATTGTCTATTGTTGTGACTTAGATGAAGATCAGATCACATTTTATGACCAATTTGTGCAGAAATCCATATCATTCCAAAAGGGTTCACATACTTTTTATTTGCGACTCTACATATATAATAGGTCACAGTAAATATCATCTCAACAATTCATAAATATATACACAATTATTCCAACATGATACACATTGTAATGGACCTTAGGTATGCAAACCCAAAAGTGAAGCCTGGTAACATATAAACATGATAATAATTTTGGGATTGATTTGTTATAGTAAAATATATAGTAGAATTTAGATATTGCACATGGTTACTGTGATGTAGCATCATAGGAAATCTCTATGCGTCATCAGGAGCAGATGCGGATTGGAAGTATCTATAATAGAGTAAAAATGCCAAAATAGTATGATGATAGACAGTGGAGGATTAAGGTGGTCATGGGCCCCTAGGCTATTTTTTGTGTGGCCCCCTCCTAAGCATGCTTTACCAGAAAATAAATTATTTAGTGCCATGTGTAAAAGGGTAGACTTATATTACACGCCTCAAGTGCAACTCTCAGGTATACAGCCCAAACACATTCAGACATGAGCCTACTATAAACAGCAATGCCACAGAAAAAAAGCATTCAAAATACACCTGCAAGCTGGTAACAGATTTTACCTTTCTAAACCAACAGTTAGGCCAAAAACGTCTGCAGCAGCTCCTGTTTAACTGAGGCAAAATCACAACATCCTGACAGAGACCAATCGAAACGCTGTGTAATATTCCAATAAAATAAAAGCCATACAAATACCATAAACAGCAGCACCACATAAAAGCAAGCAATAATCAACAGCAGAACAATCATACCTTCCAACGGCAGGAAGTGCCATTCATCGGACACCACTGCAATCCAGGAAATGGACCAGACTCACTCCCAGGATATCCAGCAGCTTTTGTCAACATGCTTGTTCACTATGTATCTTTGTGAGTACCTTTTTACAGTTTTATTAAACTCCATGTTTTTTACTGCACTTAGAGTGACGCCTTTGTTTCATTTTCAGAGTGCATATAACATGCACCCTAACATTAAGAGGGAAGTTTCAGGAAAAAAAATTCCCACAGCCCCCTGCACAGTACACAGCCCCCCTGCACAGTACACAGACTCCTTTCCCTGCACAGTACACAACCCTCTGCACAGTACACAGCCCCCCTGCACAGTACACAGACACCTTTCCCTGCACAGTACACAGACCCCCTGCACATAACACAGCCCTTTTTCCCTGCACAGTACACAGACCCCTTTCCCTGCACAGTACACAGACATCTGCATAGTACACAGACCCCTTTGCCTGCATATCACACAGGCCTCTTTCATTATAAAGCCCCCCTGCACTCCCAGGAGACCCCTAGTCTCCTGGGAAAGAATACTCTAAAGTTGAGAAAACATCACTGCCAGCCCTTTCTTATACACCGCTCCTCCTGTGTCACTCATTGCAAATCAAAGCTTCTAAATACCTCAATTAACGCTGTTCTTAGTGACCTGGTCATGTGACTGCTCTCCTCTGCTGTTTCATTGACGGTCACATGACCGCTCTCCAATATAAAGAAAAAGTGTAGTGCTAACAACCATAGACATAGACTATAACCATATTCATGATTAAACTCGAAAGAGTTACATAAACATATATAGATTCCTGTGGAAAGAAAAAATATTTAAAGTCCATAGTGTGAAGTGATGATATTATTCTTAGAGTCCTTAATAGGTAGATAACACCAAGAAGATGTGCAAATAGCAAGATAAATGTGTTGATAGGAGATCCGCCACCCTATTGAATAGGGGCTTACCAGAGAGATTGGACACAGATGGGTGTACACCCACTGGGTCAATCTAGCTTGTAATTATGGGGATCTTCAGTGACGTCTGTGTAACCTGAGGGTAGATCCAGGTGACCCGGTACTTCAGATGTAGCAAAAAGGGGGGTAAATCCACTCAGATATCCAGCGTATACATATAAAAGATGTGAAAGTACATAGCGTAATACTGTATATAGGGTTTAAAACTCGTTTATTAAAATTAGGAAAACTCACATTTCAGTAGAAACAAAGCGCTTTTGGAATACAAAGTAACTGGCAATGTTGGTGGTGTCAGCACATTTTCACATGACCGCTCTCCTCCTGCAATCAAAGGCTACACTCGAGAAGGAGGTGGAGTGGGAGGAGGAGAGCGGCCAGACAGAGCGGCTTTAATTGAGGTATTAAGAGACTTCCATTTACATTGGGAGTGACACACGAGGAGCTGTGCATGAGTAAGGGCTGGCAGTAATGTTTTCTCAACTTTAAAGTATGCGGGCAGCGCTGTCCCAGGGCCAGGAGAGGCGGTATAGCTGGCCTGACACCCCCTCAATGGGTGGCACATAGGGTGGACTGCCCGATCCCCGCCCCCTGTTGGTAAAAAAACATTTATTGGCGTATTCGTATAACACGCAGGCATGGTTTTTATTCTACATATACATGAATATATATAAATTAATTAAAATATCATGGCCAATCGGGGGCCCTTGCACACGTGCGGCCCTAGGCTGCAGCCTAGACCAGCTTGTGCATTAATCTGCCCCTGATGATAGATATAATGGGGAAATAGAAAACAAGGAAAAAGAGGGCGAACAACAAAGGATCCCAAACGCTCTTACCTAACTATAGTATATGGATACTACTGTTATTAGCTGTGATATTGTTGGTGTCAGTGGAAGGAATAGTGCCTCATTGTTGGTGTTAGTGGCAGGAAAAATGCCTCAAGGGCCGGATATAGACAAACAAAGTCATCAAGGTCATCCTCAGGACCACAGTTTGGAGACCACTGGTTTAAATGCTCGATTCTCATCACCCATGACCTTGGGTTATTCTACATTATAGTAGGTGATGCAGGCTGAGGATGAAGATCGCAGCTGTAACTTGGCAGCAGTAAATTTTATCATGCTGAAATCTGTAGCTCCACAGCACATATTGTGTGAATAACCTATATAAACTGTCAGAAATGATCATTCTTTAGTCTGTAATGATCTTCCGAAAGCTATTCTCATTTTGTCATTTATGCAGTCACTGTTTATGCTGGGTTTCTTGGGTAACTGACTTTGGAAGTCTGTACTTCATACATGTCAATAGAGTATCTCTAAAGCCCAACTCCTTGATGATAAAATAAAAACAAAAACACTCTTGAAGTGTCCCCCTCTACACATTGCAAGGGTTAATTATTATGTCTAGGAGATTTCAGAACAGGTAGTATTAATTACCTGTTTCCCTGCTCTGGCCAGCTCCAGTTATCTTCTCCCCCACCCAAAGCTCCAGTTTATGAGCCTGAGTGCCACAGAGTGGAACCCGAGCCAGTTGCAGCTTAGATAGGGCTGTGGGGTGCCAATGACCAGTGCTAGAGGTGCCTTGCTCGGGCAAGAAAAAGGTAATTATTTTCCTCTTAATACTCTGTCCTAGACATAACATGCAATTAATCCATGCAGTGTTAGGGGCCCGAATGCAAGGGTGTGTTTTGTTCATTTTCATAGGGTTGGGCATTATACTCCCTGGCAGTAATCCTGAGTGTAGCTCGGGGTTAATTTTCAGTACCAAAAGTCGGGATTACATCATAGTATCCCTGTACTGTTACTTACCATGTCCCTACGATCCCCCAATGTCCTCCCGCTGTGTCCTCTGGCAGATGCCAGCATCCATCTTCCGGGTTCCCTTCCCTGTGAGCGCTACAACGCAAGGGGGCAGAACCGGGTGGGAAATTCTAAAAGTTCAAAACATAACATACACACAATACATTGTAATCTGTTAGGATTACATTACTATAGCAAACCATTTCACCTCAGTTTTTTCCCTAGTGCTTTGTCCAGTTCCCTGCTTGCACATTGACCATTCTTTCTACCTGGAAACTTGAAAACATCCATGGCATCCAAAACGCACCCCTTTAGGTCAAGTGCGGTTTTAGACCAGCTTGAAAACAGTGATAGGGAATTATGCTGCATACACACGGTCGGAATTTCTGTCAAAAAAAGTGTGATGGGAGCTTTTAGTCGGATATTCCGTCCGTGTGTATGCGCCATCCAACTTTTTCTGTCTGAATTTCCGCCAGCAAAAGATTGAGAGCTTGTTCTCTATTTTTCCGACAGAAAAAGTTCTTGATGGAAATTCTGTTCGTCTGTATGCAATTCCTCCGAGCAAAAAAATACACGCATGCTCGGAAACAATTCAACGCATGCTCGGAAGCATTGAACTTCATTTTCTCGGCTCGTCGTAGTGTTGTACGTCACCGCGTTCTTGACGGTCGAAAGTTCAGAGAACTTTTGTGTGGCCGTGTGTATGCAAACCAAGCTTGAGCGGAATTCCATCCAAGATTTTTCTGACGGAAATTCCGCTCGTGTGTACGGGGCATTAGAATCACTTGCAGAATTAAGCAATAGTGATTTGTGGGGAAATTCACCATCAGACACTGAAAGTGACGACAGTGACGATTCTGCGACTGAATTCTGAAGTGCGAACTTGGTGCTCTATTGACTGTGTTATGGATCAGGCAGCGCCCCCAAGATTCCCATTTACTGGAGCATCTGGTATGAAAGTAGTCATTGAGCACAACAACCCCTTGGCATAGTTACAATTATTTCTGACCGATGAGGTTATTGAAAAAAGTAGTTATTGAGACAAACCGGTACACAGAGCAACAATTAGCTACTACGCATCGGAAGTTTCCAAGAAGCATAAAGTGGGAACCAGTGACTAAAGATGACATTTGGAAATTTCTGGGCCTAATAATACTTCAGGGAGTGGTGGGGAAACCCCTGCAGAAGTGGTATTGGACAACTAATAAATTACTTGCCACTCTATTCTTTGGCACAGTTATGTTTTGAGTACAGATTTTCCCTGATCCTTAAATACTGTCAGGTCCATAAATATTGGGACATCGACACAATTCTGATCTTTTTGGCTCTATACACCACCAAAATGGATTTGAAATGAAACAAACATGATGTGCTTTAACTGCAGACTTTCAGCTTTAATTTGAGGGTATTTACATCCAAATCAGGTGAACAGTGTAGGAATTACAACAGTTTGTATATGTGCCTCCTACTTTTTAAGGGACCAAAAGAAATGGAACAATTGGCTGCTCAGCTGTTCCATGGCCAGGTGTGTGTTATTCCCTCATTATCCCATTTACAAGGAGCAGATAAAAAGTCCAGAGTTAATTTTTAAGTGTGCTATTTGTATTTGGAATCTGTTGCTGTCAACTCTCAATATGAGATCCAAAGAGCTGTCACTATCAGTGAAGCAAGCCATCATTAGGCTGAAAAAACAAAACAAACCCATCAGAGAGATAGCAAAAACATTAGGTGTGGCCAAATCAACTGTTTGGAACATCCTTAAAAAGAAAGAATGCACTGGTGAGCTCAGCAACACCAAAATACCCGGAAGACCATGGAAAACAACTGTGGTGGATGACCAAAGAATTCTTTCCCTGGTGAAGAAAACACCCCTCACAACAGTTGGCCAGATCAAGAACACTCTCCAGGAGGTAGGTGTATGTGTGTCAAAGTCAACAATCATGAGAAGACTTCACCAGAGTGAATACAGAGGGTTCACCACAAGATTAGAGTTTGCCAAACAACATCTAAAAAAGCCTTCACAGTTCTGGAACAACATCCTATGGAGAGATGAGACCAAGATCAACGTGTACCAGAGTGATGGGAAGAGAAGAGTATGGAGAAGGAAAGGAACTGCTCATGATCCAAAGCATACCACCTCATCAGTGAAGCATGGTGGTGGTAGTGTCATGGCGTGGGCATGTATGGCTGCCAATGGAACTGGTTCTCTTGTATTTATTGATGATGTGACTGCTGACAAAAGCAGCATAATGAATCCTGAAGTATTTCCGGCAATATTATAAGCGCATATTCAGTAAAATGCTTCAGAAATCATTGGACAGCTCTTCACAGTGCAGATGGACAGTGACCGGAAGCATACTGCGAAAGTAACCAAAGAGTTTTTTAAGGGAAAGAAGTGGAATGATGTTATGTTATGTCCAAGTCAATCACCTGACCTGAATCCGATTGAGCATGCATTTCACTTGCTGAAGACAAAACTGAAGGGAAAATACCCCAAGAACAAGCAGGAACTGAAGACAGTTGCAGTAGAGGCCTGGCAGAGCATCACCAGGGATGAAATCCAGCGTCTGGTGATGTCTATGCGTTCCAGACTACAGGCTGTAATTGACTGCAAAGGATTTGCAACCAAGTATTAAAAAGTGAAAGTTTGATGGATGATTGTTAATCTGTCCCATTACTTTTGGTCCCTTAAAAAGTGTGAGGCACATATGCAAACTGTTGTAATTCCTACAGCGTTCACCTGATTTGGATGTAAATACCCTAAAATTAAAGCTGAAAGTCTGCAGTTAAAGCACATCTTGTTTGTTTCATTTCAAATCCATTGTGGTGGTGTATAGGGCCAAAAAGATTAGAATTGTGTTGATGTCCCAATATTTATGGACCTGACTGTATTTACACTTCGAAAACAACAAAGAATTTGATGAATCTACTCATCCTGCACCAAAACTAAAGAAAATGTGGGAAGTATCTCAAATGATTCTAAAGAATTTCCAACGGAGCTATGTGTCAGAAAGAGATATCAGCATTAGGTATGGGCCGAGCACCCCCCAGTTTGGTTCGCACCAGAGCATACCGAACAGGCAAATAATTTGGCAGAACACATGAACACTGTTAAAAGTCTATAGGACACGGACATGAATAATCAAAAGTGCTAATTTTAAAGGCTTATGTGCAAGTTATTGTCATAAAAAGTGTTTGGGGACCTGGGTTCTGCCCCAGGGGACATGTATCAATGTAAAACAAAGCTTTAAAAATGGCAGTTTTCACTGCGCATGTGCGCGAGCTCCAAGATGGACGCCTGATCCGGGAGCTCCGCAGCACCCCTGCCCTACGAGCCTCTCAGCAGCTGCAGCACCCGGGTAAATGAATCCCCTTTAGCCCATCCGTGCTTGGGGCTCCTCCAGGACCCCCCCTGGATGTTTAATCTGGCCGCCAGGCGTGATCTGGGGCCGGAATTCGATCGAGAGGGCCGCGGAGGGTGTACCAAGATGGTCGCTGGCATCCCCTCAGCACAGCAACACGCGGCCCACGGGGAGAAACACCAGGAACTCAGGCAAGTGATTGCTCCTGCCACGCTGACCTTCTCCCAAGTGGTCCAGGAAGCCTCTCAATGCTGCCTCTCAATGCTGCCCAGCTCCTTCCCCAGCCTCCACAGAGTCCTTTATCAATAGAACACTGGAGGATTACAATCTATCCCCTGCAGGGCTGGCTCCCAGGCTGACCTATCTCCCTGCCAGCAAGATCATGATCTCTCATCAGCACAGAGGGATCTCTTTCAGAAATTTTCTGCCTTACTAGAGAGTAGGGATGAGCCGAACAGCCCCCTGTTCGGTTTGCACTAGAACATGCCAACAGGAAAAAAGTTTGTTCAAACACGCGAACACCGTTAAAGTCTATGGGACACGAACATGAATAATCAAAAGTACTAATTTTAAAGGCTTATATGCAAGTTATTGTCATAAAAAGTGTTTGGGGACCTGGGTTCTGCCCCAGAGGACATGGATCAATGCAAAAAAAACTTTTAAAAACGGCTGTTTTTTCAGGAGCAGTGATTTTAATAATGCTTAAAGTCAAACAATAAAAGTAATAGCCCTTTAAATTTCATAACTGGGGGGTGTCTATAGTATGCCTGTAAAGGGGCGCATGTTTCCCATGTTTAGAACAGTCTGACAGCAAAATGACATTTCAAAGGAAAAAAGTCATTTAAAACTACTCGCGGCTATTGCATTGCCGGTCCGACAATACACATAGAAGTTCATTGATAAAAACGGCATGGGAATTCTCCACAGGGGAACCCCGAACCAAAATAAAAAAAAAAAAATGACGTGGGGGTCCCCCTAAATTCCATACCAGGCCCTTCAGGTCTGGTATGGATTTTAAGGGGAACCCCGTGCCAAAATTTAAAAAAAAAACGGCGTGCGGTCCCCCCAAAAATCCATACCAGACCATTATCCAAGCACGCAACCTGGCAGGCCGCAGGAAAAGAGGGGGGGACGAGAGAGCGCCCCCCCTCCTGAACCGTACCAGGCCACATGCCCTCAACATTGGGAGGGTGCTTTGGGGTAGCCCCCCAAAACACCTTGTCCCCAAGTTGATGAGGACAAGGGCCTCATCCCCACAACCCTGGCCGGTGGTTGTGGGGGTCTGCGGGCTGGGGGCTTATCGGAATCTGGAAGCCCCCTTTAACAAGGGGACCCCCAGATCCCGCCCCCCCGTGTGAAATGGTAAGGGGGTACAAAAGAACCCCTACCATTTCACTAAAAAACTGTCAAAAATGTTAAAAATTACAAGAGACAGTTTTTGACAATTCCTTTATTTAAATGCTTCTTCTTTTTTCTTTCTTCTATCCTCCTTCATCTTCTTCTGGTTCTTCTGGCTCTTCTGGTTCTTCCTCCGGCCTTCTCATCCAGCATCTCCTCGGCGGCGTCTTCTATCCTCTTCTCCTCAGGCCGCTCCGCACCCATGGCATGGGGGGAGGCTCCCGCTCTTCTCTTCATCTTCTTCTCTTCTTCATCTCCTTCTCTTCTTCATTTTCTTCTCCGGGCCGCTCCGCATCCATGCTGGCTGTGTGACAGCGTCTCCTCTTCTGACGGTTCTTAAATAACGGGGGGGGCGGGGCCACCCAGTGATCCCGCCCCCCTCTGACACATGGTGACTTGACGGGACTTCCCTGTGACGTCACGGGGAATGCCACAGAGAAGTCCCGTCATGTCCCATGCGTCAGAGGGGGGCGGGGTCACCGGGTGGCCCCACCCCTTGTTATTTAAGAGGAGATGCCGTCACACAGCGGGAGCCTCCCTCCATGCCAGCATGGATGCGGAGCGGCCCAGAGAAGAAAATGAAGAAGAGAAGAAGATGAAGAAGAAGATGAAGACTTTTTTTGACAGTTTTTTAGTGAAATGGTAGGGGTACTTTTGTACCCCCTTACCATTTCACACAGGGGAGGGTGGGATCTGTGGGTCCCCTTGTTAAAGGGGGCTTCCAGATTCCGATAATCGCCCCGCCCGCAGACCCCCACAACCATCGGCCAGGGTTGTGGGGATGAGGCCCTGGTCCTCATCAACATGGGGACAAGGTGTTTTGGGGGGCTACCCCAAAGCACCCTCCCAATGTTGAGGGCATGTGGCCTGGTACGGTTCAGGAGGGGGGGCCGCTCTCTCGTCCCCCCTCTTTTCCTGCGGCCTGCCAGGTTGCGTGCTCGGATAAGGGTCTGGTATGGATTTTTGGGTGGACCCCACGCCATTTTTTTTTTATTTCGGCGCGGGGTTCCCCTTAAAATCCATACCAGACCTGAAGGGTCTGGTATGGAATTTAGGGGGACCCCACGTCATTTTTTAAAAAATTTTGGCCGGGTTCCCCTTAATATCCATACCAGACCTGAAGGGCCTGGTATGGAATTTAGGGGGACCCCCACGTCATTTTTTTAAAATTTTGGTTCGGGGTTCCCCTGTGGGGAATTCCCATGCCATTTTTATCAATGAACTTCTATGTGTATTGTCGGACTGGCAATGCAATAGCCGCAAGTAGTTTTAAATGACTTTTTTCCTTTGAAATGTCATTTTGCTGTCAGACTGTTCTAAACACGGGACACATGCGCCCCTTTACAGGCATACTATAGACACCCCCCAGGTACGAAATTTAAAGGGATATTACACTTTTATTGTTTGACTTTAAGCATTATTAAAATCATTGCTCCTGAAAAAACGGCCGTTTTTAAAACTTTTTTTTGCATGTCCCCTGGGGCAGGACCCAGGTCCCCAAACACTTTTTATGACAATAACTTGCATATAAGCCTTTAAAATTAGCACTTTTGATTTCTCCCATAGACTTTTAAAGGGTGTTCCGCGGCATTCGAATTTGCTGCAAACACCCCAAATTGTTCGCTGTTCAGCGAACTTGCGAACAGCCAATGTTCAAGTCGAACATGAGTTTGACTCAAACTCGAAGCTCATCCCTACTAGAGAGGGGTCTGGCTAACACAGCTGCCCAGATCACCAGAGACATTAAATCTGACTTTGCCAACCTCGGCTCCAGAATGGAAGTAATAGAAACCAAACTGGATATCACTGTCTCCCACACCAACCAGAATGCAGCCCACATACAGGTCATCCACGACCAACTGGACAGGATAGATGACCTTGAGAACAGGTCGAGAAGATATAATTTCCAAGTCAGAGGCTTGCCTGAAACTATCACGGATATATCCCCCCCAATTCAAGACCTCATCAAGGAGCTGATCCCAAACATGCCTCCCCATCGTCTGGAACTAGATAGGGCCCATAGAGCATTGGGTCCCCCCAGAAGTGATGGACCCCCAAGGGACGTCTTTGTCAAACCCCATTTTTTTGCATTAAAGGAGGAGGTAATGAGGCAATCTCGCCTCAAACAGCAAGTTTTTGCAGAGGCCACCAGATTCAAATTTTCACGGACTTGGCCTCCTCGACCATCCAAAAGAGACGGTCCCTTAAACCTCCCCTATCGGTTTTGTCTCAACACAACATAAAATACCGTTGGAACTTCCCCTTCGGAGTTAAGTTTTACATCCAGGATAAAGCTTACACTTTCTCCTCCCTTCCAGAAGGAGAGAAACTATTCCTTCACCTTCTTAAGTTGATTTCCCAAGAAGCACCCATGGACCTCACCGCGGCTCCAGGAGGATCCACCAAATGACAGACACCGGCGAGTCCAGTCTCCCCTCTCTTTAACAAAGGCAAATCCAAGAAATCAAAAGAGGGTCGTCCACCATAAGACACTCTCGGGGACTTTTTCATCCTTCAAGCCCTCAATAGGGCCACCCACTCAGGGAAATATACCCCCCTGTCGCTGGAGCTCAGGGCTCCATTCTATTCTCATGTTGCCAATTGTTGGCCTACTGAAGTTGCAAATTTTAGTTTACCGTTTTACTCAAGTCCTCCCACATCATTGCCAGTCTGTTTTCTGGCCTAAAGGCTAATTTTCAAGACCCAACCCCAAGTTGGATCAGAGTGAAAAGACCTAACATGACTTTGTGGCCTTCAACAGATTCTCCCTTCAATGGTGCCTCCATGGATACCATACCGTTTCCCGGAAGATCATCCTACAGAGGGGTCCAACAGGGTACCTATCGACCTCAGGAATCTTTGGCAGACTGCAGCACTAGTCTTCATAGCTGGAGACAGCTTCAACAGCGAAATGTTAACATCGCTTGAGAGACACCCCGTGTTCCCTTCCTCCCCCCTCCTCCCTAACCTCTTCTTTCTTTTGAGCCGCTCGGCAGGTCCCATGAAGCTTCTAACAACAATTCTGTCCCCATCGAAGTTATCCACATGGCCAGAGCCCAAGATGATCAGTCTTCCTTGGGTAAGTGATGTACTCCGCAACAGCATTCCACCCCTCTAATTCAATGGCCGCACAACACACGACTCTTAAAGACCTTAGAGTGGCCTCTCATAATGCTCAGGTTTGAACTCACCCAGGAAACGCAGAATTGCTTTAGAAAACTACAAAACCCTTAAGATAGATATAGTTTTAGTACAAGAGACTCATTTCCCGCTCCGATACAGCCCCAAATTCTTACACGCACATTATCCAACGTTCTACATGCCGCTAATAAAACCATAGGAGTAGCAGTGCTATTCTCCAAAAACAGTAAGTTCTCTTACATTTTAGACCACAAAGACCCCGAAGGTAGATATATCCTTGTGAAAAGGCACAATTGAGGGAAATATTTACTCCATAATATCCTATCATGCTCTCAATAAATGACAAACTGCATTCTTCCATTCTCTCCTCAAAACCCTTATGCCCCTAGTGGAAGGCAAGGTAATCTTTGGAGGAGACTCAAATATAGCCTTCGATCAAGGTCTTGACAAAACTAGGCCCCCTAAAGCCCAACTGACGCGCCCCACCAAAGCTAGCTTAAACATAGCAAAAGCCCTCCACGCACACGGACTAATTGACATATGGAGGGAACTGAACCCTTCAAAAAGAAACTATACCCACTTTTCAGCGCCTCATCAGTGATATGCAAGAATTGACCATATTCTGGTGCCCTCTTCCCTTACCCCATTTACATACAAGGCGAACATAATTGACTCGGCGTGGTCAGACCACTCCATAGTTCTACTTTATATGCAGAATGCCCTCTCCAAGCCTTCAGGTTCCCATTGGCACCTGTACGAATCCATTCTGAGTGACCCTATTAAAACCTCTGAATTAGAAAAGTCACTTCCTTATCAACAACACAGAAGATATTTCCCCCGAGACCCTCTGGGCAGCCCACAAAGTCTCCATCAGGGGTAAAATGATTAGTATGGCTGTGACAGACCTAGCCGGGAGAGAGACTTTTGGAGGGGACTGTATGCTAGCCTCTTGCCGATCGATCATGGGCCCTGGCATTTGGGGGAACGGTGCTCTTTGTGAGCTGTATGCCTGGGGACCCTTGAGGTGGTATTACTGAGGATTCGGGTCCTGGTCCCCCAGGACACACAGACTCTGGGGACCCTGGATTTGCCATATTGGAATAGTGACTGATTCATACCGTTGGGACCCCTACTGTTAAATGCTAATGTCATCAATTCCAGCTACCTGTCTGTTGTCTGCTAAAATGTGTATTGTAAATAAGTCTCTAGTATGGGATCTAAGAGTCATTAGATCCCCATTGTTGTTTGTGTTTAATTAACTCTGCTATTGTAATAATGTTGATTGGATTTTCTGAACTACAAGACGGCCAGTCTGGCCTAAAGGTCATGTCTGAGTCATCTAGGCTGTCTAAAGGGATTAGTTAATTAGCCCATGTTAATTAGGTTAATTAGGTTACAGGTGTATTGTTAGAGTAATATGAGTCGGAGGTATGCACCTCCACTTTTAGTGTATAAAAGAGCCTGTATATTGCAATAAAAGAGATTCCTGTTTGAACTTACATACAGCCTGCCTGGTGTTTGTTCTGAGCTATCACAACTGGGTTAGAACGGCACATAGCTGAAGTTCTAATCCCGGAGCATTGGATGACCGAACCATCAGACGTTGCAATCTGATTCAATAGCTGCAGAGGAGTGTCGGGAGAGTGGAATCGAGCGAGCAAGGGGCTCGTTACATTGGTTGGCAGCCGTGGGATTTGCTCTCCAGTTACTGGGACACTCCAAACCAGCCTGCAGGAGAGCCACGCAGAAAGACTTACTTGAGAGCCGTGGAGGGAATGGTGGGATTGTGCTTCCTTGCCGTGAACACATCCAAACCATCACCTGGATCCAAGGTCCAGATAGCAGGAGAGGAGAGATACCAGCCATCATGGATGAGGAATTCAGATGGAGGTTGCAAGAGAAGCAGATACTGCACAGAGGACCAGTATCAGAGCAGGTCCTGCTAGGATGGTTTGATTCTATCCGCTGTGAACTCTGGAAGGAAGCGCTAGCCCGTGAGCAGCGACACCAGGGAAAAGTTCTCCCCTCCATCCATGTGAGGTACTGGTCGCAGTATGAAGTGCGAATGCTGTTTTTGGGGGAACAGCCAAACCAGGAGTGGACAGCCGAGTTAAGCAGGCTGATCTGGGCAGAAATGCGGTTGGACGAGAGCTACAGAGCCCTCCAGTGGTATGTAGCCCAAGTGTGCCCATGGACAGCGGATGACAGCCCCACGGAAGGCTTTGACTACGATGGCCTGGGATTGTTGTACTGGAGGCTGTCCAGGGGCCCTGACTTTGGGAGTGATCGGGAGTGGTGTTTGGAGGAAATAATGGAGCACAGAGAGCGAAGACTGAATGTCTCAGAAGTGCACTGGGCACAAGAAGATTTGGAGTTTCTGGCCGTTCAGGAATGGGAGCTGGAGATCGCCTACAAACAGCTGTTAGACTCTGCTCAGCAGCAGGGTGGTGCTCCCTTTGCCTGGGACTATCAGGAAATACCAGTTGACAACTCTGAAATCCTGGCTGAAGAGTTGACAATGTGGCAGAGTAACAGTGTTCTTTGCCAACCTGCCCCCGCAGCTATGGAGGCGGAGGTCTTATGGCGGATGCAGCAAGTGCTGACTGACCTTGATAAACCTGTTTCTGCATTGGATGATCTTGGATGGAGGAATGTGCCTATCCAGCAGAATGCCAGAGAATCGGCAGTGGAAAATCTGAAGATTGCCGTCCCCAAACCTGAAGTGCTGACAACGGGGCAGAGCTCTGCTAACCTCTGCTCAGCACTGCTAGCATCTTCTGGGTTCCACGGAGAGGAGATGGGGAACCTTTATCCCCAGACACCAGTTGCAGAGACAGGGGATTTGATAGACTTTTCTGCTGAGGAAGAACAACCTGGTGAGCCTCCAGCAGAAGAGGAGCTGTTGTTAGGGCCAAACTTCACTGTGCTCTGCCCAGTACCAAGAGAAGTATCTGTGAAGTTACAAGGAACTTCCCCAGCTGAAGCGCTGGCAACCGGAGAGAGGGTCCAAGACCTCTGCCCCACACCTGTGACAGTTTCGGAGGCTCAGGGTGAGAAGGTGGCAATCACTTCCCAGCAGCAGATACAGGGAGAGAAGGGAGAGGAGGTGTGTGTTGTCCCTCCCCAACAGTTAGCCAGAGCAGATGGTGTGGGGTTTCCAGCAGAAGGGCTGGCAACAGGGTCGAGTACTGCTGGTCTCTGCCCTCAACTAACAGAGGATGGATTTCCTGTGAAGGTGGATGGGACTTCAGTCTCCAGCTGTATACCCCAGGGATAGGGATGAGCCGAACACCCCCCCGGTTCGGTTCGCACCAGAACCTGCGAACGGACCGAAAATTCGCACGAACGTTAGAACCCCATTGACGTCTATGGGACTCGAACGTTCGAAATCAAAAGTGCTCATTTTAAAGGCTAATTTGCATGGTATTGTCCTATAAAGGATTTGGGGACCCGGGTCCTACCCCAGGGGACATGTATCAATGCAAAAAAAACTTTTAAAAACGGCTGTTTTTTCGGGAGCAGTGATTTTAATGATGGTTAAAGTAAAAAAAAAAAGTGAAATATTCCTTTAAATATCGTACCTGGGGGGTGTCTATAGTATGCCTGTAAAGTGGCGCGTGTTTCCCGTGTTTAGAACAGTCCCTGCACCAAATGTAATTTTTAAAGGAAAAAATCTCATTTAAAACTGCTTGCGGGTTTAATGTAATGTCGGGTCCTGGCAATATGGATGAAAATCAGTGAGACAAACGGCATGGGTACCCCCCAGTCCATTACCAGGCCCTTTGGGTCTTGTATGGATATTAAGGGGAACCCCGCACCCAAATTAAAATAAGGAAAGGTGTGGGGCCACAAGGCTCTATATACTCTGAACAGCAGTATACAGGCGGTGCAAACAAGACAGGGACTGTAGATTTGTTGTTAAGTAGAATCTGTTTGTCATTTTGAACGGGTACATTTTTAACGTGTTTAGCTCCAGCCAAAAAATCTTTTTTAAGCTTTTTGGAAAACATAGGGAAGGGTTATCACCCCTGTGACATTTGTTTTGCTGTCTTTCCTCCTCTTTAGAAGATTTCACCTTACTTTTTGTCCCAATGACAAATGTTTTTTGAAAATTTGGGTTTTTTTGTGAAACAAGGATTGGAAAGCATCAGTGGAAAGGAGAAATGTTTTTCCCATATTAACTCTTACAGGAGAGAATTTCCCTTCCTAGGGGTAGATTTCATCTCACTTCCTGTTGTCTCCTTCCGTTTGCAAGTAGGAGTCGTTTGTAAGTTAGATGTTTGAAAGTAGGGGCCTGCCCTATATACTCAGCATTAGGGATGAGCTTCGAGTTCGAGTCGAACTCATGTTCGACTCGAACATTGGCTGTTCGCAAGTTCACCGAACAGCGAACAATTTGGGGTGTTCGCGGCAAATTCGAATGCCGCGGAACACCCTTTAAAAGTCTATGGGAGAAATCAAAAGTGCTAATTTTAAAGGCTAATATGCAAGTTATTGTCATAAAAAGTGTTTGGGGACCTGGGTCCTGCCCCAGGGGACATGGATCAATGCAAAAAAAAGTTTTAAAAACGGCCGTTTTTTCAGGAGCAGTGATTTTAATAATGCTTAAAGTCAATCAATAAAAGTGTAATATCCCTTTAAATTTCGTACCTGGGGGGTGTCTATAGTGTGCCTGTAAAGGGGCGCATGTTTCCTGTGTTTAGAACAGTCTGACAGCAAAATGACATTTTGAAGGAAAAAACTCATTTAAAACTACTCGCGGCTATTGCATTGCCGACAATACACATAGAAGTTCATTGATAAAAACGGCATGGGAATTCCCCAAAGGGGAACCCCGAACCAAAATTTAAAAAAAAAATGACGTGGGAGTCCCCCTAAATTCCATACCAGGCCCTTCAGGTCTGGTATGGATATTAAGGGGAACCCCAGCCAAAATTTAAAAAAAAAAATGACGTGGGGTTCCCCCTAAATTCCATACCAGACCCTTCAGGTCTGGTATGGATTTTAAGGGGAACCCCGCGCCAAAAAAAAAAAAAAACGGCGTGGGGTCCCCCCAAAAATCCATACCAGACCCTTATCCGAGCACGCAACCTGGCAGGCCGCAGGAAAAGAGGGGGGGACGAGAGTGCGGCCCCCCCTCCCTCCTGAACCGTACCAGGCCACATGCCCTCAACATTGGGAGGGTGCTTTGGGGTAGCCCCCCAAAACACCTTGTCCCCATGTTGATGAGGACAAGGGCCTCATCCCCACAACCCTGGCCGGTGGTTGTGGGGGTCTGCGGGCGGAGGGCTTATCGGAATCTGGAAGCCCCCTTTAACAAGGTGACCCCAGATCCCGGCCCCCCCCGTGTGAAATGGTAAGGGGGTACATAAGTACCCCTACCATTTCACGAAAAAAGTGTCAAAAATGTTAAAAATGACAAGAGACAGTTTTTGACAATTCCTTTATTTAAATGCTTCTTCTTTCTTCTATCTTCCTTCATCTTCTGGTTCTTCTGGTTCTTCTGGCTCTTCTGGTTCTTCCTCCGGCGTTCTCGTCCAGCATCTCCTCCGCGGCGTCTTCTATCTTCTTCTCCTCGGGCCGCTCCGCACCCATGGCATGGGGGGGAGGCTCCCGCTCTTTTCTTCTTCTTTTCTTCTCTTCTTCTCTTCTTCTTTTCTTCTTTTATTCTCCGGGCCGCTCCGCAATCCATGCTGGCATGGAGGGAGGCTCCCGCTGTGTGACGGCGCTCCTCGTCTGACAGTTCTTAAATAACGGGGGGGCGGGGCCACCCGGTGACCCCGCCCCCCTCTGACGCACGGTGACTTGACGGGACTTCCCTGTGACGTCACAGGGAATGCCACAGGGAAGTCCCGTCAAGTCACCGTGCGTCAGAGGGGGGCGGGGTCACCGGGTGGCCCCGCCCCCCGTTATTTAAGAACTGTCAGACGAGGAGCGCCGTCACACAGCGGGAGCCTCCCTCCATGCCAGCATGGATTGCGGAGCGGCCCGGAGAAGAAAATGAAGAAGAGAAGAAGAGAAGAAAAGAAGAAGAGAAGAGCGGGAGCCTCCCCCCCATGCCATGGGTGTGGAGCGGCCCGAGGAGAAGAAGACAGAAGACGCCGCGGAGGAGATGCTGGACGAGAACGCCGGAGGAAGAACCAGAAGAGCCAGAAGAACCAGAAGAACCAGAAGATGAAGGAAGAAAGAAGAAGCATTTAAATAAAGGAATTGTCAAAAACTGTCTCTTGTCATTTTTAACATTTTTGACACTTTCTTCGTGAAATGGTAGGGGTACTTATGTACCCCCTTACCATTTCACACAGGGGGGGGCCGGGATCTGGGGGTCACCTTGTTAAAGGGGGCTTCCAGATTCCGATAAGCCCCCCGCCCGCAGACCCCCACAACCACCGGCCAGGGTTGTGGGGATGAGGCCCTTGTCCTCATCAACATGGGGACAAGGTGTTTTGGGGGGCTACCCCAAAGCACCCTCCCAATGTTGAGGGCATGTGGCCTGGTACGGTTCAGGAGGGAGGGGGGGCCGCACTCTCGTCCCCCCCTCTTTTCCTGCGGCCTGCCAGGTTGCGTGCTCGGATAAGGGTCTGGTATGGATTTTTGGGGGGACCCCACGCCGTTTTTTTTTTGGCCGGGGTTCCCCTTAATATCCATACCAGACCTGAAGGGCCTGGTATGGAATTTAGGAGGACTCCCACGTCATTTTTTTTTTTTAATTTTGGTTCGGGGTTCCCCTTTGGGGAATTCCCATGCCGTTTTTATCAATGAACTTCTATGTGTATTGTCGGCAATGCAATAGCCGCGAGTAGTTTTAAATGAGTTTTTTCCTTCAAAATGTCATTTTGCTGTCAGACTGTTCTAAACACAGGAAACATGCGCCCCTTTACAGGCATACTATAGACACCCCCCAGCTATGAAATTTAAAGGGATATTACACTTTTATTGTTTGACTTTAAGCATTATTAAAATCACTGCTCCTGAAAAAACGGCCGTTTTTAAAACTTTTTTTTGCATTGATCCATGTCCCCTGGGGCAGGACCCAGGTCCCCAAACACTTTTTATGACAATAACTTTCATATAAGCCTTTAAAATTAGCACTTTTGATTATTCATGTTCGTGTCCCATAGACTTTAACGGTGTTCACATGTTCGAACGAACTTTTTTCCTGTTCGCATGTTCTGGTGCGAACCGAACAGGGGGGTGTTCGGCTCATCCCTACTCAGCATAAATTTGGGCCTTAGGTGTTGTTGTGGCCACAACAACATAAGCCCTCACAGGGCCCTGCTGTGAAATATTAGATCAAGAATTGTAATTACATACCCCTGTTGAACAGGGGCAGAAAAACTGGGCCTTTGGTGGTGGTGGTGGTGGTGCTGGTGCCACAACACTGTAAGTCCTCACTTGCTCTTGGTGGGTGCAGAAATGGGCCCTGCTGTGAAATATTAGATCAAGAATTGTAATTACATGCCCCTGTTGAACAGGGGCAGAAAAATTGGGCCTTTGGTGGTGGTGGTGGTGGTGGTGGTGGTGGTGCTGGTGCCACAACACTGCAACCCCTCACAGACACTCTAGTTGGAATGCAGGAACGAGCCCTGCTGCAAAGTATTACATCAAAAATTGTAATTACACGCCCCTGTTAAACAGGGGCAGAAAAATTGGGCCTTAGGCACTGGTGCTGGTGCTACAACACTGCAACCCCTCACAGACACTCTAGTTGGAACGCAGGAACGAGCCCTGCTGCAAAGTATTGCATCAAAAATTGTAATTACACGCCCCTGTTAACTGCTTCAATACCCGGCCATAGTCAAATGACGTCCACAGATGGGATCTCCCATCCTGGGTGGACGTCTTATGACGGCCTCGGCTTTCCGCCGCTACTGTGGGCCCCCGGGGGGCCGCAGAGCGGCGATTGGGGTACCGTTGTGTCCCTCAGGACACAGCTGTTCCCCGATGGGGGTATTGAAGCGGCGGCGGCGGGCGGCGGAGCGTCGGTAACGGCGGATGCAGAGCGGCATTGGGAAGCGTGTACTACGCGGTTTCCGGCGGAAGAGGAGTGATCAGGGCGGTGATCGGGGCTGAGGCTTTTCCCCTGGATACAGCTCAGCCCCGATCACTGTAGCCAATGGCATGGCTCTGCATCACATGACCGGCTGTGTCCAATCACAGCCGGTCACTAATGTAAACAAACACACACAGTCAGACAGTAACTGCTGTTGCTGGGCTCTTCTCCTCACACACCGATCCAGTGTGAGGAGAAGAGATCAGCTAACAGTGAGTTACTAATTACATATGTACTACTGTGCCCAGATCGCCCCTCCTAAATAAAGAGTACCTGTCACCTCAGTACCTGTCACCTCAGTACCTGTCACCTCAGTACCTGTCATCTCAGAGTACCTATCACCTCAGAGTACCTGTCATCTCAGAGTACCTGTCCATCACCTGCCACCAGAGTACCCGCCACCTCATCACCTGCCACCAGAGTACTCGCCACCTCATCACCTGCCACCAGAGTACCCGCCACCTCATCACCTGCCACCAGAGTACCCGCCACCTCATCACCTGCCACCAGAGTACTTGCCACCAGAGTACCCGCCACCTCACCACCAGAGTACCTGCCACCAGAGTACCTGCCACCTCATCACCTGCCACCAGAGTACCCGCCACTTCATCACCTGCCACCAGAGTACCCGCCACCTCATCACCTGCCACCAGAGTACCCGCCACCTCATCATCTGCCACCAGAGTACCCGCCACCTCATCACTTGCCACCAGAGTACATACAGCCAGTCAGCCACTATGTCCAGAAAGATGTACACCCTAGAAGAGGCATACCAGATCCTGAGTCTGACCGATGAGAGCAACGGGGAGCTCTCACCGCTCAGTTCAGATTCTGGTTCTGATTCGGAATATGAGCCCCCCGAAGGCAGCACATTCGGATCAGATTTAGAGGATGAAGTAGTCCGTCCAAAAAGACGACGGTCTGAAAACCAGGCAGCTACCAGCAGTGCCAGCGGCGGTAGACCCCAGGAGGAGGGGCCCAGTACAAGCGCTGCTAGACCCCAGGAGGAAAGACCCAGCACAAGTGGACACCAAAGAAGTAGGGCCCAAACCCATCTTCCAGATTCCTTGGCAAACCCATTGTGGCTGCCTTCTACCACAGGGTCAGCCACGATCCCCCCTTTTACAGCACAGTCGGGTGTGCAGGTCAACACTGCAGGATTTACACAAATGGATTTTTTTAATTTATTTTTCCCGAACGATTGGATTCAAGGCATCGTGGACCAAACTAATCTGTTTGCCCAACAATTTATTGCAGCCAACCCCAGCTCCAGCTATGCCCGCCCTTTTGAGTGGAGACCGCTAACAGTAGTGGAGCTAAAATAGTTTTTAGGCCTAACCCTGAACATGGGGCTTACAATAAAAAATGAAATTCATAAGTATTGGTCGACCAAACCCATCCAACATATGCCAATTTTTTCAGCAGCCATGTCCAGGTCCCGATACGAAATCATAATGCGCTTCTTGCATTTCAATGTCAACTCACAGTGCCCCCCCGAAATCACCCAAACTTTGACAAATTATATAAAGTTCGCCCCCTAATTAATTTTTTTTCCCAGAAGTTTGCCGAAGTTTATGTCCCTGAAAAAAATATATCTGTGGACGAATCCCTGGTGCATTTCACAGGCCGGCTGGGAATCAAACAATATATACCCAGTAAGAGGGCGAGGTATGGCTTGAAGCTTAACAAGCTTTGTGAAAGTGCCACCGGTTATGTGTACGCATTCCGCGTGTACGAAGGGAAAGATTCCCAGCTCCAGCCCCCTGAGTGTCCCTCGTACATGGGAATAAGTGGGAAAATTGTTTGGGAGTTGGCATTCCCACTCCTCCGAAAGGGGTACCATATTTATATGGATAATTATTATACGAGTTTGCCCCTTCTCCGCCACCTATATCTCAAACAAACTTTGGCCTGTGGTACAGCTAGAAAAAACCGAAAGGGCTTCCCACAGTGTCTTGTCACCACAAACATTCCAAGGGGGGAATCGACAAGCTTGAGGAACGAAGAAGTGTTGGCTGTGAAGTGGAGGGATAGAAAAGACATGTACATC
Organism: Aquarana catesbeiana; assembly: GCF_042186555.1. NCBI lineage: Eukaryota > Metazoa > Chordata > Amphibia > Anura > Ranidae > Aquarana > Aquarana catesbeiana. The sequence goes on along the minus strand of NC_133331.1, from coordinate 211,907,688 downwards.
ATGTCCACCATCCACGATGACACCTCGGTGGAACTTCACAGAAGACGCGGTACCGTTCGCAAGCCTACCTGTATCACTGAGTACAACAAATACATGGGGGGGGTGGATTTAAACGATCAGTTGTTGCAGCCCTATCTTTCAACAAGAAAAACCTTATTCTAAGTACAAAAAAGTCGCAATTTACTTTTTTCATTTGGCCCTTTTAAATTCTTTCATAATATACCAAAAATCCACAGAAACACCCACCACCTTCATAAAGTTTATTGAAGACATTGTCACTGCCCTGATTTATCAGCAAGTATCCCCCCCAGAAAGCATTCGCTCCGATTCTGTCAGCATACTACATGAGCGCCATTTCCCGGACCATATTCCACCAACAGGATCCGGAAGACAACGCCAAAAAAAATGTCGGGTGTGCACCAAAAGAGGAATTAGGAAAGATACGAGCTTCCATTGTACCGACTTTCCCTCCCAACCTGGCCTTTGCATCGGAGAATGCTTCAGGCGATATCACACTCTGGAAAATTATTAGTCCATATTTCTAATACTGCCATTTCCCCGTTTTTAATTCCTGTCCTGAATATTTACCTTCCTCAACCAACCATATTATTGCCTTCCATGTAAACCGACCCTGGCCTGTTTCTCGACTATGCCTCTGCCTACCGTCTGCATTGTTTTTCCGCCATGTTTTTGCCTTTCACGTGAACTGACCCTGGACTGTATCGTCTATGCCTCTGCCTACCGTCTATTTCTGCCTTTTACCTGCACTGACCTCGGCCTGTTGACCATGTTTTTGCCTGCCCCTTGGATTGATCTTTCACCCTGCTACACAGGGGTCTCACATATGTGAGAGGCTCCAGAATAGTGTTCGGAGTTCAGAAAACCAGTTTTTGGTTTTCTGTGTTCCCATAACAGGGTCTGGTTGCCCGGAGGCTTCAAAGCGATTTGGGTGGGAGAAGCCTCTACCACTGTCCCCATTCTTTCCTGACCAATGCCCTAAGCTTGATGGTACTGCCTGCTCCCTGGCCAAATACTCTGGCTGTGCTGACCATACCTCTGCCTGCTGCATGTACTAACTATGGACAGTATTCCTGCCTGCTGCATGGACGATCCTTTGATCCTTTTGCTGCTGCTGACCACATCCCTGCCTGCTATCTGGACTAATGCTTTGGCTGTGCTGACATCTCTACCTGTACTGACTATTCCTGCCTGCTGCCTGTTTTGCTGTCGCTGTCCACGTTCCTGCCTGCTGCCTGGACCGATGCTCTTCTCTGTGGACCACTGCACTACTAAAACTGCAGGTAATCTTTTCTTTACCCTTTACTCAGCAGAATGTATTTTGGTTTGTAATTGGTATGTACAGTACATGCTATGTGTTAGAAATATGAAGGGCCTTCAACAATGTGATAGGTTGGCAGGAATTTGTGTGTAATGTATGCTCCTAGAACAACTGACAGTGTTACTTGGATGTTGGGCCTCTGTATGTGGCCAGACTATGTAAAAGTCTCACACATGTGGTATCGCCATACTCAGGAGGAGTAGCAGAATGTATTTTGGGGTGTCATTTTTGCTATGTACATGCTATGTGTTGGAAATATCTTATGAATGGACAACTTTGTGTAAAAAAATGCGTTTGCATTTTTTTTCCACAGTTTCCAAAAACTTCGGGAAAAAAATGAACCATTCAAAAGACTAATTATGCCTCATAGATTATACGTTGGGGTGTTAGCTTTCTAAAATGGGGTCATTTTGTGGGCGTTTCCGTTGTTCTGGTGCTCCAGGGCCTTCAAAATTGTAATAGGTGGTTGAGAAATGAGATGTGTAATTTATGCTCCTAGAATGCCTGGAGCTGCTACTTCAATGTTGGGCCTCTGTATGTGGCCAGGCTGTGTAAAAGTCTCACACATTTGGTATCGCCACACTCAGGAGGAGTAGCAGAATGTATTTTGGGGTGTCATTTTTGCTATGTACATGCTATGTGTTGGAAATATCTTATGAATTGACAACTTTGTGTAAAAAAAATGCGTTTTCATTTTTTTTCCACAGTTTCCAAAAACTTCGGGAAAAAAATGAACCATTCAAAAGACTAATTATGCCTCATAGATTATACGTTGGGGTGTTAGCTTTCCAAAATGGGGTCATTTTGTGGGTGTTTCCATTGTCCTGGTGCTCCAGGGCCTTCAAAATTGTAATAGGTGGTTGAGAAATGAGATGTGTAATTTATGCTCCTAGAATGCCTGAAGCTGCTACTTCAATGTTGGGCCTCTGTATGTGGCCAGGCTATGTAAAAGTCTCACACATTTGGTATCGCCATACTCAGGAGGAGTAGCAGAATGTATTTTGGGGTGTCATTTTTGCTATGTACATGTTATGTGTTGTAAATATCTTATGAATTGACAACTTTGTGTAAAAAAAAATGCGTTTTCATTTTTTTTCCACAGTTTCCAAAAACTTCGGGAAAAAAATGAACCATTCAAAAGACTAATTATGCCTCATAGATTATACGTTGGGGTGTTAGCTTTCCAAAATGGGGTCATTTTGTGGGCATTTCCATTGTCCTGGTGCTCCAGGGCCTTCAAAAGTGTGATAGGTTGTCATCATATGAGATGTGCAATTTATGCTCGTAAAATGCCTGACGGTGCTAGTTGGTTTTTAGACCTCTGTATGTGGCCAGGCTGTGTAAAAGTCTCACACATGTGGTATCACTATACTCAGGAGGAGTAGCAGAATGTATTTTGGGGTGTCATTGCAAGTATGCATGTGCTGTGTGAGAGAAATAACTTGCTATTATGACAATTTTGTGCAAAAAAAAAAAAAAAAAAATTTCCAAGAATTGTGGGAAAAAATTACAACTTCAAAAAGCTCACCATGCCTCTTGCTAAATACCTTGGAATGTCTGCTTTCCAAAAAGGGGTAATTTGGGGGGTATTTGTACTTTCCTGGCTTGTTAGGGCCTCAAGAAATGAGATAGGCCTTCAGTACATCAGGTGTGATCAGATGTGATCATTTTTCAATGATTTGCACCATAGCTTGTAGACTCTATAACTTTCACAGAGACCAAATAATATACACTAATTTGGGTTATTTTTTACTAAAGATATGTAGCAGTATACATTTTGGCCCAAATTTATGAAGAAAAATTACTTATTTGCAAAATTTTACAATAAAAACTAAAAAAAAGTGTTTTTTTTTCCAAAATTTCTCTCTTTTTTCGCTTATATTGCAAAAAATGAAAAAAAACAGCAGTGATTAAGTACAACCAAAAGAAAGCTATGTTTGTGAGAAAAAAATGATAAAAATTTGGTTTGGGTACAGTGTAGCATGACTGAGTAATTGTCATTCAAAGTGTGAGAGCGCTGAAAGCTAAAATTTGGTCTGGGAAGGAAGGGTGTATAAAAGCCCTGTATTGAAGTGGTTAAACAGGGGCAGAAAAATTGGGCCTTAGGCACTGGTGCTGGTGCTACAACACTGCAACCCCTCACAGACACTCTAGTTGGAACACAGGAATGAGCCCTGCTGCAAAGTATTGCATCAAAAATTGTAATTACACGCCCCTGTTAAACAGGGGCAGAAAAATTGGGCCTTAGGCACTGGTGCTGGTGCTACAACACTGCAACCCCTCACAGACACTCTAGTTGGAACACAGGAACGAGCCCTGCTACAAAGTATTGCATCAAAAATTGTAATTACACGCCCCTGTTAAACAGGGGCAGAAAAATTGGGCCTTAGGCACTGGTGCTGGTGCTACAACACTGCAACCCCTCACAGACACTCTAGTTGGAACGCAGGAACGAGCCCTGCTGCAAAGTATTGCATCAAAAATTGTAATTACACGCCCCTGTTAAACAGGGGCAGAAAAATTGGGCCTTAGGCACTGGTGCTGGTGCCACAACACTGTAACCCCTCACAGACACTCTAGTTGGAACGCAGGAACGAGCCCTGCTGCAAAGTATTGCATCAAAAATTGTAATTACACGCCCCTGTTAAACAGGGGCAGAAAAATTGGGCCTTAGGCACTGGTGCTGGTGCCACAACACTGCAACCCCTCACAGACACTCTAGTTGGAACGCAGGAACGAGCCCTGCTGCAAAGTATTGCATCAAAAATTGTAATCACATGCCCCTGTTAAACAGGGGCTGAAAAATTGTGCCTTAGGCATTGGTGGTGGTGCCCAGAACCAAAAATGTTCTTTCAAGCTATCAGCGTGATGATTGAGGAGGAAGAGGATAATTACTCAGGGATAGTCACTCAGCATCAGCATAGGCAGTCTTTGAAGGGATCTGAGATTTAAAAAAAAATTATTCGGTTACATCAGCATCAGGTGCTTGGTAGCTGGTGGTGATCCAAGACTGATTCATTTTTATGAAGGTAAGTCGATCGACCGAGTCGGTGGACAGACGCACCCTATGATCGGTTACAAAGCCTCCAGCAGCACTGAATGTGCGTTCCAAAAGAACGCTGGATGCAGGACAGGCCAGTAGCTCAATTGCATACTGTGCAAGTTCTGGCCAGTGATCCATCCTCAAGACCCAGTAACCCAGAGGATTTTCGGTGGGAAAGGTGTCCAAGTCTGATCTTGCCCCTAGGTATTCCTGCACCATGTAAAACAGACGCTGGTGATGGTTGCTGGAACCGATCATACCTTGGGGCTGCGGACCAAAAAATTGTCTGAACGCATCGGTCAGACAGCCACCTTCTCCACCGCTCCTTCTTTGACTGACCGAAGCCTCAGCAACACGTTGTCCAGAAACAGGAGTTTGTAACCTCCCAGTCTCTGGGAACGCGTTGCACAGACCTTTCTGCAAGGCCTCCCGAAGATGTTTCATCCTCTGCTCCCTCTGCGATCTGCGAGGGTTGCCAGCCAGTATTGGTCCTTCTCCTTGATACCACGAATACGAGGATCCTTACGCAGGCTCTGCAGGATCAGGGAGGCCATGCAGCGTAGGTTTGCTGAGGCATTCGGTCCGGAGTCCTCTGGGTCACTAAGGACGACATGGTCTGCAGCCACCTCCTCCCAGCCACGTACAAGTCCATGTGTTTCTTGGGACTGATCCCTTAAAGACTGCTGCTGATGCTGAGTGCCAGGCTCCACCTCCATACTGACACAATCTTCCTCCTCCTCCTGTGTGATCGGCGGGCATGCAGAAACACTGTCTGGATAAAGGGGGCCTTGAGAGCTAAGGAAGTCCTCCTCTTCCTGCCTCTGTTCTGTCTCAAGTGCCCTGTCCATTATTCCACGCAGCATGTGCTCCAACAGGTGGACAAGGGGGACAGTGTCACTGATGCATGCACTGTCACTGCTCACCATCCTCGTGGCCTCCTCAAATGGTGACAGGACAGTGCATGCATCCCTGATCATGGCCCACTGGCGTGGGGAAAAAAAAACAAGCTCCCCTGACCCTGTCCTGGTGCCATAGTCGCACAGGTACTCATTGATGGCCCTCTGCTGCATGTGCAGCCGCTGCAGCATGGCCAACGTTGAGTTCCACCTGGTGGGCATGTCACAGATTAGGCGGTTCTTGGGCAGGTTAAACTCCTTTTGGAGGTCCATCAGCCGAGCACTGGCATTATATGACCGGCGGAAATGCACACAGACTTTCCTGGCCTGCCTCAGGACATCCTGTAAGCCCGGGTACCTGCCCAAGAACCGCTGCACCACCAAGTTAAGGACGTGAGCCAAACAGGGTACATGGGTCATTTGTCCCTGTCGGAAGGCAGAGAGGAGGTTGGTGCCATTGTCGCAAACCACCATTCCTGCCTTAAGTTGGCGTGGCGTCAACCACCTCTGAACCTGCCCCTGCAGAGCTGACAGAACCTCTGCCCCAGTGTGGCTCCTGTCCCCCAAGAACACCAGCTCAAGCACCGCATGGCATCTTTTGGCCTGCGTACTTGCGTAGCCCCTTGAATGGCTATGGAGCACCGCTGGTTCCGAGGACAAAGCACAGGAAGAGGCCATGGAGGAAGAAGAAGAGGAGGGGGTGGAGGAGAGAGGTGTGTCACAATCATTAGCATTTTGGAGGCGTGGTGGCGGAACAACCTCCAACACTACTGCACCTTGTCCTGCATCCTTCCCAGCTGCCAGCAGAGTCACCCAATGTGCCGTGAAACTTAAGTAACGTCCCTGTCCATGCCTGCTGGACCATGAGTCAGCGGTAATATGCACTTTACCGCTGACCGCCCTGTCCAGCGAGGCATGGACATTGCCTTCCACATGCCGGTAGAGAGCCGGAATCGCCTTCCGTGAGAAAAAGTGGCGTTTAGGTACCTGCCACTGAGGAACCGCACATTCCACAAACTCACGGAAGGGGGCAGAGTCTACCAACTGAAAAGGCAGCAGTTGAAGTGCTAGCAATTTTGCCAAGCTAGCATTCAACCGCTGCGCATGTGGATGGCTGGGAGCAAACTTCTTTCGGCGGTGCAGCAGCTGGGGCAGGGAAATTTGCCTGGTACAATCTGACGTTGGTGTACCAAAAGCAGATTGCCCACAAGTACTTGGCTGTGACACACCTAATTCTACACCTTCATTCCTCTCAGTGCAGGTCTCAGAGAGGACTGAAGGTATAGTGGGGTTGGAGATCTCAGCTGATGAGGAGCAAGGAGAGGTCCTCTTTGTTCTTTGGTGTGGGTCTTTTAGAAACGCTTGCCAACGAACTGCATGGCAGGTCAACATATGTCTGGTCAAGCATGTGGTACCCAAGCGGGAGATGTTTTGGCCACGCGAGATACGCTTGAGACATATGTTGCAAATAGCAGCGGTGCGATCTGATGCACTCGTCTCAAAAAAGGCCCACACCAAAGAACTTTTTGAATAACGCGCAGAGACTGCAGCGCCCTGCACATGTGGAGCTTTGGGGTGTGATGCAGTCAATGTGCTGCCCTTAGGCTGGCCCCTGGAGGGCATCCTGCCTCGTTGGTGATGTGCCGCCTCCTCCTCCTTTCTCCTATCAGGCACCCACGTTGAGTCAGTGACCTCATCATCCCCTCCCTCCTCATCACTGGAGCAAACCTGGCAGTATGCTGCAGCAGGGGGAGCATGACTGCCAGATTGCTGTCCTTCTTGGGCACCCCCTCTGTCTGCGCTCATGTTACTGTCTTCATCGAGCTCAGTATCATCATCATCAGAGCCTTCCAAACGCTGGGCATCCTCCTGGAGCATGTGCCCAACACTGTGGTCAAACAGTTTGAGGGACTCCTCAGGAGGACATGGTGGGGCTAGGGAAGGAGTCACTGATGACATTGAGCCGAGGGAAGAGGCCGCTGCTTTGCCAGACAAAGTACCCTGGGCATGGGTGAGAGAGGATGAGGAGGATGAGGACGGCTTGGTCATCCACTCGACCAAGTCTTCCGCATGTTGTGGCTCAACACGGCCAGCTGCCGAAAAAAAGCCCAAGCGTGTCCCACGGCCACATGCTGATGAGGATGCACCGTCTCCATGACCAGCACTAGACACAGAGCCTGCTTGCCCTCTCTTATTGGCTTGTGACTGTCTGCCTCTCCTTCTTGGCCTTCCAGACATACTAATTGCCTGTAGCTGCACTAAGCTGGGATATGTATATATATATATATATATATATATATATATATATATATATATGTACTGATACTGCAGCTAGCCTGCCTGTAGTATGAGAACACCACCAACCTTCTACAGGTAGGTTTAGCTGAACACTGTGAGGTGGACGCACCCCACTAACTTGTAGGTTTAGCTGAACACTGTGAGCAGGACGCACCCCACTAACTTGTAGGTTTAGCTGAACACTGTGAGGTGGACGCACCACACTAACTTGTAGGTTTAGCTGAACACTGTGAGGTGGACGCACCACACTAACTTGTAGGTTTAGATGAACACTGTGAGCAGGACGCACCCCACTAACTTGTAGGTTTAGCTGAACACTGTGAGCAGGACGCACTGCACTAACTGTAAATAGTCTAGCTGCCTGACTGTGGTACTAATAGGATCAAAAGAACACCAGTAATTTTCTTCAGGTAGTTGTATATACTGTAACAAGACAAGCCTGCCTGTCAGTAGGAAGATAACAGGAACGGATCTAGCTGAACACTGTGAGCAGGACGCACTGCGCTAACTTGTAGGTTTAGCTGAACACTGTGAGGTGGACACACCACACTAACTTGTAGGTTTAGCTGAACACTGTGAGCAGGATGCACTGCACTAACTGTAAATAGTCTAGCTGCCTGACTGTGGTACTAATAGGATCAAAAGAACACCAGTAATTTTCTTCAGGTAGCTGTATATACTGTAACAAGACAAGCCTGCCTGTCAGTAAGAAAATAACAGGAACGGATCTAGCTGAACACTGTGAGCAGGACGCACTGCACTAACTTGTAGGTTTAGCTGAACACTGTGAGGTGGACGCACCACACTAACTTGTAGGTTTAGCTGAACACTGTGAGCAGGACGCACCCCACTAACTTGTAGGTTTAGCTGAACACTGTGAGCAGGATGCACCGCACTAACTTGAAGGTTTAGCTGAACACTGAGCAGGACGCACCCCACTAACTTTTGTAGGTTTAGCTGAACACTGTGAGCAGGACGCATTGCACTAACTGTAAATAGTCTAGCTGCCTGACTGTGGTACTAATAGGATCAAAAGAACACCAGTAATTTTCTTCAGGTAGCTGTATATACTGTAACAAGACAAGCCTGCCTGTCAGTAGGAAGATAACAGGAACGGATCTAGCTGAACACTGTGAGCAGGACGCACTGCACTAACTTGTAGGTTTAGCTGAACACTGGGAGGTGGACGCACCACACTAACTTGTAGGTTTAGCTGAACACTGTGAGCAGGACGCACCCCACTAACTTGTAGGTTTAGCTGAACACTGTGAGCAGGACGCACTGCACTAACTGTAAATAGTCTAGCTGCCTGACTGTGGTACTAATAGGATCAAAAGAACACCAGTAATTTTCTTCAGGTAGCTGTATATACTGTAACAAGACAAGCCTGCCTGTCAGTAAGAAGATAACAGGAACGGATCTAGCTGAACACTGTGAGGTGGACGCACCACACTAACTTGTAGGTTTAGCTGAACACTGTGAGCAAGACGCACTGCACTAACTGTAAATAGTCTAGCTGCCTGACTGTGGTACTAATAGGATCAAAAGAACACCAGTAATTTTCTTCAGGTAGCTGTATATACTGTAACAAGACAAGCCTGCCTGTCAGTAAGAAGATATCAGGAACGGATCTAGCTGAACACTGTGAGCAGGACGCACTGCACTAACTGTAAATAGTCTAGCTGCCTGACTGTGGTACTAATAGGATCAAAGGAACACCAGTAATTTTCTTCAGGTAGCTGTAAATACTGTAACAAGACAAGCCTGCCTGTCAGTAGGAAGATAACAAGAACGGATCTAGCTAAACTGAATACAGTGTATATATATATATATATATGCAACACCTGGGATGCATATATATACACAATACACTGTAAGTGCAGCTAACTGACTGACTGTTCTGCCTAATCTATCTAACTCAAATCAAATGTCACTGTCTGTCTCTCTCTCTCTCTCAATGAACGCCGGAACACACACTACACAGGGCCGCCGTGCAGGCGGCCTTATATAGTGTGGGGCATGTACTAAATCCCCTGAGCCATAATTGGCCAAAGCCTCCTTGGCTTTGGCCAATTACGGCTCTCTGTTCAGGCGGCGCTGTGATTGGCCAAGCATGCGGGTCATAGTGCATGCTTGGCCAATCATCAGCCAGCAATGCACTGCAATGCCGCAGTGAATTATGGGCCGTGACGCGCCACACGAATTTGGCGCGAACGGCCCATATCGTTCGCAATTTGACGAACGATCGAACAGCCGGTGTTCGAGTCGAACATGGGTTCGACTTGAACACGAAGCTCATCCCTACCCAGGGATTCTGGGCAATCGGCCCAGATCCCCAACAGCATGACGGAGTGAGCCCAGACACCCTGTCTTCTCTCCAGTGGCAAAAAGGACTCCAGGGAGAAGGGCCAGTCCAGGCCTCTCCCCAGCGGCAGATATGTTCTCTGAGAGAGGCAGAGGTTGGCTGGGTGAGTAATGCTTTGTTTGAAACAATTTGTTTGGGGTACTGTGTGGGTACAGGCATTAGAGGACTGGAACTACTGACTAACTTCGCAGTCAAGCCGTCTGGGGTCTCCTCCTGTGTTAGTCTCCTGCCGAAAGGAGAGAAATGTGACAGACCTAGCCGGGAGAGAGACTTTTGGAGGGGACTGTATGCTAGCCTCTTGCCGATTGATCGTGGGCCCTGGCATTTGGGGGAACGGTGCTCTTTGTGAGCTGTATGCCTGGGGACCCTTGAGGTGGTATTACTGTGGATTCGGGTCCTGGTCCCCCAGGACACACAGACTCTGGGGACCCTGGATTTGCCATATTGGAATAGTGACTGATTCATACCGTTGGGACCCCTACTGTTAAATGCTAATGTCATCAATTCCAGCTACCTGTCTGTTGTCTGTAAATGTGTATTGTAAATAAGTCTCTAGTATGGGATCTAAGAGTCATTAGATCCCCATTGTTGTTTGTGTTTAATTAACTCTGCTATTGTAATAATGTTGATTGGATTTTCTGAACTACAAGACGGCCAGTCTGGCCTAAAGGTCATGTCTGAGTCATCTAGGCTGTCTAAAGGGATTAGTTAATTAGCCCATGTTAATTAGGATAATTAGGTTACAGGTGTATTGTTAGAGTAATATGAGTCGGAGGTATGCACCTCCACTTTTAGTGTATAAAAGAGCCAGTATATTGCAATAAAAGAGATTCCTATTTGAACTTACATACAGCCTGCCTGGTGTTTGTTCTGAGCTATCACAACTGGGTTAGAACGGCACATAGCTGAAGTTCTAATCCCGGAGCATTGGATGACCGAACCATCAGACATTGCAATCTGATTCAATAGCTGCAGAGGAGTTTCGGGAGAGTGGAATCAAGCGAGCAAGGGGCTCGTTACAATGGCCACTCAAATAAAGAGAGAGAGATGAATAGATATCCAAAAACTAGAAAAGAGCTTTGCAGCTCTAAAACTCAAACACAAGAAAAACCCCTCAAAAAACCTTCTAGCACAACTGGACGCTACCAAGCTTGAATTGAATTTAGCTCTCATGGTAAAAGCGGAAAAGCATATCCGCTGGAGTGGAGCTAAATTCTACCATCAAAAAGACAAAATAGGCTTGATGTTGGCTTCTAAATTGTCTCCACGTCCACGTACTCACTGTATTCCCAGAGTTAGAATTCCAGGACATCCACCTACGGCCAACCCCAACAAGGTCTTGGAAGCCTTTAGGGACTTCTACACCAACCTGTATGCCAAACCCACCAAGAATAAGGACCCTTTGATATCCAGATTTCTCCAGGATCTCCCATTACCTTCACTCTCGGAGGATCATAGGGAAATTATGGAGGCAAGCATATCCGTTGAAGAAATAAAGGATGTAGTTAAAAATCTCAAAACAGGCTCCGCCCCTGGTCCCGACGGTTTATCAGTACCATACTACAAGGCCTTTGTGGACACACTAGCTCCCCACATGGCCAAATTCTTTAACACGAAAGCTCTAGGATCCCCCTTAGACCCTCATCTTAATGCGGCCTACATATCTATAATTCCCAAACCCAATAAAAATCCTGAAGCAGTAGAAAATTATAGACCAATCTCCCTCATAAATAACGATCTCAAAATATTAACAAAAATAATGGCCAACCGTCTCTCTTCTTTCATTAGCCACTACGTTCATAAGGACCAGGTTGGATTCATTCCAGGGAGGCAGGGGCCTGATCAAATTAGAAGGGCTATCGTTTTAGTCTCCCTTCTACAATCAGGTTGGGATGCCGGCCACACACAGGAAGGGATGTTGTTATCTTTAGACCTACACAAAGCCTTTGATACAGTCGAATGGCCTTATCTGTATGGGTTATTGGAGAAATGGGGCTTTGGCAACCGCTTTATTTGCATTCCCTCTACTCCCACCCTTCGGCACAAATTCAAATCTGTGGGCATCACTCCAGACCCTTTAACATCGCACGGGGCACCAGACAGGGTTGTCCACTATCCCCATTCATTTTCGCCATGGCTATTGAGACACTGCCGGTGGCGATTCGTTCCAACCCCAATATTCAAGGTATTTCATGTGGTTCCCAAATTCATAAATGTGGCCTATTCGCTGATGATAAGCTATTATTCATCACTTCACCTATCACTTCTTTCCCCAATCTATGCAACCTCCTAAACGTCTTTGCTAAGGTGTCAGGCCTAAGGGTTAACTACTACAAGTCCCATGCCCTCAACTTCTCCTTGAAACCAGCCATAGTGGAATCGCTAAAAAAGTCATTTAAGTTCCAATGGAACGATTCGTCACTAGAGTATCTAGGGATCCACCTCACCGCCAAAATTGACCAACTTATAAGAAACTGGAATCAGAGCTAATGTCCTGGGCAGTAAGGAGCTTTCCTGGCTAGGGAAGATCCATTCAATTAAAATGACATTCCTCCCCAGATTACTATATTTATTCAGAGCTTTACAGATTATCCTTAACAAAGACCACTTACAATCTTTACAAAGGAAAATCAACAAGTTTATTTGGGGAGGAAAGGGTCATAGACTTCCAAATAACACTCTTTACAGGTTGCGGACACAAGGGGGCCTAGGGTTACCTAGACTTTTCTGGTATTACCAGGCAGCAAGAATCTCCCAACTTTCAACTGTTTTTTCCAGGACAGAAAAACCAGATTGGATCCAAATTGAAAGACAGTCAGTCCCTAATCATACTCTCGTCTATTTACTGTGGCTCCACTTCAAGGATAAACCCCCCATACTCTCTCCGATCCTCTCACAATCCATGACCCTTTGGGACAAAATAATGACTCAACCTTCACTGACCTCTAAATGCCGTCCTCTGGCACATATCTTTAATAATCCAGACTTCACTCTAGGTTTAAACATACTTTCCTTCAAATGGTGGTTGGACAAGGGGCTGTATCGGATTGGTAATTTCTTCACAGCAACAGGCCCATTAACTCTAAAATTTTGTCAAAAACAATTAGATATCCCCAAGGAAGAACACTTTAGGTTTCTTCAAATCCAACATTTCCTACACAAAATTTGGGTAGAGAAACCCATCCCGCCTAGGTTCACACCTTACGAATCATGAATAGGTCAAGCCACGAATCAGAGGGGTGGTATTTCTGTCATATACCAATCTTTGGCCCAAACGGCAGACAAAACCCCATATATGTCCGCTTGGGAGAGAGATCTCCAAATCCATTGGGATCTGGACAAATGGCGGATATCCTTCTCCAGAGCCTATAAGGGGATTAAAAATATTTCCCTGGAGAGGGCAGGAGGCGGAGCCTAGCAGAGCAGACATGCATTGTTAGAGCTCCACACCGCTGAGGAGAGAAGAGAAGGACAAAGCGGAGCCTGCAGGCTCAAAAGGTATCCATTTGAACCTTTTTGCCCCAGGGAACAAACTGTGAAAGTTTGGGCAGGAAATATGGTACTGGGAGGAAACCGTGGCAGAAATAAAAATCACCTCACAAAGAGCTCACAGGCACTCACTGCAGCTGAAGCAGCTCCAGTCACCTCACAAGATACAGCATCAGGGTGCTCTCACAGACAGAAAATGTCAAAGCAAGACTCTCCATTTGAGTCAGATACAGAACAAATCCTCTCACAAACTTCTCCACAAGCCTCCTCAGTATCCCCAGTAATATTATTACAATTTGAAAAGATGCTTCATAAGGCTTTAAAACAAACCTCAGACCAAATAACAAAAAGCCTAACCAAAGAAATAAGAGAGCTGGGAAACCGCACCGCAGCCTTAGAAATAAAAATGGATGAAATTGAAATTACAACCCAAGAAAATATAACAGAATTGGAACAATTAAAAAAAGAGAATTTAATACTTCAAACTAAGCTCGAAGATTACGAAAATAGAGCCAGACGTTCAAACTTGCGCATAAGGGGAATACCTGAAACTGTGACAGACCTGCAATCTACTATTACTGCTCTATTACAAGAACTAAAGCCAGATATCCCTATTGAACGTTTAGAACTGGACAGAGTACACAGAGCCCTCACAGCCAAAAAGAAAGATGGACCCCCACGTGATATAATCACAAAATTTCATTATTACAGAACGAAAGAACAAATACTAATTGCTGCAAGAGAAAAAAAGGAACTTAATTTTCAAGGACACAATTATCAAATTTTTGCTGACCTATCCCAACTTACTATTACTAAAAGACGATCCATGAAACCCCAACTAATGGAACTGCAACGCCACAACATTATGTATCAATGGGGCTTCCCCTTTTCAGTCAGATTTAACTACCAAGGTACAATTTATAGAAGCAGATCAGCAGGTGAACTACAACAAACCCTTTTAAAATTAAATCTGACAGAACCCACAAGCAGCAACACTCCCACACGCAGAAGAATGGTGTCATCTTCACCTTCAGGCAGCACCCAGAAAATTTCAGAACAAAATGGGAATCATCATTCTCACAAAAGAGGCCGTTATGCCACATCATCCATGGACCAAGAAGATTCAATGGACTGACATCCTAATTCCTGATATCTCTTCATTTATTATACTAAGAGATGGTTCTCTATAAAAAAACCTATATTTATAACTGAACGAAACTGCATTCTGATAGTCACACACTGTGTGGGATCATGTTACATTCCAGTTATATTTCTTATTACTTCTGATTCATATAGCCTTAGAATATATAAGTGAAATAAGGAAATTCTTGTTCAGTTATATATTATCAGGTAATAACAATAGATTTATTACTTTTTAGGACAAATGTGTTCAATAATCCAGAAGTAATGGAAGCTTTTTCTTTCTTTTCTTAAAACAAATATATTATTACCTAACTAGTTCCTAGAATTATGTTTTTGTTCTAATCTGAAGCAATACAACCTCAATTTTATGAGTTAACATATATAAACAGTTACATATGAATAAAATATGTAATTGTTTACTCTAAAAGGGTTAAAATCCCAAAATAATTCAAACTATCTTCATCAATGCCAAAGTTATTAACAGTACCTTTCTAACTGAATTATTTAGCCTAGGGCAAGACTAACCATATACAACCACCCTGGAATAAATAATTTCAACAAAAACTATATTCTGCACTCCAATTAATGAAACATCATTTTGATGTCTTTTGACATAGCACTTCTCTCCTGTAAGCGGAAGATCCGTGTACCCCCATTAGCCCTCCTCATTCTCCCAACCATATTATGTGGGAGTGTGACGAAGGCACTTATTCCCCTGAGAGAGATATTTATTCTCTTTCACGGGTAAATTGTGATTACTTGCAAAAAATAATTTATACAATGTATCATCTAATCTCATATGTTTTTTGTTTACTCTTTACTCCAGAATTCACTGGTTTCTTTTCTATCTATTCATCTCTTCAGTCCACACAGGTTGATCTGCGCAGTCAGCTCTGCATAACAAAAAGTAAGTCAAAACTATTTGATCTATTGCCATGGCACCACTGAATATACTTTCCCTGAATGTTCAGGGAATAAATGTCCCTCAAAAAAGGACCAAAGCCTTCCGTACTTTCCATAACAAGAAGGCTCACATAGTATGCCTCCAAGAAACACACTTCACCAAAGATTCTACTCCAAAATATATTTCTCCTTTTTATCAACAAATTTACACGGCTTCTGCCTGTACCAAGCAAAGGGGAACTCTAATTGCATTTCACCGATCCACACCATTCACCTTATCATCAGAAATTACAGACCCAGAAGGTAGATACCTGATACTCATGGGTTATATAATGGATACAGCAATCACGGTGATTTCCTACTACGCTCCTAACAAACAACCTACACCATTCCTCTCACATATATTACAAGTGATTAATACACACAAAATAGGAACAGTGATAATGTGTGGGGATTCGAACCAGGTCCTCCTCCCATTTCTAGATAAATCACCTTTTACACCATCCAAAATAACCTCTAGATTACCTTTTTCTCAACTTCTTTCCAAATACAATCTGGTAGATTCATGGAGAGAAAGTAACCCAATGAAAAAGAAATTCACTTATTTCTCGCACCCTCATCAAACCTTCACCAGAATAGATCATATTTTTCTAACAATAGGAATGATACCAGAAATTATTGCATCAGATATAATTCCGATTCCGTGGTCTGACCATAATGCAGTATACACTACTATAGCCTCAGCCATACCAAAAGCGCATGACCCAACGTGGTACTTACCGGACATAATGCTCAAACACCCACTACATCAGATGGCCATTGAACAAGCTTTAAAGGAATACATATCAATTAATAATACAACAGACATCTCCCCAATAACACTGTGGGAAGCTCATAAGCCTGTCTTGCGTGGTACAATACAAAGACAAATGGCACTATTTAAACGGGAACGCAAAAATCTAGCAAAAAAACTAGAACTCAATTTTAATGCAGCCTACATATCATTTCAAGATAATCCATCTCAGAGTACAAAATCTCATCTGGAAAAAACTAGATTGGAATACGATCTATTTCTCACTGAGTCAGTTGATAAATCCCTCAAACGCTCCAAACACAATTTCTACATGAATACAAACAAACCAGGTACATATTTGGCTCGGGCATTAAATTCAACTAACAAATCTTTCAAACCAATACGTTTGAAATTATCAAAAAATGTTTACACTTGTAATCCAGTTAAAATAGTCCATAAATTTCACTCACATCTCGCAACTTTATACAAGACAAACAATGAATTTAATCCTACAGAAGCTGAATCCTTCTTCTCAAAAATAACCTTACCTGAGTTATCTCAGAATCACAAAAGCAGTTTGGATGAGCCTATAACTATAGATGAAGTTGCTAACGCCATAAAAGACCTAAAACTTAACAAAAGACCAGGCCCAGATGGCTACTCGGCTTTATACTATAAAACATTCTCAGAAATACTCTCTCCCATTCTCACTGAAACTTTTAACAAACTTCTAGATGGACATTCTTTTCGGCAAGAAACACTAATGGCAATTGTTTGTATGATCCCAAAACCCCTTTCTGATGATACTTCCTGTGTGAATTATCAGCCTATCTCTCTGTTAAACCTCGATATTAAATTATTAGCAAAAATAATAGCAAAACGCCTCAATAGCATTATAGGAAAATTAATACATAGAGATCAAGTAGGCTTCATGCCAAATAGACAGGCAGGCGATAATATACGCAGGGCAGTGTTATTGGCACATATTGCTAAAAAACTGAAAATCCCTTTATGTTTTCTATCTCTCGATATTAAGAGGGCATTTGACACAGTATCCTGGCAATATATGCAATATTCATTACAAAAATGGGGTTTTGGACCCCACTTTTTAACATGGATCAAAGCATTATATAATAAACCCAAAGCCTATATAAAATATGCTGGATACAAATCTGAAGCCTTTAATATCGAAAGAGGTACCCGACAGGGTTGCCCATTATCTCCCTTATTATTTGCCCTTATACTCGAACCCATGGCCCAATACATCAGAACAAACCAAACTATAACTGGCATTGAAGTAGGAGGTATTACACACAAATTATGTATATTTGCAGATGATATATTACTTTTTCTATCATCACCACAGGTCTCTGGTCCTAACTTAATACCAGCTCTTGATGGATTTGCAGCCCTATCTGGCCTTATGATTAATCCTAAGAAATGCCTAGTGCTTAATATTTCACTCACAAACATGGAATTGATCCCGGTTAGGGCTGCACTCCCATTCACATGGGCAGAAAAATCAATCCCATATCTTGGAATTCATTTAACAGCATCTCGTTCTGACTTATTCTCAACCAATTATCCTCCTGTATTAAGACAGATCACAAATCTAATAAAACAATGGTCGCAACTTCCTTTATCCTGGATAGGGAAGATTAATGCAATCAAAATGACTATTCTACCCAAATTGCTTTATCTATTCAGAGTCCTCCCTATTCCAATTCCTTCCTATTTTTTGAGAATAGTACAAAAAAGAGCAACTTCGTTTATATGGGGCTCTTCTAAACCACGTATACCTATACACACACTACATCTTCCCAAAAATAAAGGAGGCCTGGGATACCCTAATTTTACTAACTACTACAGAGCAGCACATTTGGCCAGTCTGTCCAAATACCATGCAAAACAGGAAATCCCATTATGGGTATTTATAGAGGCTTCAGAAAATGACCCTCTATTAATATCAAATTTATTATGGCTTGATCCTAAAGACCGCTTTAAAATTCATAATCCCATAACTAAACACTTCTTATCTCTCTGGGATAAACTAAAAACCAAATATCAGTTACAATCTCCACACAATCCTCTCCTTTCTTTTATCAGAAATCCGGCCTTTTATCCGGCATGGATCTACCCAAATTCTTTTAAAGCTTGGACAACATCAGGTATTCAGACACTAAATGACTTCATAGCATCTAAATCATTCCTTTCATTTCCATCGCTTAGAGAAAAATATGATCTACCAAACTCTGAGATATTTAGATATCTCCAAATCAAAAATTTCTATACACCATTTCTAAAGGGGGATACACCATTATCCCAATTATCCATTTTTGAATCAATCTGTACAAAAGATCCATTTGCTAAAGGTACAATTTCATCACTTTATAATCAATTATATGGAGTAGCAAATCTTAATAGACCCTCTTACGTTCAGAGGTGGGAGGAGGACCTGGGACGAACTTTAGAAGACACGGACTGGTCTAATATATGGCTCACATTTAAGTCATCTTCACCCAACATCTTGGCACTGGAGACAAATTATAAAGTCCTACCTCGCTGGTACCTTGTACCCGCTAGAGTGGCAAAATATTCACCTAATACCTCAACTCTTTGTTTTCGAGGATGCCCAGAAATAGGCACATATTTACACATATGGTGGACGTGCCCAGTAATCCAAACCTTCTGGAAGGAAGTCTTCGTGATTGCATCTAAAATATTAAAAAAAATAATACAACCAGATCCATATTTAACTTTACTTAATCTAAAACCGGAATGGTTAACACTCTCTCAATTCAAACTTATGATCCAACTAATAACGGCTGCAAAACAAACAGTGGCCAAGGCATGGAAATCTCCTACATTGGTACTAGCAGAAACAATTCACAGAATGAATAATACAATGTCCCATGCTAAGATGGTAGCCATCGATCAAAATCAAATTCCAAAATTTGAAAAACTTTGGCATCCTTGGATAAAACAACAGTTCCTGTCAAATTTCAATGACTCTGTCCTGTTGCCATGGTAACAGATTAAATGACTTACAGAGACACCCATTCTAAGGCTTCAAAGAGAACTAAAAAGAATAATAAACTG
This sequence comes from Aquarana catesbeiana, assembly GCF_042186555.1. Classification (NCBI taxonomy): domain Eukaryota; kingdom Metazoa; phylum Chordata; class Amphibia; order Anura; family Ranidae; genus Aquarana; species Aquarana catesbeiana. The sequence continues at coordinate 211,888,320 of NC_133331.1, read as the reverse complement.
ACGAGCGGGACAACCTTGTGGACCATACCTCTACCTTTCAACCCTTTTTCTTCTTTCTCTTTCCTTTTCTCCACCTTACGATTAAAGCTCATTATCAGAATTTATTTGACCTATATACACTCTACTTGTAAACAATATGTATAGTAGGTATAAATCATTTAAATACCTACAAAAGTAACTAAGGAAATGATATATATCTTTAATTTAGGTTTACGTGAACCCAATGTTTAATATTTGAAATTTCATGATATTTACCTATATAAACCCTACTGTAAAACAATGAGCTTACTTTATAGATCCTTGTAAACTTACTTTATGTATCTTTATGTATCTTTATAACATTGTATACTCAATAAACTTCTTTTGACAAGGAAAAATATTTCCCTAATAGAAGCAAATATTAAAGTGATGACCAGGTGGTATCTCATACCCTCTAAATTATCCCACATGTTCCCTTCTGTTGATCAAAGATGGTTTAGGGGATGTGAACTGAATGGCTCTATGGCCCACATATGGTGGGAATGCCCTAAAATTAGGTCTTTCTGGAGGAAGATATTCGCTCTAATTCATAAAGTGACGGGGCAACAGATCCCCATGACTCCTGCAATGGCCCTCTTGAATGCCAATATCCCAGGCGTTTCTAAAGGATCATGCAAATTAATCCATTTCATACTCCTGGGTGCCAAACTAAAGATTGCTAAGGCCTGGAAGCAGCCCAAGGTTTCTTTTATAGCCGCCAAGCGGAAAATCTCCTGGATGATGTCTCAGGAGAAATTGACCAGTATTCTGTTAAACACCAGGGCACAGTTTGAAGCAACATGGGAACCCTGGGCTAATCACATAGGTCTTTCCCTTATCCCTGGGATACAAATTAACCAAGAAAATGTCAACAACATTGCTCCTTCGTGATACTTACTGAGCGGCTCCCCTACCCCTTCCCCCTCTTACCCCCTTTCTATATGTTTTTTGTTCTTTATCTCCTTTTTTGGTTTGCTGGATTTTCCTAGTGTAAATTGTATTTGAAAAGATATCTCGCCCAATCTGTTACAGCAACTTGAAGGTGCCCATTTTCAAAGGTCAAAATCTCTCACAGGATCCACTGGGTCAATCGAAAATACTACTTTTTTTTTCTCTAGGATGCTCTTGTATCGTCAATAGTCCTAGATGGGTTTGGGGGGCCTCGGGAGGGCTTCCCTGGCACAGTTTGATCCCATTAGGGGTGCCGGGGGGCCCACTGAGGCAACCTTGGTGCGGCTTGGCATAATCTGTATTCCAAGAGGCATCCCATGGAATCCATTGGATCGTGGGTTCTTAATAATTCTGGAGGTGCCATAATTCTTAGTCATTGCTCATGATCATTCTATGCAAATTAGAAAAATCCTCTGTTAAGATAGATACTGAAGCATCAATGTTTATTTTTCTTCTTTTGTTGTCTCTATGAAAAGACTGTAATTGATTGCGCATTGTTAAAATCTCAATAAAAACTTTGAAAGAAAAAAAAATGGCAGTTTTTTCGGGGGCAGTGATTTTAATAATGCCTAAAGTGAAACAATAAAAGTGAAATATTCCTTTAAATTTCCTACCTGGGGGGTGTCTATAGTATGCCTGTGATGTGGCATATTTTCCCATGTTTAGAACAGTCCCTGCACAAATTGACATTTCTAAAGGAAAAAAAGTCATTTAAAATTACTATAATGAATTGTCCGTTCCGGCAATACAGATAAAAGTCATTGAAAAAAACGGCATGGAATCCCCCCAGTCCATTACCAGGCCGCCAGTTGCATCTGGCATGAATATTAAGGGGAACCCCGTACCAAAATTTAAAAAAAAATGCATAGGGGTCCCCCAAATTCCATACCAGGCTCTTCAGGTCTGGTATGGATATTAAGGGGAACCCTGCGCCAATTTTTTTTTTATATAAATGGCGTAGGGGACCCCTTAAAATCCATACCAGATCCTTCAGGTCTGGTATGGATTTTAAGGGGAACCCCGTGCCAAAATTGAAAAAAAAATGGCGTGGGGGTCCCACCAAAAATCCATACCAGACCTTTATCCAAGCATGCAACCTGGCAGGCCGCAGGAAAAGAGGGGGGAACGAGAGCACCCCCCCAAACCATACCAGGCCACATGCCCTCAACATGGGGAGGGTGCTTTGGGGTAGCCCCAAAGCACCTTGTCCCCAGATTGATGGGGACAAGGGCCTCATCCCCTCAACCCTTGCCCGGTGATTGTGGGGGTCTGCAGGTGGGGGGCTTATCGGAATCTGGAAGCCCCCTTTAACAAGGGGACCCCCAGATCCCGACCTCCCCCCCCCGTGTGATATGGTAACGGGGTATAAATGTACCCTACCATTTCACAAAAAAAGTGTCAAAATGTTAAAAAAGACAAGACACAGCTTGGGACAAGTCCTTAATTTTAATTTTTTTTTTAAAAATGTCCCACGAAGTCCATTCATCTTCTTCTCTCGCTCCGCCGATGGACCAAAAAAGAAAAAAAAAACAAAGCCGCGACCGACCCGCCTCCTCTGATGCACGGGGACTTTCCCATGGCTTTCCCGGGGCATCATAGGGGATGTCTTTTTTGGTCCGTGGGCGAAGCGAGAGAAGAAGATGAATGGACTTCGTGGGACATTTTAATTTTTTTATTTTTTAATAAAGGACTTGTCTCAAGCTGTGTCTTGTCTTTTTTAACATTTTGACACTTTTTTTGTGAAATGGTAGGGGTACATTTGTACCCCGTTACCATTTCACACAGGGGGGGTGGCCGAGATCTGGGGGCCCCCTATTTAAAGGGGTCTTCCAGATTCCGATAAGCCCCCTGCCCGCAGACCCCCACAACCACCGGGCAAGGGTTGTGGGGATGAGGCCCTTGTCCCCATCAACATGGGGACTAGGTGCTTTGGGGTGCTACCCCAAAGCACCCTCCCCATGTTGAGGGCATGTGGCCTGGTACAGTTCAGGAGGGGGGAGCGCTCTCTCTCATCCCCCCTCTTTTCCTGTGGCCTGCCAGGTTGCATGCTCAGATAAGGGTCTGGTATGGATTTTTTGGGGGACCTCAATGCCATTTTTCTTTATTTTGGCACAGGGTTCCCCTTAAAATCCAAACTAAACCTGGTTTGGATTTTGAGGGGGACCCCTACACCATTTAAAAAAAAAAATGGTGCAAGGTTCCCCTTATTATCCATACCAGATCTGAAGGGCCTGGTATGGAATTTGGGGACACCCCCACAAATTTTTTTTTTTTACATTTTGGTTTGGGGTTCCCCTTAATATTCATACCAGACCCAAAGGGCCTGGTAATGGACTGGTGGGATCCCATGCCATTTTTTTCAATGACTTTTATCTGTATTGCTGGGACCGCCAATTCATTATAGCCACAAGTACTTTTAAATGACTTTTTTTCCTTTAGAAATATCATTTTGTGCAGGGATTGTTCTAACCATGGGAAAAATGTGCCACTTTACAGGCATACTATAGACACCCCCCAGGTACGAAATTTAAAGGAATATTTCACTTTTATTGTTTCACTTTAAGCATTATTAAAATCACTGCTCCTGAAAAAACGGCTGTTTTGAAAACTTTTTTTTGCATTGATACATGTCTCCTGGGGCAGCACCCGGGCCCCAAACACTTTTTATGACAATAACTTATATAAGCCTTTAAAATGAACACTTTTGATTTTTCATGTTAATGTCACATAGACTTCAGTGTTCCGGCGACTTTCGAATTTGCCCCTAACACCGCATATTGTTCAGTGTTCTGCAGAACATCCGAACAACCAAAGTTCAGCCCAAACTTATGCTCGGCCCGAACCATTCGCCCATCCCTAATCAGCATTGATGAAAGTCTAATGGCCTACAAGGGAATGCTCAGCTGAGTACAATACATTGCATCAAAGAGAGCACAGTTTGACGTAAAATCCTACATGCTATGCGAATCGTCAACTGGCTACATTTGGAATTCAGTTATATACATTCAAAAAGGAACAAAATTCAATCCAAGATACAGCAACTATGGAATGGCATCATATTCCATTCTTTCACTTATTGAGCCATTGCTAAATCAGGGCTATTGCGTAACAACTGACAACTTTTATACGTCTCCTGAACTTTATGAGTTTCTTCTGCAAAACAAAAGAGATGCCTATGGAACTGTTTGGGCTAACCGGCACGACATGCTGACAATGTTTGGCAACAGGAAGCTAAAGACTGGAGAAATGGTTGCCTGGCAGAAAAGCAAAATTATGGCACTGCGAAAGATGTGAGAAAGATGTGTGCCCAATGCGTACAGTTAACAGACATAATATCTCCACTGTTATGGTACGCACGAAAAGTGGAAAAGAAATCATGAAGCCAAGTAGTGATAGACTACAATAATACCATGGGAGGTGTCGACAGAGCTGACCAAGCAATAACATTCTACTCAGCAATGAGGAAACAGCAATAGAAGTACTGCAAGAAGGTCTTCAGGCATCCTCTTGAGTAATGCTTGTGGAATGCCTACATTCTGCTAAAAAAAAAAAAAGAGTGACAAGCCTGTAATTCATTCTGACTTAATTTGGAAAGTTGCCAAACGTACCTTTGTGAACCACTAAACTCCATCAATGACTGAATAGAGCTGGATGTTATGCTGTTGGCGTTGTCAACCCGGGACGCCTGACTGGTGGTCACTTCATGGACTACATCCCACCAACTGAGAAAAAGTCAGCACCTAAAAGGATGTGCATGGTTTGTTGCTTGAAGTGAGATGACAGTGGAAAGAAAATCAGAAAGGAAGACAGGTTCCATTTTCCTGATTGTGACGTCAGACTTTGTGCTATCCCATGTTTCAAAATTTTTCATACCTGGGATGTTTACTAAACCAATATGCAGTGTCTAGTATTACAGATACTAGTAATATTTCACCCTTGTTTGGACAAATTTCAGTGTTTTAATATGATTACATTATGGAATAAAATGTATTATTATAATCTTATTATTTTTATAATTATTTATAATTATTTGTAGCCAAGTCTGGGACCTCTAGAGGCCTAATGGTGACCACTAGAGTCAGGGACAGCTGACATGCTTCTATATAGAGTGGGTTCTGTCCTTGCAATGCCCTTGTCTTATCTAATTCCACCCGGCCATCTAGTGACAGAAGAGAGAAGTGCAGTAATTCCAAAATTAGGGTGAAATCAATTGATCTCCTATCAACTGGCCAAGGCAATTATACCTGACAGGTAAATTCACTAGAAAACCTGTAGGCATCAAGAAACTTCTTGATGCCTACACTACATTGTCGGGGACGTTGGCACAAATGACTATCAAGTACCTACAGAGTCACCCTGTATGTTAAGGTACTTTAGTACTAGGACCTCCTTTTCACTAGCAAACCTGCCTAAACATCAGGGTGCTACATCCTCCCCCTGCCTAAAAAACTACGTTTAAGAGTTTTCAGAAAAATAATTTGAGCCCTCAAGCCTGAGAGCGAATGTTCTGGCAAAAATTGGGATGGGTGGGGAAACAGGAAAAGAATATTAATAACAACAAACAATGTACATGGCATACCACATGAAATAAACATGTGCACCACATACATGAGCAAATGTTTTTTTCACAGGGTAGAAAAATATCAGACATCATATATACAATTTAGCGTGTGGTGTACCACCCAATAGTTAAGGGAAAACATATCAACAATAGCCTTATATCCTAACTAGGGTAAGGTAAGAATTTGCCTCTTTGCCACAGCTCATTCTACCTAACTAGCTAAATGCCCCAGTGTCCTTGATGATTCACAGTCCATCAAAGTTGTTTCATATGGGGTAGAACAATATTTCCCAGGAGTTCCCCTCCGGAGACAAAAGGCACAGCTGCATTTAGGCAACAAGCAGCCAGGCCATGGAGCAAAGGACCACACTTTTAGACATAGGTCCCGTTGCAATAGTAGCCTCAGTCTGTCCGCATGACAGCCAGGGACTGAAAAAGTTTTTCTCATCATTTGAAGAAATAACTTGCTGAAACTCACAGGTCACTTTTCCGAGGGAACCACACCAGCCATTCCACAGTACTGTGGGCACTCCCTGTATCTGCCAGGAGCATTCAGTTCAGCACAATCTCAGTACAGCCAGCAGGAATGTTCTCCACTAGCAATAATTTTTGTGCAAAAGTGAAATGGCTTCCAGCATAGCATCCTTAACTCCACACAGCACACATTTATAATCCAAAAGTGAAGTGGCTTCCAGCATAGCGTCCTTAATTCCACACAGCACACATTTGTACTCCACAAGGTTTGTTGATTCAATTCTTTAGCATTTACCAGTAGTACCTGGGATCTGGCAACATTACATTCTCTCCTTTGGCATTTACTGTAATGATGTAGTGTTGAATATCCTTTTTATCAGGCCTGAGGATGATCACACTGTCCAGATTGATTCTTTGGCCTTAACCCCAGGTGTGCAACACTGAAGCATATCTCTCAGCAATTTTTGGCAATAGCTTTGGAAAATCTACCCACAGAGGGATCTGGAGGAAACTATGCACAGCTTCATCTACCCATTGGGTCTCTTTATCCAGAATTTCCTCTTCTAAGTGAGCGGGTATGTAGGGGTACAGATATCCATATTCCTCAGCCACTTTCTTTATGATAATTTGCTGCACCTTAGACAGCCTAGGCAGGGACTTTGTATCTCCATATCCAGATAGAACCCGCGCATCTGGGGCACACCGAACCGGGTATCCCGCAACAGTATCGTGATTGCAATCAGACTTTGTTGCTTCTATCTATTTGGTGGCAATCACTTTAGGGACCCACTGCTCCCAGCGACCCTCCTCAAAGGATTGAGTAACACACATGGTTGGGGCAGTGTTAGCAGGCAGTTCAACCGTAACACTTGTGTTAGGCCCTGGAGGAACCTCATCCTCTCTCAAATCGCACAACTGCTCCTGTTCACTTTCACTCCCCTTTCCAGTCCACGACAAAGTGTTTGAGAACAGTTCAGAGATCCCGTCAGAGGAGATATCAGAATCTTAAATGATGGAGCATTCTTTGGCCGGTAAATAGTTGTGCATGGCACTGGCTTTGACCGGCACAGGTATCACCTTGCCTACAGGCATATTGCTTTCACCCTTGCAGGCTTACCTGACTCTGGTATTATTTTACACTGTAACTCCGACATCAAACCAAGCAGCTGAGCTTGACCGCGACCTTGAGAAGCAACCGTTGGGTCCTGGGGCAGCCACCGAGACAGGGAGTGCAGCTTCCTGCACAACTCAGGTGATGGGAGGTGGGCTCTTGATATCACCCCCAGCCGGGAGAAGTGACATTCTTGTGTCAATCTGCCTGCAGTATCCATGGAGGTTGAGCTGGTAAGACTACCTCAAGCAGGTGTTCCCTGCAACGTCCACAGACGATTCAAGGCCTCAGGTGCATGGCCAGACTGGAACACTTCCCGTAGATCAGTCCCAAGGCCTCATAGCCTCCAGCCGTACACAGGGCAAGACTACCCTTCGGTGTCTACTGCACTCCGGTGTCATTCGGGATAGGTCTTGACTCGCTCAGAATGAAATCAACACCCGGAGTGTACTAATCCGCCATCTTCTCCAACCTACAACCAGGCACACATGTCAGCACTTCCTTATCCTCCTCTGTAGAGCGGGGACTCCTCCCCTGCCAACAGATTGGTGCAGATACGTTCTGGAAATGTTAGCGCCCACCCGTTTGCTTCTGCAGTATACCAAATCTGTAATGGAGTCTGTTTTAACCCTTACATTGCTGTCGGGAAGTGTCAAAAGACCAGGCTGATACTCTCCCATGAGCAATGAGACTTGTTGGTTCTTCCCCATGTTGTTAGAATGCATGATAACAAAGTCTATGAGAAGTATAAATTTCACTTGCCACTATCCCACGAAGTCAGACAAAATCCCAATGGAGCTGTAACAGGTTGCTATGGGTGACTGCTGCAAGGATAACACCTTTGCCCCACGTTGGGCACCAAATGTAGCCAAGTCTGGGACCTCTAGAGGCCTAATGGTGACCTCAAGAGTCAGGGACAGCTGACATCCTTCTATGTAGAGTGGGTTACGAGGCATGGTGGGTGCAAGCAAGGTAGATTAATGGGCACCAGACATTTCTTGACTGCAAAGAGATTTATTGCCTCTTAAACAGAACTGTTAAGGGTTAAGACCAGGACACCCTTTAAAAGATGCAATGTTAATTGGCAGATTCTGAGACTTCTATAGGTATACTGTCATGCAGGGAAAGGCACCCAGCCAGATGCCACACATCTGCATGTGTAGACACGCTGTCTCCTATGGCAACAATCTTGAACAGTTTCTAAAAAAACGTTACAATGAACTCTTTTGCTTCCTCCACAATCTCCTCTATCGATTTTCACTCAACTGAGCTCCCAGTCTATCACCTAGACCTGCTGATCCACTGCCATTGGATCTCCTGAGCTCTTCCAATCTTCTCACTAAGTATCTTCCTCAAGCGTCACCCCTGCATCCCTGCTGGGTCCCTAACTTGATACTCACATATACTTCTCAGTCGTCACCCCACTGGCCTACTCAGTCCATGGCTTGGCACATAAGACTGCTCTGCAAGTATCACCTCCACGGCTGGGTCCCTGGCTTGACACCTGCTGAAGTTTCCCAATTCTTCACCGTCCCCGGTTGGTGAGAATACTGCTCTGGTACTTGCTTCAGTTACTCACGGTGGTCCCTGGTAACAAGGTGGATAGTCCCTTAGTGGTGATAGCTTTCCCTCTACCTCTGACCACGACAGGTTCTCCGGCCGGCACGACGGTCATATCTGGTTGGACAGCAAGCCAAAGTCCCAACCCTGCACTACTCTCCTACTTCTGGATAGGCTCTCAGACAGCCTAGCACCTAGATGTCCCCGGGATAGGCCTCAGGCTTTGGCCTAGCAGCCAGGGACAGTACAACACACGTCCACCCAGACAGCCGTCTAGGTGGTACAGAACCCCGATCACTTGACCTCACCCAAATAAATAGGGTCTCCCAACAGGCCAAGGGACCCAAGAAGATCCTGCCCATTAGCTGAGATACCCCATCTGTTCTTAATCTGTCCTTGCAATGCCCTTGTCTTATCTAATGTCACCAGATACCCGACCATCTAGTGACAGAGGAGAGAAGTGCAGAAATTCTGAAATTAGGGTGAAATCAATCGATCTACTATCAATTGGCCAAGGCAACTATACCTGGCAGGTAAATTTACTAGCAATGCTGTCTAAACATCAGGGTGCTACATATTTATTATATTATAATTTATGATTTTGTGTTTCAAACTTTATCATACCCAGGATGTCAGACTCTTGTTTGAACAGATTTAAGTGAGTTATTCCTAAGAATTACAGGCCTACAATAAAAAAAAAACAAATTTCCATGCAAAACGATGTAATGCTTTGACATTCAAAAATACTGACATAATCAGACTGCCAGGGAGGTTAAGAATCTTTCTTACCTTTAGGATTCCTATCTCCATGCATTACAGGCATTGGTACAATTGTTTTTAAGAATAGGAGTAAGAACTGGCTATTATCTTTGATGAAATAGTTATATGTGACAGACATGTTCCTTGGGAGTATTTTATAAATATTTTAGAAGTGCACATTGGAGGAAACTTTTTCTAATAGGCTAGACAAGAGCACATTATATTTTTATATAAAATATTTTTTTTTTCAATGTTACCTGTGCTTCATATTTAATCTTTAGGGAGGTTTGTGAAGGCAGAATGAAAAGATAAAATGGATATCTTTTCCGTATGTAGATTTTGACTCTAAACCCAAAGAGGCATATTACCAGCACTAGTCTACAGCGAAAGATGAAGGCCTGAATGTATATTTTATTTTTCGACAACTCTTTATGAACACACATAAATCTCCCGCTAATCCTGTTTTTCTAATAAAGAATCTCTATCGGCAGATCAGCTGTAGAAATGTTTCTTTGAAGAGGAACTCAGAAGGAGGCATGAAACATTCAAGTAGAAATGCAATGAGTATTTCATCTAGTTAATCACAAGCTGCAAGCATGAAAGCAAATACATCTGAAAAAGCTATGCACACCAGCCAGTCTATGTATATTACGTCCATATAGAATAAAAAAAAAAGCTCCCATGTTTTATTAAACTACAGCGCAATAGCCAGGACATGTGAATATGTAAATGTTTATGCACATCAGCTACACAAAGTCCCAGGGTAGACCTCTCTATAAACATTTGAGCAGTAAGGATTTATTTGACCAACGTGAGAAGATATTAGATCAACAAGCCACATAATGTATTTCCATCTTAGCGGCTTTCTCTAGCTTTCTCTGTTTAATTTAGATGAAGAATTTATGAATGAAACTTGTACTGCCTTTTACACATAGAAGCAACACCTTCTTCAAAGTGATTGTAAAAGGATCTTTTTTTAAAAAAATAACAAACATGTCATACTTATCTACACTGTGCAGCTCGTTTTGCACAGAGTGGCCCGAACATTCTCTTCTGGGGTCTCCCGGCAGCTCTTGCGGCTCCTCCCGCATCAAACAACCCCCTAGGAGAAGCACTCTCCCTAGGGGGTTACCCTGCGGGCGCGCTCCCGGATCCAGCATTTGCATCCACAGACGCAAGAGTCAATGGCTGCGCTGCTATCAATCTATTCAATCAAGACCCGGGGCCCCATGGATAGAGGGACAGCACGTCCCCTCTAAAGAGATGAAGGGGCTCAGGTAAGTAAAATGGGGGCCTGGGGGGCCGGTGACTGCCAGGTGTTTTTTCACCTTAATGCATAGGATGTATTAAGGTGAAAAAACATGAGGGTTTACAACCCCTTTTAATTTTTTATGTTTGTACAGCCATGTTTGAGCTAATGCTCTAAGTAAACCCAGATGTCTGAACTAAGACAAGAATTACCTTAAAACCCCTCTGTTGCTACATAAAAAACCAAAGCAAGCCTGTAAAGGAAGATTAATAATAATTTCACTTACAGCAAGGAGCAGAATTAAAAGCAAAGGATAAAAAGCTTGAATATACCACCCGTCCTTCCAGGATCGTAACAACGCGGTGATGTCAGCACGGGGGAGGAGGGACGCCATATAGTTCTGTGTGCTACTGCAAGTTTAACGCCATATAGTTCTGTGCATTACTGCAAGTTTAACCTCATAAAGTTCTGTGCGTTCCTGCAAGTTTAACGCCATATAGTTCTGTGCGTTATTGCAAGTTTGACGCCATATATTTCATTGCGTTACTGCAGGTTTAACGCCATATAGTTCTGTGCATTACTGCAAGTTTAATGCTATATATTTCATTGTATTACTGCAAGTTTAATGCCATATAGTTCTCTGTGTTACTACAATATTATAGTGTATCCGTGAAGTGTATCTGTGTCATGAATACTCAAATTAAAGTGCACCAAACACCACTTTCCATTGATTAAGGTGAATCCACGTACACGTTTACACATCTTTATTACATTTTGTTAATAAGCACCCCCACTCATGTCTGGAAGGACAGCAAGGAGAGGCAGACATTCCCATGGCACTGTAAGGGGCCAGCAGCGTATGTGTCCACAGGCAAAGGTGAAAGTGATCAGTCCTCAGGCAAGGCATAAATTCCTCTGTTAAGTGATGTTGCTAGTGCTATCCAGCCACAGCAGGCAGAAGAGGTGGTGGACTGGCTTACTAAACCGTCCTCATCCTCTTCATCCTCCTCATCCTCTGTCACCCAAGCAGAGCCTAGTGCTCAGTCCCCTGCAGCTGCCAGAGTGGCAAAACCTACCTTATTATCCACAGCTATTCCTGCCATAGCCCCAGCATCAGGCATGGAGGAGTCAACGGAGGAGTCAGCGGAGTTATTTGAACACAGCGTCAGCCACTTGCGCCTTGACAATGCACAGCCATTACTCAATTTAGAGGTTGAGGAAGGCGGGTACATGAGCCTACAGAGATGGGACACTGGTACATACATTGTCATTCATGTTCCCCCAGCCGCAGCGTATTGCTAAGTTGTCTCCAGTGGTAATTAGGATGGAGGAGATGATGATGATGAGGTCACTGACTCGACTTGGGTACCGGATAGAGCAGAGGAGGAAAGTGAGGGTGAGGCACAACCCCAATGAGGCAGCCATCATGGAAGAGTAGAGAGCAGCCTATTCCATCACATTGTGGAGCTGTTATCTCCTGGCCCACTTCCCACAGCTCAGCTGTCTGGGCCTTTTTTAATACATGTGCAGCCGATCGCAATGTTGCTATTTGCAAACTTTGTCTCAAGCACATCAAGTGTGGTAAAAACACCACCCATTTGGGTACCACATGCTTGACAAGGCATTTAACCTCCCACCACTTAGCCCATTGGCAAGAGCACCTAAAAGCCACACAAAAGGGGCACAAATCTGTTCCTCCTTCTTACTCACCTCAGTCTGTCCCTGCTATATCTCATGACCTCTCAGCAGCCTCCACTGACAGGGATGATGGTATAGCGCAGGGTGCCCCAGATCCTTGCAGCACATCTACCAGCAGCAGACCACCAGCTGTAGACTATAGCCAGCAAATTTCTCTGCCCCATCTGCTGCAGCGGAAAAAAATACAGTCCCTGCCACCCACACTCTCAGCATCTAAATGCAAGCTTGTTGAAGCTGCTGGCTCTACAACTTCTGCCTTTCCTTCTGGTGAATTCTGCCCCCTTTCGTGAATTTGCAGAATGTGCTGTACCACCATGGCAGGTTTCCAGTCACTATTTCTTTTCACGCAAGGCCATTCCATCTCTCTTCCATCACATGGCAGGTAATGTTGTAGCATTGTTGGGCAAGGCAGTCAGCGCAAAGTCCACCCTACTGCTGACACGTGGCCCAGCAAGCGTGGGCAGGGACGATATATTTTGTTCACAGCACACTGAGTAACTCTGCTTGCAACTCAGAAGGATGCAGGACAGGGCTCAGTGATGCAGCTTGTTGTGCCCCCATGTCTCATACAGCTGGTGATGATGCCAGATTTGTCAGCTGTACCCCCTCCTCCTCCTTCTCTATGCCCTCTGCTGAATTGTCCTATGAACCTCAAGTAATCCTAAGCATTCAAAGGGCTATTTAATAAGTCAGACTAAAATGTGCCACGCAGTGCTTCAGCTGGTGTGTCTAGGGGACAGGAACCACACCGGAGCAGAGATTCTTGCAGCTCTGCAGAGACAGGCCCAGAGGTGGTGAGGCCACGCCAGCTGAAATGGTGGTGTGTGATAATGGCACAAACCTCCTGTCCACCCTTAGACAGGGAAAGTTGACACATGCGCCCTGCCTGAGACATGTCCTCAATTTGGTGGTGCAGTATTTCCTAAATAGGTGCCCAGGGTTGGAAGATCTGCTAAAGCAGGCCAGAAGAGTTTGTAGCCATTTTAGGCGGTCATACACAGCCAGTGCTCAGTTGGCTGAAATTCAGCGAGAATTCCACCTGCCTGTAAACGGCCTGATTTGTGGAACTCAACTTTGGCAATGCTGCAGTGGCTGTACATGCAGCAGAGTACCTCCATCAACGAGTACCTGTGTGAGTATGGCATAGCGACAGGCACAAGCCGGCTCAGCTTTTTTTCCCCATGCCAATGGCTGCTTATAGAGGATGCATGCACTGTACTGTCACCATTTGAGGAGGCCACAATCCCTGTTGTGTTCCTACTGGATCAGACTTTGCATGGCCTTATGGACAGGGCACTTGAGGCAGAGCAGTGGGACAAAGAGGAGAACTTGCTTTCCTCTCAAGGCCCACTTTATGGAGACACCATTGTTCCTATGCCACAGAACACACAAGAGGAGAGAGGAGGAGGATTCTGGCAGTTTCTGAGGCATTGAAGCAGAGGAAGACATATGTCAAACAGTAAGAGATGGTTTTCCATCCGCAGAACCCTTGGGAGTAGTACGTGGCTGGGAGGAGGCAGTTCCAGATACTATAATCCAAGGTGACCCCAAGGAGTCTGCTTTTCATGGCTCTGCATGGGCTCCCTCATGCTTCAAAGCCTCTGAAAGGACCCAAGAATACATGGCGTAAAGGAAAATGATCACTATTGGTTGGCAACCCTCCTTGACCACCATTATAACGGGAAAGTCTCAGAACTCATTCCGTCCCCACAGAGAGTGCAGAAGATGAAATCTCTTGAGGACACCTTAAAGAGAAGTTTATCAAATGCTTTTTCCGACTTTTTCCTTGAACATATAGTCATGTTTCCTTAAATGTTAATTTAGATATGTGTGTGCATAACGAAATTCCACCTTGTAACTCCACATTTGTAATTTTGTTGGAACCCCCTGTAAACTAATGTATTGTATGTAATTTTACAGTTTTCACGGTGTTTAAGGAGTTAAAAAGATTAACCTCTGTGGTGTTTAACCCTACTGCACACCTTTGAGGCAAAATAATAAAAGTACTGCACCCGACAGAAGCTCTCCTCTCATTATTTACTCAAATCCAATGGAGCCGCTACAGTGAAAACTTGTCGCTGTGGTGGAGACTCGACACCGCATCTCTCTCATCACCGGCTGCATCGCTGTATTCATCAAACTGTGAGTAAAGGCTTCTCAACGCCTCGCAAGGACACATGTGGATGCAATCTTAGCAACAGAGGATAGGCCGAAAAGTAAACGCATCACGTGGACATTTAAATATGAGTGGGCTGTTCTATTCGTGGTCCGGAAATCGCCCTTAATTAATACGAACCAAATAATTAATATTTTACTAAAGCAATGATTAAGTTATTATATTCATGTTTAGAGGCCAATGTCAAATTGCAAGCAACACTATCTCCTAAGTTCCTAATCCACTAAACTGTTGTTAATTACGTAAAGGGTAAATTGGTTAAAAAATATCAGCAGTATATCCGTTTAAAAACATTTTGTCATATGGTATGCATTGTTCGCTAATCTTTATAAGTTACAACACACACACACACACTTGAAAGGCAAAGGCACACTAGAAGAAAAGTCACAACAAGTGCGGTCCAGCTCCAGAGAGCGAAGCTTAACAGAAAAGGGCCAAGAAATGCACAAAGGGCCTGGTAATGGACTGGGGGGGGACCGTTTTTTGCAATGATTTTTATCTATATTTCTGGGATACGACAATTCATTACAGCCGCAAGCAGTTTTAACCGCATCCCGACCAACCGCCACAGTTATACTGTGGCAGGTTGGCTCCCCTGAGCGAGCCACCGTAGCTATATGTCGATTTGCGGGGTCAGGATAGCAGACACTCGTGCATGCCCGCTGCACAGCGGGGGTGCCGATGCTCGTGGCCGACAGTGACAATGACCGCCGGCCACGAGCGACTGTGTGCAGAAGAGACAAAACATGGACGAGTGTGTGTAAAAACACACTTCCCTGTTCTGTTCTGACAGGAGTGACAGATCGTGTGTTCCTATTAGCTAGGAACCACGATCCGTCACCTCCTGTAGTCAGTCTCCACCCCCTTCAGTTAGAATCACCTCCCAGAGAACACAGTTAATCCCTCGATCGCCCCCTAGTGTTAACCCCTTCACTGCCGGTGACATTTTTACAGTAATCAATGCAATTTTATAGCATTGATCGCTGTATTAATGCCAATGCTCCCAAAAATGTGTCAAAATTGTCTGATGTGTCCACCATAATGTTGCAGTCCCAATAAAAATCGCAGCTTGCCGCCATCACTAGTAAAAAAAAAAATAAATAAAAATGTTATAAATCTATCCCCTATTTTGTAGACGCTATAACTTTTGCGCAAACCAATCAATATACTCTTATTGCAATTTTTTATACCAAAAATATGTAGAAGAATACATATCAGCCTAAACTGTGGAAAAAAATAGTTTTTTTATATATTTTTGGGTGATATTTATTATAGCAACAAGTTAAAAATAATGCGTTTTTCTTAAAATTGACGCTCTTTTTTTGTTTATAGCGCAAAAAAATAAAAACCACCAAAAGAAAGCTCTATTTGTGGGAAAAAAAGGCCGTCAATTTTGTTTGGGTACAACGTCGTACGACCGGGCAATTGTCAGTTAAAGCAACGCAGTGCCGAATCGCAAAAAGTGCTCTGGTCAGGAAGGGGGTAAATTCTTCCGAGGCTGAAGTGGTTAAATTACTTTTTTTCCTTTAGAAATGTTATTTTGCTGTGGTATTGTTCTAAACACGGGGGAAATGCGCTACTTTACAGGTATAATAGGCAAGGGTACCCCCCAGGCACGATATTTAAAGGAGTATTTCATTTTTATTGTTTCACTTTAAGCATTATTAAAATCACTGCTCCTGAAAAAACTGCAGTTTTTAAAACTTTTTTTTGCATTGATACATGTCCCCTGGGGCAGGACCCAGGTCCCCATACACTTTTTATGGCACTTTTGATTTTTCATGTTCATGTCCCATAGACTTTAACGGTGTTCGCTTGTTCGTATGAATTTTTTACCTGTTCGCATGTCCTGGTGCAAACCGACCCGGGGGTTGTTCAGCTCATCCCTAGCTACAAGCAGAAAATGAAGTCTAGATAGCTGCAGCAAGGTACAAAACCTTTCCAAAAAAAAAATAACCACAAACCTCATTGAATACGAAAACTGTGCCATTTCAACCTTCAAATACAACACTTGAGGTGTCAAGACCACAAAAAGAAGGTAGTCTAATTGCAGATCTTGCAAGTCTGCTCATCTCCAACCAACTCCCTATACCTGAACCAACTGTATTTACAGGTGATCCTTTAAAGTTCATAGATTGGAAGAAATTCTTTATGGCACTGATTGATCTAAAACCACTCCCTGTGTGTGAAAAAATGCTGTACTTGAAGAGGTATCGCAATAGTGAAGCTCATAAGGCAGTGGAAGGTTTCTTCTATTGAAATTCAGAAGATGCTTATCTAGGTGCCTGGGGATCCTACAGGATTGGTATGGAGGTTCATTCATAGTGCAAAGACCTTTCAGAGAAAGGCTAACTAAATGGCCAAAGATATCAGCAAACGACCCTGTAGCATTAAGAGAAATTGCGGATTTCCTTCAAGGCTGAATGGAGGCCATTCCCCATGTTAAAGGCCTAGCTATTCTAAATGATTGTGAAGAAATCCACAATCTTCTCAAGAAACTGCCTGAATGGGTCATGCGCAGATGGAGTGGCATTGTTATGGACAAATTAGACATGTCTCAAGAACACCTAACTTTTGCTCGTTTCACTAAGTTCCTGCAGAAGGAAGCCAAGATAGCATGCAACCCCCTTGCCTCCCCCTTTCTTCTCAGTACCAAGAACACTGATGAAAGAATTCCAAAAGAGCCAAGGCACTCCACACAAGCACTCAAATGAAGCCCTCCATCTCCAGCATTTCAGAGATCTCAGCTTCAAGACCAAAGCCACCTTGCCTAGTCTGCAAAGACAAAACACATAGTGTCACTAAATGTTCGACTTTTGCAGCAAAGACCATTGATGAAAGGAAGGCCTTCATTTATGAAAACCACCTCTGCTTTGGTTGCTTAAGAAAGGGCCACACTACAAAAATTGCAAAGGAAGACACACATGTAGCATATGTAGTCGATGTCACCCAACCTGTTTGCACATATAGAGTAACACTGAGACTGTCAAAACACCAAACGATGATTCAGTAGCTACGGGAGATAAGGTAACATACATTGACAAGGCATACTCTTGCCGCATCCTGAATTGCTCCAGTTCTGTTGTCAGCTGCGATGGAGCCTCAGAGAGAAATCCTCACTTATGCCTTACTTGACATGCAGAGTGATTCAACCTTTATTTTAGCAGACCTGGTATCTAAGCTATGTGTGAGCACCAAGCCGTTACAGTTAAAGTTCAGCACCATGACAGCCATTGATACAGTTATATCAAGATAAATTGCTCTACGGCCTGCGAGTGCATGGTTTCAACTCTAAAGCTCTAGTCCAACTCCCTCAAGCTTATACGAGAGATTTTATTCCAGTAGATAAGTCTGACATTCCCACCAAGGAGACTGCACTTCAGTGGCCACACCTCAAGCATTTGGCAAATAAGTTACAGCCACTTCAAGACTGCAAAGTCAGACTGCTGATCGGTCACGGTTGCCCATCAGCACTGGCTCCCTTGGAGGTCGTTGCTGGCTCCGAAGATGAACCCTTTGCTCAAAAAACTATGTTCGGCTGGAGAATCATAGGAGAATCATAGGATCAGCAAATCCACATCTTGATAGACAGGGTAGCCAGAGCTTAGTACACAGAGTTGCAGTAAAAGAAATGCCAATGCCCCCCGTGACTGATGTGTTTAAAGGTTTTAGAAATTGACTTCTCTGAAAGAAATTATGAAGATAAGTACGTGTCTCAAGATGACATTCGTTTTGTGTAGTTTCTCTCTGAAATAATGAAAAGGAAAGATGGACACTATGAGATGCCGTTACCCTTCAAAGACAACAGTCAACCAACACTACCAAACAATAATAGGCTGGCCATTATTCAACTTTAACATCTAAGAAAAAGGTTAAAGGCCAATAAACAGTACTATGTACACTACACTGCATTCAAGGAAGCAACGATCAGAAAAGGTGATGTAGATGCAGGTGATGCAGCCCTTTCATTATCAGAGGAAGAAACAGTGTGGTACATCCCACATCACAGGGTTTATCACCCCAAGAAGCCAGACAAGTTAAGAGACATCTTTGATTGTTCAGCAAAGTTTCAAAGCATCTCCCTAAACAACACCTTATTGACAGGTCCCGACCTGATAAATTCTCTAGTCAGAGTCCTCTGTCGCTTCAGGAAGGAAGCAGTTGCTGTGATATGCAACACTGAAAAGATGTTCCACCAGTTCTACATCCCCCAGAAATGCACATTTAATTAGGGTTCCTTTGGTGGGAGAACGACCAGTTGGAAACAGAACCAGAATGGCAGCTCACCTCTTCTGTGCCAGTTCCTCTCCAGGATGTGTCAACTTCTGCCTCAAGTATCTTGCACAACAATACAAGGCAGAATATCCTTCAGCATCAACTTTCATTGAGAAGAACTATTATGTCGACGACGGCCTAACCAGTGTTTCAACAATCAGTGAAGTTACCTTGACCCCATTCTGATTCAAGGACTTCTTTGAGTTGGTGGAAGGCTGTCGAGATCAACCCTTAGTCAAGAAACAAAACACCCAGTCATCCTCCCTAGGGAAGGGTTCATTACCCAGTTAGTCCTGTTCCATTACCATGCAGCTACTTGTCACCAGGGCTGCAGCCAAACTATAAAAGAACTCAGAGCAAATGGATTTTGGGTGCTTGGTGGAAGCAAGTCAGTTGCCAAGTTAATACATAAATGTGTACAATGTCGAAAGCTCCGGCGTCCCACAGAGGAGCAGCGTATGTCAGTGCTCCCTGAAGAACATGTAGAAGTTTCAGCTCCTTTTACATACTGTGGTATGGATTTTTTTCGGTCCCTTTATCACCAAACAAGGTCGTAAGCAGTACAAGAGGTATGCTCTCCTATTCACTTGTTTCTCCTCACATGCAGTCCACATTGGGATTCTCGAAGATTTATCTACAGATTCCTTCATCAATGCCTTAAGGCACTAGAAGCTTTCCTAGCTGATAAACAGTGTGAGTTTATCTTCAATGCTCCTTCCACAAGTCATGCAGGTAGAGTCTGGAAGTGTCAAATTAGAACCATTCGTAATGTGCTAAGTGCTACAATGGTCCAATGTTCAAGTAGACTAGATGATGCTTCCCTTAGAACACTATTTTATGAAGCCATGGCCATTGTTAACAGTTGTCCTTTAACTGTTGATGGAATCAATGACCCCAAGGCACCAGAACCTCTAACTCCAAACCACCTCATCCTGATGAAATCCAAGGTTGCATTACCTCCATCTGGGAAATTCATAAGGGAAGATGTATATGCAGCTAAACGGTGGTGTAGAGTACAATATTTAGCAGAATAGTTCTGGAGTCGGTGGAAAGAGGAATACCTCATGAGTGTTACCACAAGACAGAAACGGCACACACGTCAATGTAACCTGAAAGTAAGCGACATAGTTATAATCAAGGAAGATATGTCTCCGAGATGTCAGTGGCAGCTAGAACGTGTGATTGAAACAATAGAAAAGGACGGCCTAGTTCATCGAGTCAAGGTGTTAGTGGGTGACAGAAGATTTCAAGATAAGAAGGACTATGTGTAAAAATTATTTTTCAATTATTTCAATTATTGAACATCATATCCAAAAGCTAGTAGTTCTCATAGAAAGTAAATGAGTTGTCAGTTTAGTGATGCACTAGCATACCGCCGCAATACAGTAGCCAGTTACAGAGGTACCTATAAGCTAAATTGTGTAATACTCACGTTTTTTATAGCGGCCATGGTTATGTTCTGTAAATAATGTATGACTCAGTCATATTCATCATAACATAATTTGGTGGGAGTGTAACTGTTCGCTTGTTACTTTAAACCCTTTTTCAGCAATAACTGACAGGTGGAACCCTATGCCTTTCTCTTGTTTCCCTGGGGAATTTTTTGATCATCAGACCCTTTATCTAGTTTTGGAGAAAGGAGGGTTCTCGTTATTCAGTATTCAGAGGCAAAACAAGTCATCAGTACCTCGTGGGAAGGCGATTGTTTATTGAAGTTTTCTAAATTTTAAAGTTGCACTCCTTGGCAAGCGGTGCAAGGTATGCAGTACAGGTGCATTGTCTATAAAAGTATATATGTTTTCAGGCATAAATTGTGTCCATGCTGTTAGTTAAAAGATATGCTGTAGACGTAGAGGATGCATGCACTGTACTGTCACCATTTGAGGAGGCCACAAGGATGGTGATCCGTGACAATGCATGCATCAGTGATACAATCCCTGTTGTTGTGTTCCTGCTGGATCAGACTCTGGCTTTATGGACAGGGCACTTGAGGCAGAGCAGTGGGACAAAGAGGAGAACAGTTTCTGAGGCATTGAAGCAGAGAAAGACATACGTCAAACAGTAAGGGATGGTTTTCCATCCGCAGAACCCTTGGGAGTAGTACATGGCTGGGAGGAGGCAGTTCCAGATACTATAATCCGCAGTAACCCCGAGGAGTCTGCTTCTCATGCCTCCGCAAATTTGCGGTGCATGGGCTCCCTCATGCTTCAAAGTCTCTGAAAGGACCCAAGAATATGCGGCGTAAAGAAAAATGATCACTATTGGTTGGCAACCCTCCATGACCACCGTTATAAGGGGAAAGTCTCAGAACTCATCACGTCCCCACAGAGAGCGCAGAAGATGAAATCTCTTGAGGACACCTTAAAGAGAAGTTTATCAAATTTTTCTGACTTTTTCCTTGAACATATAGTCATGTTTCCTTAGATGTTTAATGTTAATTTAGATGTGTGTGGATAACGGAACTCCACCTTGTAACTCCACATTTGTAATTTTGTTGAAACCCCCCTTTTGGTGATCTCTGTAAACAAACGTATTGTATGTAATTTTACAGTTTTCACTGTGTTTAAGGAGTTAAAAATATTAACCTCTGTGGTGTTCAACCCTACTGCACACCTTTGAGGCAAAAGAATAAAAGTACTGCACCCGTCAGAAGCTCTCCTCTTGTTATTTACTCAAATCCAATGCAGCCGCTACACCAGAGACTCGTAGATAGGGATGAGCCGAACACCCCCCTGTTCGATTCGCACCAGAACATGCGAACAGGAAAAAAGTTTGTTCGAACACACGAACACCGTTAAAGTCTATGGGACACGAACATGAATAATCAAAAGTGCTAATTTTAAAGGCTTATATGCAAGTTATTGTCATAAAAAGTGTTTGGGGACCTGGGTCCTGCCCCAGGGGACATGGATCAATGCAAAAAAAAGTTTTAAAAACGGCCGTTTTTTCAGGAGCAGTGATTTTAATAATGCTTAAAGTCAAACAATAAAAGTGTAATATCCCTTTAAATTTCGTAGCTGGGGGGTGTCTATAGTATGCCTGTAAAGGGGCGCATGTTTCCCGTGTTTAGAACAGTCTGACAGCAAAATGACATTTCGAAGGAAAAAACCCATTTAAAACTACTCGCGGCTATTGCATTGCCGACAATACACATAGAAGTTCATTGATAAAAACGGCATGGGAATTCCCCACAGGGGAACCCCGAACCAAAATTAAAAAAAAAAAATGATGTGGGAGTCCCCCTAAATTTCATACCAGGCCCTTCAGGTCTGGTATGGATATTAAGGGGAACCCCGGCCAAAATGAAAAAAAAAAATGATGTGGGGTTCCCCCTAAATTCCATACCAGACCCTTCAGGTCTGGTATGGATTTTAAGGGGAACCCCACGCCAAAAAAAAAAAAAATCGGTGTGGGGTCCCCCCAAAGATCCATACCAGACCCTTATCCGAGCACGCAACCTGGCAGGCCGCAGGAAAAGAGGGGGGAACGAGAGTGCGGCCCCCCCCTCCTGAACCGTACCAGACCACATGCCCTCAACATTGGGAGGGTGCTTTGGGGTAGCCCCCCAAAACACCTTGTCCCCATGTTGATGAGGACAAGGGCCTCATCCCCACAACCCTGGCCGGTGGTTGTGGGGGTCTGCGGGAGGGGGACTTATCGGAATCTGGAAGCCCCCTTTAACAAGGGGACCCCCAGATCCCGCCCCCCCCCGTGTGAAATGGTAAGGGGGTACTTACTCCTACCATTTCACTAAAAAACTGTCAAAAATGTTAAAAATGACAAGAGACAGTTTTTGACAATTCCTTTATTTAAATGCTTCTTCTTTCTTCTATCTTCCTTCATCTTCTTCTTCTGGTTCTTCTGGCTCTTCTGGTTCTTCCTCCGGTGTTCTCGTCCAGCATCTCCTCTGCGGCGTCTTCTATCTTTTTCTCCTCGGGCCACTCCTCACCCATGGCATGGGGGGAGGCTCCCGCTCTTCTCTTCTTCTTTTCTTCTCTTCTTCTCTTCTTCATTTTCTTCTCCGGGCCGCTCCGCATCCATGCTGGCATGGAGGGAGGCTCCCGCTGTGTGACGGCGTCTCCTCATCTGACGGTTCTTAAATAACGGGGGCGGGGCCACCCAGTGACCCCGCCCCCCTCTGACGCACGGTGACTTGACGGGACTTCCCTGTGACGTCACGGGGAATGCCACAGGGAAGTCCCGTCATGTCCCGTGCGTCAGAGGGGGCGGGGTCACCGGGTGGCCCCGCCCCGTTATTTAAGAACCGTCAGACGAGGAGACACCGTCACACAGCGGGAGCCTCCCTCCATGCCTGCATGGATGCGGATCGGCCCGGAGAAGAAAGTGAAGAAGATAAGAAAAGAAGAGAAGAAGGAAGAAGAGAAGAAGATGAAGAAGAAGATTAAGAGAAGAGCGGGAGCCTCCCCCCATGCCATGGGTGCGGAGCGGCCCGAGGAGAAGAAGATAGAAGACGCCGCAGAGGAGATGCTGGACGAGAACGCCGGAGGAAGAACCAGAAGAAGAAGAAGATGAAGGAAGATAGAAGAAAGAAGAAGCATTTAAATAAAGGAATTGTCAAAAACTGTCTCTTGTAATTTTTAACATTTTTGACAGTTTTTAAGTGAAATGGTAGGGGTAAGTACCCCCTTACCATTTCACACAGGGGGGGGCCGGGATCTGGGGGTCCCCTTGTTAAAGGGGGCTTCCAGATTCCGATAAGCCCCCCGCCCGCAGACCCCCACAACCACCGGCCAGTGTTGTGGGGATGAGGCCCTTGTCCTCATCAACATGGGGACAAGGTGTTTTGGGGGCTACCCCAAAGCACCCTCCCAATGTTGAGGGCATGTGGCCTGGTACGGTTCAGGAGGGGGGGCGCACTCTCCTCCCCCCCTTTTTTCCTGCGGCCTGCCAGGTTGCGTGTTCGGATAAGGGTCTGGTATGGATTTTTGGGGGGACCCCACGCCGTTTTTTTTTTTTTTTTTGGCGCGGGGTTCCCCTTAAAACCATACCAGACCTGAAGGGTCTGGTATGGAATTTAGGGGGAACCCCACATCATTTTTTTTTTAATTTTGGCCGGGGTTCCCCTTAATATCCATACCAGACCTGAAGGGCCTGGTATGGAATTTAGGGGGACTCCCACATCATTTTTTTTTTTTAATTTTGGTTCGGGGTTCCCCTGTGGGGAATTCCCATGCCGTTTTTATCAATGAACTTCTATGTGTATTGTCGGCAATGCAATAGCCGCGAGTAGGTTTAAATGGGTTTTTTCCTTCGAAATGTCATTTTGCTGTCAGACTGTTCTAAACACGGGAAACATGCGCCCCTTTACAGGCATACTATAGACACCCCCCAGCTACGAAATTTAAAGGGATATTATACTTTTATTGTTTGACTTTAAGCATTATTAAAATCACTGCTCCTGAAAAAACGGCCCTTTTTAAAACTTTTTTTTGCATTGATCCATGTCCCCTGGGGCAGGACCCTGGTCCCCAAACACTTTTTATGACAATAACTTGCATATAAGCCTTTAAAATTAGCACTTTTGATTTCTCCCATAGACTTTTAAAGGGTGTTCCGCGGCATTCGAATTTGCCGTGAACACCCCAAATTGTTCGCTGTTCGGCGAACTTGCGAACAGCCAATGTTCGAATCGAACATGAGTTCGACTCAAACTCGAAGCTCATCCCTACTCGTAGATGTTTAAGTAACCGAGGAAGTTGGTTTTGGAAAGTTCTGTAATTCAGATCATAGAGTTGGTTTGGGGATTGGGACAGTTTAATCCCTAGGTATGAGATAGCTTGGTCGACCCAAGTATAAGGAAGGTTCATTTTTAAAAGAGATTCTTGCTTGTCAGAGAGATTTAGTGGGAGGATTAGGGATTTGTTGGAGTTAAGTTTGTAAAGGGATACTATACTAATTTGGTTGAGAATTTCCTGATTCACCTGGAGGGAGTGATTTGGGTTGGAGATCATAAGAATAATGTCATCTGCAATGAGACTGATCTTGTGGTCTATACCATTACAAGAAATTCTAGACGAACCTTGGTTGTTTCTAATTTTAGATGCTAGGGGTTACATTAGGTGGGCAATAATGATAGGTGAGAGAGGACAACCCTGGCGGATGCCATTTGAAATCCCAAAGGGTTTAGGTAGTGATCCTTCAGTCAGCACTCTAGCAGAGGGGTTGGAATATAGAGAGAGTATTGCTGCTTGGAACCAGCCATGTATGCCGAATTTAGTAAGCACCGCCTTCAAAAATCTCCAATTCACTCTGTCGAACACCTTTTCTGCATCTAGAGATAGAAGCAAAGAAGGTGTTCGTGATTGGTTGGTCTGGTGGAATAGATTGATGACCCTCCTAGTTGCATCAGGAGCTTGTCTATCGGGTACAAACCCAACTTGGTCTGGGTGGACTAAGACTGGGAGGAGGAGCATCAATCTGGATGCTACCACTTTGGCGAATAACTTAACGTCAGTGTTAAGAAGAGAGATAGGTCTGTGGTTAGCCATGGAGGAAGGATCCTTGTCTGGTTTAGGGATAGTAGTAATGATCGAGCGCAACATATCTAGTGGAAAAGAACCAGAGGAGGCAGCAAAATTGAAGAGAGTAGGGGGAGAGGATGTTGGTGAACTATTTGAAATAATAACCTAATCATTGATAAAACTGTCTTCCCCCGGAAACTTATTGCTGGGAAGGGTTTTAATTGCTTATATAATTTCATCATTTGTGAATGGCTGGGATAGCTGATGAAGTTGGTCAGGGGTGATGGCTTGGAGGACAACTGATGACAGGAATTTTTGGATAAGTGGATCTGTTTGTTTGAGGGGTGGCGGGGTCATTGGCTAGGTTATAGAGGGAGGAATAGTAGTCGCTGAAAGCATTTGCTATGTCTTGGGGGTTGGTTAGTAAGCGTTTAGTAGTAGGGTGGTGAATAGAAGCAATTTTACATTTGGTTCTTTGAGCTTTAACTTGATGGGCAAATAGAGAGCTGGCTGTTTTACCCAAAGCATAGAAGTTGGCCTTACTAATTTTAAGATTGGTTTCAAATTTATGGAGAAGTAAAGAGTGGAGGTTTTGCCTCTGGGCTAGAAGCTTGTAAGCTTGTAGCTCACAATGCTATGAGAAGCGGATTGTTTGTTTACTTTTTCCAGCTGGTCAATCTGGGATAGTATCTCTTCAATTTGCTGCGTTCTCCATTTTTTAGCCTTATGCCCCGTACACACGGTCAGACATTGATCGGACATTCCGATTTTTTCCGACGGATGTTGGCTCAAACTTGTCTTGCATACACACGGTCACACAAAGTTGTCGGAAAATCCAATCATTCTGAACACGGTGACGTAAAACACGTACGTCGGGACTATAAACGGGGCAGTAGTAAATAGCTTCCATCTCTTTATTAATTCTGAGCATGCATGGCACTTTGTGCGTCAGATTTTTGTACACACGATCGGAAATTCCGACAATGGATTTTGTTGTCGGGAAATGTTATAGCAAGCTCTCAAACTTTGTGCGTCAGAAAATCCAATGGAAAATGTGTGATGGAGCCTACACACAGTCGGAATTTCCGACAACAAGGTCCTATCACACATTTTCCGTCGGAAAATCTGACCGTGTGTACGGGGGGCATTACTGTGCAAATTAATGAGGATCCCTGCATATATGCTCTGTATGTAGACCAAAGAACAAAATGGTCAATATCTGGATGGTCATTGAGTTCAAAGAAAGCGTGGTGTTCATCAGTAATGGTTTGGGTGGTACCAGAGTCTGCAAGAAGAGAGGTGTTGAGTCTCCAGAGACGAGTCGGTGTGGTTGCTCGTTCTCCCATAGTGATTGTAATAGGAGCATGGTCAGACCATTCAAACGTTCCAATTAATGAGTCCGTAATATCTTCAAGTGTTTTATAAATATATATACGCTGCATTAAAAGGTATGTATAAGAAGTGCACAGTAAATAAATGATCTCAAATTAAATAAATAATGAACCAGTGAATTATAAATGTTAATACACACATATCATACTATGGATATAGTTAAAGTGTCTCGTGCATAACTGTGTATTACAAGCCAAAAAATAAAAATATATATAATATATATTATAAAAAAGCAGCACTATATCAAAGTGCTTCTGTGCTTTCATATAGTGTCCAAATAAGTCAATAATGACCGTGCTTTCATATAGTGTCCAAATATGTCAATAATGACTGTGCTGAAAAATGATGCTTTAAGTGATTTAAATCATATAACAAAGTGCTTATGTGCATGTAAGTGGTTGGTTAGTAAGCGTAAGTAAGCCATTTATGTGCATGTAAGTGCACATAAGCATAAGGTACCAATTGCCTGTCAGGCCACAGGAAAAGAGGGGGGATGAGAAAGCGCTCCCCTCCTGAGCCGTACCAGGCCACATGCCCTCAACATTGGGAGGGTGCTTTGGGGTAGCAGCCCCCCCAAAGCACCTTGTCCCCATGTTGATGAGGACAAGCGCCTCATCCCCACAACCCTTGGCCAGTGGGGACTTCCCTGAGGCTTTCCTCATGACATCCGGTGACACCCGGTGACCCCGCCCCCTCTGACGAACGGGGACTTGACGGAACTTCCCTGTGGCTTTCCCCATGATGTCAGAGGGGGCGGGGTCATCCGGTTACATAACGGGTGACCGCCCTCCATTATTTAAGAAGCGTCAGAAGAAGAGAAGCGTCACACAGCAGGAGCCTCCCATGGATGCGGAGCGGCCCAAGAATGAAGCGGGGAAGAAGACGCCATGGAGGAAGATGCCGGACGAGAACACCGGAGAAAGAAGCAGAGGATCGGAGGAAGAACCAGAGGAAGGGGAAGATGGAGGAAGAAACTGAAGGAAGAAGACCTGAAGAAGATGGAAAGAAGAAGGCTTTAAATAAAGGAATTGTCAAAAACTGTCACTTGTCATTTTTAACATTTTTGACACTCTTTTGTGAAATGGTAGGGGTACTTTTGTACACCATTACCATTTCACACAGGGGGCGTGATCTGGGGGTCCCCTTGTTAAAGGGGGCTTCCAGATTCTGATAAGCCCGCCACCCGCAGACCACCACAACCACAGGCCAAGGGTTGTGGAGATGAGGCCCTTGTCCTCATCAACATGGGGACAAGGTGCTTTGGGGGGCTGCTACCCCAAAGCACCCTCCCAATGTTGAGGGCACGTGGCCTGGTACGGTTCAGGGGGGGCGCTCTCTCATCTCCCCTCTTTTCCTGCAACCTGCCAGGTTGCGCGCTCAGATAAGGGTCTGGTATGGATTTTTGGGGGGACTCCAAGCCGTTTTTTTTTTTAATTTTGGCGTGGGGTTCCCCTTAAAATCCATACCAGACCTGAATGGTCTGGTATGGATTTTGAGGGGGACCCCACGCCATTTTTTTAAACCACTTCAGCCCTGGAAGGATTTACCCCCTTCCTGACCAGAGCACTTTTTACAATTTGGCACTGTGTTGCTTTAACTGCTAATTGTGCGGTCATGCAATGCTGTACCCAAACAAAATTTGCGTCATTTTCTTCCCACAAATAGAGCTTTCTTTTGATGGTATTTGATCACCTCTGGGGTTTTTATTTTTTGCGCTATAAACGGAAAAAGACCGAAAATTTTGAAAAAAAAAAGATATTTTCTACATTTTGATATAAAAAAAAAATCCAATAAACTCAATTTTAGTCATACATTTAGTCCAAAATGTATTCGGCCACATGTCTTTGGTAAAAAAAATGTCAATAAGCGTATATTTATTGGTTTGCGCAAAAGTTATAGTGTCTACAAACTAGGGTACATTTTCTGGAATTTACACAACTTTTAGTTTATGACTGCCTATGTCATTTCTTGAGGTGCTAAAATGGCAGGGCAGTACAAAACCCCCCAAATGACCCCATTTTGGAAAGTAGACACCTCAAGGAAATTGCTGAGAGGCATGTTGAGCCCATTGAATATTAATTTTTTTGTCCCAAGTGATTGAATAATGACAAAAAAAAAAAAATTACAAAAAGTTGTTACTAAATGATGAATTGCTCACACAGGCCATGGGCATATGTGGAATTGCACCCCAAAATACATTTAGCTGCTTTTCCTGAGTATGGGGATACCACACCTGCCCTTAGAAAGCCTGAAGGTGGTGCTTGGTCTTCGGGGTCCCGTACGCTGCTAGGCTCCCAAAAAGTCTCACGCGTGTGATATCCCCATACTCAGGAGAAGCAACAGAATGTATTTTGGGGTGTAATTTCACATATTCCCATGGCATGTTTGAGCAATATATCATTTAGTGACAACTTTGTTCAAAAAAAAAATGTGTCTTTTTCCCGCAACTTGTGTCACAATATAAAATATTCCATGGACTCGACATGCCTCTCAGCAAATAGCTTGGGGTGTCTACTTTCCAAAATGGGGTCATTTGAACTGTCCTGGCATTTTATGCACAACATTTAGAAGCTTATGTCACACATCACCCACTCTTCTTACAACTTGAAGACAAAGCCCTTTCTGACACTTTTTGTTTACATGAAAAAATATTTTTTTTTTTGCAAGAAAATTACTTTGAACCCCCAAACATTATATATTTTTTTAAAGCAAATGCCCTACAGATTAAAATGGTGGGTGTTTATTTATTTATTTTTTTTACACAATATTTGCGCAGTGATTTTTCAAAAATAAAAAAGATGATCTTAGGCCAAGTACATGGATACCAAACATGACATGCTTTAAAATTGCGCACAAACGTGCAGTGGGGATAAACTAAATACATTTTTAAAAGCCTTTACAGGTTACCACTTTAGATTTAGAGAGGAGGTCTACTGCTAAAATTACTGCCCTCGATCTGACCTTCGCGGTGATACCTCACATGCATGGTGCAATTGCTGTTTACATTTGACGCCAGACCGACGCTTGCGTTCGCCTTTGCACGAGAGCAGGGGGGGACAGGGGTGCTTTTTTTTTTTTATTATTATTTTTTTTGCTTTTTTATCTTATTTTTACACTTTTCCTTTCATTTTTTTTTATCATTTTTATTGTTATGTCAGGGAATGTAAATATCCCCTATGATACCAATAGGTAGGGACAGGTACTCTTTTTTGAAAAAACTGGGATCTATTAGACCCTAGATCTCTCCTCTGCCCTCAAAGCATCTGACCACACCAAGATCAGTGTGATAAAATGCTTTCCCAATTTCCCAATGGCGCTGTTTACATCCGGCAAAATCTAAGTCATGAAATGCTCGTAGCTTTCTGGTATAACCACTCAAAGTCCAGCAACATACCAGTACGTTGCTGGTCCTTGTTGAGCATATATTGTAAACTTTTTTTTCATGCAGCCTGTTGGCTGAACGAAAAAAAGAGATTGATCGGTGGGTATGCCCACCATTAGAATACCTCCCTTCATCCACCCAATTCTAATGATGGCCATACATGCACCGTATATATATGCCGAAGCATGGGGGCATCCTCCCGCAAAAGTTAGGAGCAAATCGCTCCTCCGCCTTCTGCTGCCCCCACGCTTCGGCATATATGCTGAAGTATGTAACTGTGGTGGTGAAATCACCTCCGGCAGCGCTGGAGTCACGGCTTTATGTATCGGGAGTCCATCTTCCACTACTAAGCCTGTTTTGACCCCCCCTGAGTAAGGGCGGTCGCAGGCTCTCTGGTAAGCCTCCAACTTTACCATCTGGTGGCGGGCTGCACTAGCGGTGGACCATGTAATTCCGGACCCTGCATTGGCTTTTTTGGGGAGTTATTTTTTCACTTATGACACTTATGAACTTTGTTTTTATTATTTTGCACTTGTGTTTTTTCTTGCATATACCCTTTTAGGGTATGGATTCACACCAGCTAATATTACTCATTTGATTTTCACTATTTTATTTTTACTTAATAATTTTAGGTCATGATATAATAATTTACATGTGTTTATAATATATATGTTCACTTTATCACTAGTCCAGCGCTACTAGTCCAGCGCTACTAGTCCAGCCTTTTTGATATATTTTTCATGTGCCCGTGTATTGGGGTTATGGTGTTTTAGCTGCAGGATTTCCTTCACTGTGTTTTATTTTCATTATTATCATCATTTCTGTTTAGCACCTAGCGCAATTTCTTTTCTATTTTTGTTCAATTGAAATAAATAAACAGACACTTTCTTGTACCAGCGTCTGGCCTTACGGGCAACTAGGTACGGCGCCAACAACTGGTCGTTGAGGTCCACCTCTCCCATATTTTGGTTATATTCGTAGACACAGAGGGGTTTCTCCACAACACCAGTCGCCGTAGTAATTTGGACCGTCGTGTCTGCATGAAGGGAGGTAAGAACGAAAACATTCTTATTATCCCTCCACTTCATAGCGAGCAAATTATTACACTGCAAGCAGGCTCTCTCCCCCAGCCTAAGACGGGAATCTACAAGCCGCTGGGGAAAGCCCCGGCGATTAGGTCGCACGGTGCCACATGCTCCAATCTGTTGATCAAAAAGGTGACTAAAAAGTGGCATGCTCGTGTAATATTTGCCCGCGTACAAGTGGTACCCCTTTCCGAATAAGGGTGACATCAAGTCCCACACAATCTTGCCAGCGCTTCCTATGTAGTCAGGGCAGTTTGTCGGCTCTACGTGACTATCTTTGCCCTCGTAAACCATAATACTACATGTATAGCCTGTGGCCCTGTCACAGAGCTTATACATCTTGACTCCGTATCTGGCACGCTTGCTGGGAAGGTACTGTTTGAATGACAAGTGGCCAGAAAACGTAATCAGGGACTCATCAACGCAAACAACTTGATGGGGAGTAAACAAGTCTGCAAAACGTTGGTTGAAGTGGTTTACGAGGGGCCGAATTTTGTAGAGCCAATCGTATTCAGGGTCTCCACAAGAACGACAGAGTTCATTGTTGTTGAAGTGCATGAACCGCAAAATCTGCTCGTATCATGCCCTGGTCATGGAGGCAGAGAACAAGGGCATATGGTAAATTGGGTCAGTGGACCAATATGACCGCAACTCACACTTTTTAGTTATACCCATGTTGAGGGAAAGGCCCAGAAAGAGCTTAAATTCGGAGACCGTAATTGGTCTCCAATCTCTGGCAAGGGAGGACTGGGGAATAGTGGCGATATGTTGACCAGCGTATAAATTGTTTTGGTCCACAATAGATCTATAGAGATCTTCGGTGAAAAACAGCAAATAAAAATCCAGTGGCGTAAAATCAACTGTTTCCACCTGAATGCCGGGCTGGCCAGTGAATGGGGGAAGTACGGGTGCTGCAGAAGTGGTGGGTTTCCAATTCGGATTGGCGAATGCAGCAGGAAGGGCACTATGGGCACGATGGGCCTGTGTTCATCTTCTTGGTGGCAGCGGGACACTACTTGTGCTTGCCACCTCGCCAGCTTGAACTGCACTTATGGGACTCGCCACGTCACCAAGTGTTACTGCAGTGCTGGATGTACGACCAGGGTGTACTAGGCCGCTGGTGCTTGCCAGTTCACCAGAAGGAACAGCGGCGCTAGTACTGCTCTGCTCCATATGAGGGGCCTGCGGTTCTTGCACTTCAAGGACAGAAGAAGAAGTTCGGGGTCTGGTACACCTGACCTTGGCAGGGACCACAACTCCGTCATCAGAGCTATCTGTCATGGAGCCCCTGTCCTCTACAGGATCGTATTCTGAATCTGACAGATGAGTGACTTCCTCTTCACTATCTGTCATGCTCAGAAACGTGTAGGCCTCTTCACTAGTGTACCTTTGATTTGCCATTTTGGGCTCTAAATTTAGGGGTACACTAGTGAGACTCACAGGCAAAAAAGCTCCTGACTGTTAGCGACTGTATCAAAACGCTACCAACAAAAACTGTTAGCGATCGCAGGGATCAGGCCTGACTCTGCGAACGCTGCAGTTATGTGTGATTAGTGTTTTTTAAGTGACACTGCACTTGGGTGGGCTGGGCAGGGCTGGGCCGAGGGGCAAAACGCAGGTGCTAGAAGGTATCTGGGCTGATCCCGCTAACACTGTGTTTATGGGAACCCTAAACTGCTGGGGATGCTAGTATAGATCTGATCGGATCAGATATTGATCCGTTCAGATACTATAGCACTAAGGGAGGTGTATGCTGCGTGCGTTAACCTGACGCTGCCTGGGGCGATGCAGACCTTATCTGACCCTAAAAACGTAACTTATATCACCGCTGGGCAATTAGGGGGTTAAACCTTTATTAGGTAATAAACGGCGGGTGCCCTAAAACTATAATAAACAAACTAACTAACCAGCGTCACCCGGAACAGTTATACGGTGATCGCTGGTGAAAGGGTTAACTAGGGGGCAATCAGGGGGTTAAAAACTTTATTAGGTAGTATATGGGGGTCCCTGATGCTATAAAACACTGACGGCGAACCTATATACTTACCTCCATAACTAGCGTCACCTGTGTCACTAATACAGCGATCAGAAAAACGATCGTTTAGTGACACTGGCAACGGGGGGTGATCAAGGGGTTAACCTTTATTAGGGGGGTTAGGGGGGTATCCTAGACCTAAAGGGGGCTAATACTAACTGCCCTACCACTTATAACTGTCACAAACTAACACCAATGCAAAAAAAAAAACTGCTATTGGTGTCACTATGACAGGGGGTACAGGGGGGTGATCGGGGGTGATGGGGGGTGAAAAGTGTGCCTAGTGTGTTCTACTGAAAGTGTAGTGTTGGTGAAACTCACATTGATGTCTTCTCTCCTCGGCGCCGGAACGAAAAGACCGTCTCGAGGAGAGATGACATCACTTCCTCTGCCTCTGTTTACATTACAGAGGCAGAGGAATGATTTCATTTGCCGGGAGTGATCGCAAGGGGGTGGCCACGAATGGATGGCCTTCCCCTCACCTCCGATCACCGGGGGAGAGAAACCGACCGCCTCGGACACCGGGGGGGTCCGATCGGACCCCCCGCCCGTGGGAGGCAAGTAACGTACCTTTTATTGTTTCACTTTAAGTATTATTAAAATCACTGCTCCCGAAAAAACGGCTGTTTTTGAAACTTTTTTTGCATTGATCCATGTCCCCTGGGGCAGGACCCAGGTCCCCAAACACTTTTTATGACAATACAATGCATATAAGCCTTTAAAATTAGCACTTTTGATTTCTCCCATAGACTTTTAAAGGGTGTACCGCGGCTTGCAAATTTGCCGCGTATAGCCCAAATTATTCGGCGAACTGCCGATGTTCGAGTCGAACATGAGTTCAACTCGAACTCGAAGCTCATCCCTATTCCCCAGTGGTAGAGCAACCAGGACCACGGCAAAAAGCTGGAAGAAGTCAGGTTCAAACCCAGGCACATGACGCCTATTCCTTATGATTCCATTAGTTGCCCATTAGCTGTGGTGATTTTTTCTGTTTTACTCTGGTCAAGATGAATAAAGACACCGGCAAAGTTCAGAACCAAATAACGAACCCCATTGAAGTCTATGGGACCCGAACGTGAAGAATCAAAAGAGCCCATTTTTAAGGCTTATATGCAAGCAATTGGGCATACAATGGTTATGGGGGTCCAGGTACTGCACTGGGGGACATTTATCAATGAAAAAAAACTTTGTGTAAAAAGTCATTTAAAACTACTCGCGGCTATTAATGAATTGCCGGTCCGACAATACACATAAAAGTTCATTGATAAAAATGGCATGGGAATTCCCCACAGGGGAACCCCGAACCAAAATAAAAAAAAATGGCGTGGGGGTCCCCCTAAATTCCATACCAGGCCCTTCAGGTCTGGTATGGATATTAAGGGGAACCCCGGCCAAAATTAAAAAAAAAAAATGGCGTGGGGTTCCCCTCAAAATCTATACCAGACCCTTCAGCTCTGGTATGGATTTTAAGGGGAACTCCGCGCCAAAATTAAAAAAAATGGCATGGGGTCCCCCAAAAATCCATACCAGACCCTTATCTGAGCACGCAACCTGGCAGGCTGCAGGAAAAGAGGGGGGGCGAGAGAGCGGACGAGAACACCGGAGGAAGAACCAGAAGAACCAGAAGAAGAAGAAGATGGAGGAAGAAACCGAAGGAAGATAGAAGATAGAAGAAAGAAGAAAGAAGAAGCATTTAAATAAAGGAATTGTCAAAAACTGTCTCTTTAACTGTCATTTTTAACATTTTTGACACTTTTTTTGTGAAATGGTAGGGGTACTTTTGTACCCCCTTACCATTTCACACGGGGGGGGCGGGATCTGGGGATCCCCTTGTTAAAGGGGGCTTCCAGATTCCGATAAGCCCCCCGCCTGCAGACCCCCACAACCACCGGGCAAGGGTTGTGGGGATGAGGCCCTTGTCCCCATCAACATGGTCGGCAAGCCTCCAATCACAATCGACCAGTCAACTGTGGGGAGTGGACAGGTGAATTGTGACCGCGCGTCTGTCTCCCCCAACCTCCGCTTCTCTCCTGTTAACTGCAGAACAGAGAGCAGGAACTGGATGGAAGATGGAGGCAGGAGCTGCTTAGTGATTGGTTGCTAGGCAGTCCTAGCAAAAAATCACCAGCTTGCTATTATGAACTCCGGTAGCTCCTGCTCCCACCTTCCACCCAGAACTATGCTGTCTCCTGATCTCCAATCTGATCATGGGCAGGGGACACTACAACAGGGGTGATGTGAAATGGGCAGAGTACCCTGTATTGAGGGATACAGAACACTACTCCTAGAAATCAATAATCAGCTTTCTATTATGAACTCCAGCAGCTCCCGCTCCCACCTTCCACCCAGCACTATGCTGTCTCCTGATCTCCACTTGGATGCTACCTACACAGCGCTTTGTGTATGGGGGGTGGGGGTACATGGTTGGAGGGGGACAGAGGACACTACGGGGGGGGGGCTTGATGTGAAGGTGGTCAGATCACACTGTTTTGGGGAGGCACAGGACACTCCTGGGGGGAGGAAGGGGGCAGAGGACACTACAGTGGTGTGTGTGGGGGGAGAGGGGTGATGTAAAGGGGGAGAGGACACAGCATTGGGGGGAATAGGATATTACAATGGGGGGAGGGGTAGTGTAAAGGAGCAGAGGACACAGCATTGGGGAGTACAGGACACTACTGTGGGGGGGAAGAGGACACTCTGTTGGGGGGAGTTACAGAACACTACTGTGGGGGAGGGGGACACAGGACACTACAATGGGGGGGTAATGTGAAGGGGCAGAGGACATAGCTTTGGGGGATACAGAACACTACTGTGGGGGGGGAGGGGGCAGAGGACACTGTTATGGGGGTACAGGACAATACTGTGGGGGGGAGGACCCTACAGGGTGGTGATGTGAAGGGGACAGAAGGCACTGCATTGGGGGGAGTTACAGAACACTACTTTGTGGGGAGAGGGGCAGAGGACCCTACACGGGGGAGGTTATGTGAAGGGGTCAGGAGACACTGCATTGGGGGGTACGGAAAACTACTGTGGGGGGAGAGGGCCAGAGGACACTGTTATGGAGGCCAGAGGACACTACTGTGATGCTGTCTTTTTATTGCAAGCTTGATAGTTTTTCTTTTTTTAAAAGGGCACTGCGTAGTAGACGCAGCCCCCCATGTTGTCTAGGTAGATCTCAACCTCTGAAAGGTTACCTACCCCTGCTCTAGCTCCACCTGCCTTCCAGCTGCAATCAATACACAATCAGATCAGCTTAAATTGCAGGACTGTGGACTGTGCTTGTTTGTTGGATCTCTTTCCTTGGGTGTGTAATATACTGAATTACCAAACTTCTGGACTTTAACCCCTGCCTGTTTCCTTAATTACTTTCTCGACAATTCTATATTACTCTACCAGTCTGTGTATGACCCTGCCTGCCTCTGACGACATTTCTGGATTCTGACTTCGTACCTTGCTGTCAAGATTTGTTGCTGACCCGGCCTGCCTGAGTACGCTAACGCCTCAACCCCTCACCCTAAGCTCCACTCTGGGCTAAACCTTTTACAGGTAAATTACAATAGAAGACTGTTTTTTTTCTATCCTATTTCCCAGAGTGTTACCAGAAAGATACCTGTGAAAAATGTCCCCTATGTCCAAGCTCTTAAAACTAATCTTTCGTCAGTGAAGAAGCTCACAAAATAAGACAATGTAGTGACCTTCCAAGATGACAGTTGTGACATCACAAAAGGGATATCTCACTTGCAAAGGATAAAATGACAGATTAACGGTATGAACTGCAATGAGGTGGTTAATATTGCCAAAGAGTAAAAACATTCAAACTGCATTCACATATGACACAGATGCCTTTGGCACAGAAGTCCTAACATAAAGAAATTAACAGAGAATGATTATGCAAGTGGAACAAAAATGATTTCATGTGATCAAACAATGAAATGCTGTATAAAGAAAAAATGACAAGAAAAGCATTTCCAAAGCAGGGTAACAGTAGCTCTAAGAAACTTCTGGACTTCATTCAGATCTTTGTGGTCCAATGGAAAATTTGACTACAGGGAAGAAGATATTTTTTCAGTTTTATAGATGATTACTCCAGGTTTACCACACTATATCTGTTACATAACAAAAAGAAAAGTACCAGTGAAACTTGAACAGTATTTGGCTCAAGTAAGCAATACATTTGGGTAAAAAAGCTGAGTGTATTGTGCACAGACAATGGAACTGAATATGCAGGTGATAGAACACACAGTTGATTCTCAGAAAGCATAGCATAATATTTCAAACTACTGTACCATACAACCTAGAACAAAACAGGGTTGCAGAAAGAATGAACCTTACTTTATGTGAGAGTGGAAGAACCATGCTGTTTGATGCAGATATGCCAACATACTTGGTGGAGGCAATTACGACTGCATGCTATCTCTAAAATTGACTACCAGGAAAATCAAAGGAGAAAATTCCATATGAACTGTGGAATGGAAAAGCCTTGAATTTGTGCCATCTAAACATTTTTAGAATACTAATAGCAGCAAAACTAAATTTCTTAATGAGATGGAATACTGATCTTTCACCATCTTTTAGCAAAAACCATTGATGACCTCAACTGTAACTGTGCTCTAAAGAGAATATTTGCATTTAAAAACTGTGCTACATCTAAATTAAGTTTGAAATGGAGCTTATGAATGAATGAAATGACTTAACTGAATAAAAACCACATACACTTTAAGAAATATGTTCCTTCAAAGTCCCAGGGCTTCCATCGGTTGGGTCGCTTGGTTGCGAATGCCTCCCTACACTCATCTGCCTCTTTACAAGAACAATTTCAGAATCCAAACCAAATATTTAGATATCTCCAAATGAAGCACTTCTTCTCACCTATATCAGAGATTATGTGGACCTACAACCTCAAACATTCTTTGAACACATGCGCTCTACAGATCCAAGGGCACCTGGTCTGATATCTAAAATATAAGCCCACATCATCTCCATACCTAGCA
Organism: Aquarana catesbeiana; assembly: GCF_042186555.1. NCBI lineage: Eukaryota > Metazoa > Chordata > Amphibia > Anura > Ranidae > Aquarana > Aquarana catesbeiana. Next base: position 211,850,121 of record NC_133331.1, on the reverse strand, counting down.
CAGCACCACCAACATATATTACTCGCTGGGCAGCTCACCTTGATGTCCAGCTGTAACCTCAGGATTGGTCGGATATTTGGCATTCCACTAAATTGTCTACTGTTAACATACTGGCTTTAGAAACAAATGATAAAGTCTTAACTAGATGGTATCTAGTCCCAGCTAGAATTGCAAAAATGCTTCTCACTTACTCCCTGAATTGTTTGAGGGGATGTGTGGAGATGGGCATACAAATGCATGTATAGTGAAACTGTCCTGTAGTTTCTTTGTACTGTGTTGAGGTATTTGATATGCTCTCAGTGCTTTTAGGCACCTAAATATTGCTGGATCCGTTGTAGTGTTATTGAATAAAACCAGAGATCTGATGTCTGCACAATTTTTAAACTATTACTGTATGTCACCACAGCTTCTAAGCAGACCATTGCCAAAGCTTGGAAAAAGCCTACTATATGTATTCTAGAAAATAAACCCAGAATAATCCAACCTATAATACAAAGTTAAATAGAAGCTACACTTCTTGACCGTATACCGAAACACCTTAAAATTTGGCAGCCATAGGTAGACCATTATTTGCCTCATAATTTCGATCAATCACTGCTGGAGCCTTAAAGTGATTGTAAGGGTTTTTTTTTTTTAAATAACAAACATGTCATACTTACCTCCACTGTGTAGCTCGTTTTGCACAGAGTGGCCCCTAATCCCTTCTGGGGACCCCCGGTGGCTCTTGCGGCTCCTCCCCACATCAGATAACCCCCTAGGAGAAGTGCTCTCCCGGGGGGTTGCTCCCGAGTCCAGCCTTTGTGTCCATAGACACGAAGGCTGGACTCGGCCCCGCCCCCCGGCGCCCACGTCATTGGATTTGTTTGACAGCAGCGTGAGCCAATGGCTGCGCTACTATCAATCTATCCAATCAAGAGCCAGGACCCCATGGAGAGAGGGAGAGCATGTCTCCACCAACAGATATACAGGGCTCAGGTAAGTAAAATGGAGGGCTGGGGGGCCGGTCACTAACAGGTGTTTTTTCCCCCTAATGCACAGGATGCATTAAGGGGAAAAAACATGAGGGTTTACAACCCTTTAATCACTAACTGTGTAATAGGTGAGACTGCTTTCAGCTTCTGAGACATTGGGCTCCGCCTGACCTGAGAGTGACTCCAAACCCTCCACCCTCTCCCACCCACCACTTACTTTTTTCTCTCTGCCTACTCTTTTCTCAGCTTTACTCTAAAGGCCCGTACACACGATCGGACTTTTTGACAACAAACATGCAAATTAGCTGTTTTGGAGCAACATCCGACAGCGTGTACGCTCCATTAGACAAATTTTTTCTGTTTCCATCGGACTTTTGTTGGCTGTGCGAATGGACAAACTTTCAGGCAACAAAAGTCTGATGGAGCAAAGTCCGATCGTGTGTACACAAAAGCATCAGACTTTTGTACAAACTACAGTACGCAGCCGCGAAAATGTTTCCAGCGCGAACCTATCACGCTGGTTCTCGGCGACAGGGTACTGTACATCTCATGCTGGCTGCAATAGGAAAAACACATTTTCCTATTGCGGCCAGCGTGAGAGGGAATTCCCCTCTGGGGGCATGCCAGGCCCTTAGGTCTGGTATGGATTTTAAGGGGAACCCCCTACACCGAAAAAACGGTGTGGGGGTCCCCCCAAAATCCATACTAGACCCTAATCCGAGCACGCAGCCTGGCCGGTCAGGAAAGGGGGTGGGGACGAGCGAGCGCCCCACCTCCTGAGCCGTACCAGGCTGCATGCCCTCAACATGGGGGGGTGGGTGCTTTGGGGGAGGGGGCACCCTGCGGCCCCCACCCCAAAGCACCTTGCCCCCATGTTGATGAGGACAAGGGCCTCTTCCCGACAACCCTGGCCGTTGGTTGTCGGGGTCTGCGGGTGAGAGGCTTATCGGAATCCAGGAGCCCCCTTTAATAAGGTGGCCCCCAGATCCCCGCCCCCCACCCTTTGTGAATGAGTATGGGGTACATCGTACCCCTACCCATTCACCTAGGGAAAAAAGTGTCAATTAATAAAAACACACCACACAGGTTTTTAAAGTAATTTATTAGGCAGCTCCGGTGGTCTTCTTCCGACTCTGAGGGTCTTCTTCCGACTCCGGGGGTCTTCTGCCGACTTTGGGGGTCTCTCAGGCCTCTTCTCCCTCTCTCCGGTGTCGTCTCCGCGTTCTCTGGTTCTTCTCCGTGTCTTCTTCCTTCTGCCTTATGAGGTCCCAGTCCCGGGGCATGCTGGGACTGTGATCTCATAAGGGGCGTGGTCATTGGATGACATGAGCACACCCCCTTATGACCTCACAGTCCCAGCATGCCCCGGGACTGTGATGTCATAGGGGGCGGGGTCACCGCTTATATAAGTCCATTGCGGAGCGCTCAGAGAGCATTTCAGCTGGAGAGAGCGTCATGTCAACATCTCTGGAAGAGAAGAGGGAAGAAGACATTTCTACAGATTCCGATAAGCCCCTCGCCCGCAGACCCCGAGAACCAACGGCCAGGGTTGTCGGGAAGAGGCCCTTATCCTCATCAACATGGGAACAAGTTGCTTTGGGGTGGGGGGCCGCAGGGCACCCCCCTCCCCTAAAACACCCACCCCCCATGTTGAGGGCATGCGGCCTGGTACAGCTCAGGAGGGGGGTGCTTGCTCGTCCCCACCCCCTTTCCTGACTGGCCAGGCTGCATGCTTGGATAAGGGTCTGGTATGGATTTTGGGGGAACCCCTATGCCGTTTTTTCGGCGTAGGTGGTTCCCCTTAAAGTCCATACCAGATCTAAGGGCCTGGTATGCCCCTGGATGGGAATCCATGCCGTTTTTTTATTTAAAATTTGGCGTGGAGTTCCCCCTCAAGATTCATACCAAACACAGTGCCTGGCATTGGCGGGGATCCAACTTGGATCCCTGCACCAGTGTGAACCCAGCTCGCAAGGTGTCAATCTTGCCAAAAAAGTGGCGAGATTGACACAATATCAGACAACAATACAGAAGTTGACCAAAGGGTGGTGGTAATGAGCTGAAAAACCATGTGATTTGGTTAAAGTTGGCTGGAAAAGTCCTGCCGTCTGTATGCAAGTCAAACGTCTGGCCAACGCCCTTTGTACAAAAATCCAAGGGAAAGTTTGTACAAAGTCCTATTGTGTGTATGGGGCTTTACTCTTACTTTTGTTTACACTTTGTTGACAAGCTGTCATTGTAATCACACTAAATAGAGAATTTTGGAGCAGTTAAGTGTATCACTTCTCCCAGAGATAGGAGAGACTATGTATGCTACCACCACCTTAAAGAGGAGCTCCAGTCAACCCCCCCTCTAAAAACAGGTACTCGCTCCCCCCCAAAAGTGGCCAAATATGGCAGTGGAGGGGGGCAGGAAGCAAACAAGTGGAGCTGGGCTTTAATAAGCTCTATGTAATTCATACATTCTGTTTATTACTATATGCACAATTTATACAACTTGTAAAAATTACAATCTGTTAATTACGAAATGTAATGCACTATAACTTGAGTATTGTAAATGTTCGTTCATGACACTTTTTACACAATGCTCCTTTAAAATTTTTCGTCACTGTAATAGAAAATGAATGCTGATATTGCCTACTAATTATTGGTATTGTGGCAGTGCCTGCACCGGTGGGGGAGTTATTTTTTTGGCAGCTAATCTCCCATGGTTTGGACTGGCAAGCAGCTCCGCTCCTCTGTGTGGCTGAGAGATGTGCAGGGAAAGAGCAAGGCAGACAGCGGGAAGAGGAGTTGAGCCTGCTATACAGCTCTGTGGTGCCTGGCATCTCCACCTCTGCCCAGCAGTTAAAACGGTACAATTAAGGGGGAGAGAAGTCTAACCAGGCAGGCACTGACTTTAGTACACACTCGACAAGTGAGTGAAATGCCGATCAGTAGTGCAGAGTTGTGTGTGTATGGGAAGAGGGGTGGGTAAAGATATGTTTTATGGGTGCAGAGGTGGGCCGCAGGGGGGTGCAAAGATATACAAGTGGGTAGAGAGGGGTGTTAGGGGTGTAAGGGTTTCAGAGATTTGTAGTGGAGCACATAGATGTGCTGGGGGTGCAGAGACTTGCCGGGGTGTGCAGAGGTGTGCTGGGGGAAATAGAGGATGCCAGAGGATGCAGAAGTGTGTAGGGAGATACAGAGGTGTGCTAGGGGTACAGAAGAGAGGGGGTTGCAGAGGAGTGTGGTAGAGTGAATGGATGTGCCAGGGGTCACAGAGTCATGCTGGGGGTTACAAAGGCTTGCTGAGGTGTGCTGGGGGGATCCAAAGGTGTGCTGGGGGTACAGAGGTATGCAGGGGGGGTGCAGAGATGTACAGCTAAGTACTGAGGGGTGCTGTAATTATGGGTACTTACTGAAGGATACAGAGGATTCTGGGGGTGCAGAGATATACCAGGGGGCACAGAAGTGTGCTGGGAGTGCAGATGTATGCAGGGGAAGGGTTGAAATGCCCACAAGGGGTAACAAAGGCTTGGTGGGGAGTACCAATGCATGTTTGAGGTGCAGATGTGTGTGGGAGGCTACAGAGATGTGCTGGGGGTACTCGGGGATACAGAGTACTCTGAGGGGTGCAGAAGTGTGTGGGGGGTCTCGAAGTGTGCTGGGGGCTGTGAAGGTGTGCAAGGGGGTGCAGCGGTGTGCAAGGGGGGTACGGAGGTGTCCTGGGGGTATTGAACTGTGATGGGCACACAGAGGAATGCTAAGGGGTTCAGAGGCATTCTGAGGGGTGTAGAGATGTGTAAAGGGGTACAGAAGTATGCTGGGGGCACAGAGATGTGCTGGTGGGAATAGAGTTGTGCTGAGGAGTACAAAGATGTTTGGGAAATAGGAATGTTTTCTGGGGCTTCAAAGATGTGCTGAGGGGCTACAGATGTGTGCTAGGGGTACAATGATGTGCTGGGGGTTCAGAGGTGTGCTGGGGGTATGAGATGATTTGTATGAGCAGAGATGTGCTGGGGAATACAGAAGTGTGCTGGTGGGTATGGAGGCTTGCTGTGCTAAGTTGTGAAGCAACTGTAATATTTGTGGTGGAATTAAAACATGAACTTTTCCCATCTCATACTCTTCGAGAACATTAGGGAATCACTAATGATTTTTGTTTTTCTCATAGATTCTAGATCATGTAAATACTATAATGGAGGAGTGTTTTAATAATCAGACGGTTGAATTTTATTTTGGAAAATGTACCAACTAATAGGGGATTTAAAAAAAATCATATTAGAGTAATATACAATGTGATAGAAAATCGAAACTCAAAAAAAGTCAAAGGTCTAAACAACAAGAAAGAGACAAATACTTTTCATGTGATAGAGCATTTAGGTTAATTATTTGAAGAAGGTTCTACAACAGTACTTGGAAAAGTTTACTTGAAATTTTTCAATAGAGTGTATATTTATTCAGTAAGATATTGTGAATGACTGGGAAAGAGTCATTTGCATTGTTTGAAATGTGGGCCCTTCTGTCCAGAATTAAACCACATGCTGTTTTACTGCAGAAAGATCAAGAGGATGTGGAATTGAGTTAATCGTTTTGTTATGGAGACTCGTTAGTATGACACTGGCAATGAATAAACTTTTTACCAAGCCATAGAAAAAGGGATAATAATCTTTTGACATTGGTTATACTGATTAAATTGAAGGGATTACTTAGAAAGTGAACTAAGGAAACATTACCACAAATAAATAATATCATACATCAATTTTCTAGATTTTTGGCAGTGGAATTATTCGGGAAATGGGAATGAGTATTGGGAAAAATTAGGCTTTTTGAATGAGGGAGGGTTAAATATACTGTAAGTAGGTACACATTTCCAATATATAACATCTTCCACTATATGCAGCGTAATCCCATCAAATGTTACAGTCCTTAATTCAACATAATGGTCCTTCAATGTCCAATAAAGCTGTATTTTCTCCCTCACTGTGATGTAATTTATCTCTTCCTTCCTCTTTTCTCAAACTCTGTGACACATGCAAACACCCAGTGATAATATGCGTTTTCACCTTATGCAATGGACCTCAACACAGATCAAGGTCATAACACACTTGTTGCCCCACCTTGGGCATATGTGGCATTAGCTATTCCTCTTGCTCCTTCCTCCTCAGTATTCCTTACCATGGATGCATCACATGCAAAAATAGAACCCTTGCGATTAAAAAGCACCCACGGTGCTATGTACTGTATCTCAGCATGAATATACGTGGGTCATAGTAATTAGTACTGCCAGTGTTCTCATACCCATAGCGCTGCTCCAAATTCTGAGTCCTGAATACTTGAATTAAAGGGGTTGTAAACCTTTGTGGTTTTTCACCTCAATGCATTTTCTATGCATTGAGGTGAAAAATCTCTTGCAGTGCAGCAGCCCCCCAGTACTCCCGTTTTACTTACCTGAACCCTCTTTTTCTTGCGCCGGGGATGAGCATACCATCTCTAGCTGCAGTCTTGTGTCCTGATTGACTAGATTGATAGCAGCGCAGCCATTGGCTCCTGCTGCTGTCAATCAAATCCAATGACACTGGCTCCAGGGGGGAGGGGCCGAGCCATACATTTGGCAGCTATGGACGCCGAATGCTGGACTCAGGAGCACGCCCACAAGGTAACCCCCTCGGGGAAATGCTTTTCCAAGGGGGTTATCTGATGTGGGGAGGAGTCACGACCCCAGAAGAGCAGGTTCAGGGCCAATCTGAGCTTCACAGTGGAGGTAAGTATAATATGTTTGTTATCTTAAACACAAAAAAAAAACCTTACAATCACTTAAAGGACTCTCGCATTATTTGATGGGATTTTTCTGCATCGTGGAGGAGGTTAAATATTATGTTGCAGTGTGGTGAAAAGCACTAATTGATGTGTTAGCAGCAATCACTTTTGATTTTCTTATTTTATTTTTCATGTGTTTATGGTCTTTTATTATTAACTGCGCAGATTGTTTTCACAGTTTTTTTTAATATGTTTAATTTGTTTATTTTTACTGAATTTAGAGTACTTTGTTTACCCCAAGGGTGGTATTTATATTATAGTAATAAGTATTGAATAAACATTGGAGGGGATTTATCAAAACTGGAGCAGAAAAAATCAGGAGCAGCTGTGCATGGCAACCAATCAGCTTCTATGTTCAGCGTTTTTAGTCAAGCTTTGCAAATAAAAGATAGAAGCTGATTGTTTCCCATGCACAACTGCTCCAGATTCTGGCTGTTTCAATTTTGAAAAGTTCCTCTCATTGTGTTTAAAATGTAAATGATATTTTATACGTTTATTGAATATTGAACATATATTGGCTTGATATAAATAAAATAAAAAAAAAGGAATAGAAAGGTATGAATGGTCCTTAATCAACACCTATAGAGTTACAAACTCAGTTAATGTTAATGCGATCCATATATGTATACAAAGCTGTACTTCAGTTATTAATAGGTATAAGACCACATCAGAAATAAAATAAAGGTAAAAGCAGCCATTTTTAAAATAAAATCTGTAGTGAGAGACCTGGGAATTGCCATAGCTGATATGCTCTTAAAAATGCTAGTTGTCTGGCTATTACTGGTATTGATACGTTCTGAGTTAATGACCCAGAAAAAGCAGGCAAATCAAGAGATCTCAATATACTGTGACCTTATTTGCTGTATTCTTGTCCCGGGTCAGACACTTGGAAAGTATTTATCAGTGGTGTAACACTAGCCATAGCAGGCTGCATGGCTGTATTGGGGCCTGGGGGTTAAAGGGGCCAATTAGGGGCAGTTGAATTTGCACATAGAAAATATAAGTGCATGTAAAGAGAACATTTCCAATCAAGAAAAGCTGACCTATATCTTGTCACTCAGAGATCCCATTTGCAGGCTGTGCAGTAAGGTGATTGAGTTTAGTTGTCTTAGAAGTGTAGCCGGTAGTCATGCTGGTGTCAGGGAAATGACCATAGAAGAGCTGGCAATGTTGCCAATACTAGAAATGGCCGCATTCGGCGCAGGCGCACACAAATGTGCGGCGGCGTGAACGCGCATGTGTAATAGAGCGCAATGGCCGGCGCATAGCGTGACAGATGGGGCCTATCACTGGCCTATATAGACTGCTGCTAAGTCCATCATATTGCTGGATTGTCATCAGCCTTCCTGTGTTCCTGAGCCCTTGTGTTTCCTGTTGTGACCCGGCTTGCTCCTGAACTGTATGATCTCCTCTCCTGGCTTTGACCCCCGGCTTGTTCTATCGACTCTACTGCTGTCTTCAGTATATGACTGGCTTGCCTTCCTGTGTATGACCTTGGCTAGTTCCTGTTCTGCTACCTGCTTTTGCTCCTGATGGATCCACCATGTTTGACCCCTGGCCTGGCTTTCACTACCGTCTTCTGTGTACACTGCTGCCAAGTACTACTGAGGTTCTCTAAGAGACTCCTGCCCAGTTGTGTATTCTGCTGCATCCAGTATACATCAGATGACCATCGGTCCTACTCTTCAGAACCCATCTGGCAACCTGTGCTTCTTTGGGCACTGCACCTTCTGTACCATCTTCAGGGGTGTACTGCACTTAGCCGCAAGGGGAGCCCTCTCTGCATTTCGGCCTCCGACCAGGTAAGTGACAGCTGGCCACCACTACAATTAACACTGTATGTTTAATACGGTCTTCCTTAGGCTGTTAAAATTCCAGAGTGTCTCCTCAGCTAAACTAATAGCTGTTTATAGATCTTGGAAGGAGACAAAATGATGAGTGCCCCAGGTGTAAGGCGTCAGGAGATCTGATCCATATGGTATGGAAGTGTCCTAAGCTATTTAGATACTGGGCGGAGATAGTAGCTAGGATAAATAAAACTTTTGGGACCACACTAGAATTGGAGGTTAAGACTTGCCTATTAGGAAGCTTGGAAGAAGGTAGAGTCCCGACTGGTGCCATTGAAGCAGTGTTGAGGTGCCTGTTTCAGGCGTGAAAATTAATAGCATAGAAATGGCAGACACAGACTCCCCCGACAGTGGAGAGCTGGGTTGAGACCATTAATTCAATGGTTTGGAGTGAGAGGGCGACATGTATTAGGCAGGGTAATTATAATAAGTTTGAAAGAATGTGGAGGCCTTGGCTGGACGAGATGGGATACCCCCTATAAGGGGATGGTGAGAGACTCTCTCGCTCCTTGACACTCCCTTGTTATTGCTTCTCGCCCTTATGTGGCCTTGGATGCTTTTCCCTTTTACATTTCACCTGTCTAGGGAGATGGTTCCCCCCTTACCCTTTTGGCCATGTGACTAACAGATATATGCATAACTAATAATTGAGTGGTGTGCGGGAGGGTGGTTGGTAGCAGGTTGGGAGGGATAGGGAAGATAAAGTAATAACAGTTTTGTTTTTTTTTTGTTTGTTTTTTTCTGTACTATGAGATGTTATACGATATTTTATGTCATTGTATGTTTTCTTTTTGATACTTGAAGAATAATAAAAATAAAGTAATTAAAAAAAAATAGATCTGCAAAAAAATGCAGTTTAAAAGTGTTTAAGCATTAACTGTGTGCAGGAGTACCAGCAATGATTTCATAATATGAAATACTGTAATGGTCATTTTTATTGCTACTATAATTCTTTTTACTGACTACTACACCACCTTTTTTCAGCACTTGCTTGCTGTGGTGGTGGGAAGGCTTATAATTTATGCTGAGATCTGAGATGCTACAAAAGAATGGTGAGTTACTGAGGATACAGCGGTTATCTGTTAATGTTAAAAAAGTTAGTGTTACTAAACCCAAAACAGTAAAATCACCTAAGGGGGTTAATCTTTTTCACTGTGTAGAAGGCTGTTTGATCCTGTCTTCTCTGATCCTCCTCCTCTGTTACTGTCCCTAATCCATTTACTGATATTACAGAGCATGGGAGGCACTCTGCACATGCTCAGTTTGGCATGTATTTATTTTCTTTTTTTAATATAAATGCTTTTTTTGAGGTTTTAAAAGCATAACAGAGAGAATCCATACACAGAGTATAACAAATGAGTGTAACCTAAGTACATAGTACAAAGAGTATAATCAGTAAAGACCATAGAAAATATCATTATTCTGTAATAGATCATAAAAACTTAAACTGTTGGTATCATCTGGACATTCCATTGTCTGACTTCTTGGATATTGCAACAAAACAATAACAATGAATAAAGAAAAGCCAAATAAGCTTTGTATTGAACTAAATCATAACCAAAAGAAGATCAGAAAAGAAAGATATTCAATTAACTGTGTAGGACCGGTAGCTCATACCACTAGGGATATTGTTGTAGGGTAATTATCTGTGACTTATTTAACAACCATAAGGTTCACAGCTTGCCCATCAAATATATGCATCGTAACTAGGATGGTATGATATAAAGGCTTCATTAATCTTATAGTTTCCATTCCCTGAAGCAGTTTAGCGCAATAGCCCAAAGAATTGCACAGAAAAGTGTATGGGCTAATTTTTGGGATGGGGCTGGGACCTCTGGAAGTGGTGCAAACAGTAGGCATATAGTAAAGTCAATGTGATAAAAGAGCCTGTTATCTGGGCCACCTTAGAGGCAGCCTTATGCCAAATCGGTTGGAGGCAAGGACAACTCCATAAAATATGGAGGAATGTGCCTGTAGCTTGGCACTCCCTAAAGCAGTTGTCTGGAACATTCAGGTAAAATACCTTGCTGGGGGCCAGGTACCATCTAGTGCAGGGGTCTTCAAACTGCGGCCCTCCAGGTGTTCAGGAACTACAATTCTCATCATGCCTAGTCATGTCTGTGAATGTCAGAGTTTTACAATGCCTCATGGGATGTGTAGTTCTGAAACAGCTGGAGGGCCGTAGTTTGAGGATCCCTGATCTAGTATGTAGTTTCAACACGGTTTCCTTGAGAGACATGGAGCGCGTACATTTGTGCATGTTTAGGATCATATCTGACCATTCTTCTGTGGTAAATTCCTGACCTATGTCTGTTTCCCATCGGGCCATCCCTGAGAACTTTCAGGCAAGCGCAACCCATTTGGATAACTGTATATCTTTGTCATGATTCCTTTATCCCTAGCGTAATTAGAACAGATGGTTTTGAATTCTGTAAAATCTAGGACCAAAATCGATGGGGTATAGAGATTCGAAAAAATGTCTGACCTGGAGATAATTTAAAAATTCTATCCTCGGATGTCATATTTTTGTTGGTGGTGGGAGAAGGAACAGAAACGCTTTCCTTGTGTTAGGGAGTTAAGAGTAGTGAGATTGTTCAGCTCCCACCAAAGGAAGTCATTAAGTGAGTCATACGCTGGGGGAGGGGAATCTTTTATCTTCCAAAAAGGAGAATAGAGGGGGTCTAGGGGAAGATAGCTTAAATTTCTGATGGTATAATAACCATAAGTGTATTGTTTGGGAGAAAATGCTATTCAGAGGGCTCAACTCCCTAGGTCTAACTGTATTATGCCATAGCAGGCCTGGCAGGTAAAATGGGCAAATTGGTGTGTTTTCAAAATGGAGCCAAGGGATCAGGGCGGAGGAGACATGCCATTGTTCTGTTTGAGCCAGTCTGACCGCCAAGTAGTATAGCCAAATATTTGGGAGGCTTAGGCCTCCTTGTGAGAGAGGTCTATGTGTTATTAGTTTACCATATCTAGGTCTCTTACCCCTCCAAATAAATTGGTTAACATCCCTTTGGATCAGTTCAATGGTCTGATGGGAGACAGACCAGTAGGGCTCTGAAGTAATAGAGGCGCTTTGGCAGGATGGACATCTTAATAGCTGTAACTCTTCCCATAGGGGAGATGGGAAAGGTGGACCACAATCTCAACCATTGTTTAACTCTTAATATAGCTTGTGGGTAATTAGCATTATACATCGCCCATAGAGAGGGAGCTAAACGAACCCCCAGATATTGCAGTTTACTATCTGATACGAAGAAGCCAATGGATTCTTTAATGTTAGCTATAATATTGTGTGGGATACTTATTGGAAGGGCGGAGCACTTGGACAAATTAACACCAAGTCCAGAGAAGTTATGGAACTCTCGCAAGATGGATACCAGGCTTGGGAGAGATAACAACGGGTCCGGCAAGAACATAAGACATCATCAGCGTACATGCTTAAATTAAATTCTACTTCACCTTTCTGGTACCCCTTAATGCTAGGGTTGGCCTAATTGCTCTAGCCAATGGCTCTATGGCCAAGGCAAAAATTAGAAGTGACAAAGACAACCCTGCCTTGTACCCCTAACCAAAGGAAAGTAATCTGAGGAACAGCCAGGAAGCTTAATATGAGTGTGGGAGTTATGATATAGAGCCTTAAACCCATGTACAAATTTGCCACAGAACCCACATTTTTTCAGGATACTATGCATATATGGCCATAGCACGCTATGAAAAGCCTTGTGTATGTCAAGGCCCAAAATTGAAGAGAAGAGATCCGCGTCATGTATGATGTTAGAAGATAGACGGATGTTGTCAGTAATCTGCCTAGAAGGGATGAAGCCTGTTTGTTCAGGGGCTACTAGTGAAGAAATAATAGGGGCAAGGCTGTCTGCTAACAGTCTACCTAAAATTTTCAGGTCATTATTGAGCACTGATATCGGCCTGTAATTTTGTGGGAATGTATGGTTCTTATTAGGTTTCGGGATTAGTGTCATATTGGCATAAAGCATCTCATCAGGGAGTTTATTGCCCTGAAGGATATAATTAAAGAGATTGGAAAGTTTAGGGGTGAGAATTCCTGCAAATGACTTCTAATATACTGGGTTATATCCATCTGGGCCTGGGGCTTTTAAAGTCTTCAAAGACTTAATTATAGATAAAATCTCTATTTCTGTACAAGGGGCATTCAAGCTTCATACCTGCTCCTTCAACAGGGATAGGAGAGATAAAGAGTCAAACCAAGAATCAAACTGAGAAGGAGGTCCAGATTCTGGGGGGGAAGTAGAGCTTAGCAGTAGAAGGTGAAAATATGTAACGCTTCTTTGGAGTGTGAGACCATTTTGTCCATTTCTATTTCTCAGTTTATACATGTGTTGGCTGGAGGGATTGGTGAAGCTTGCAGGTGAGCATTACTGTGAATAAGAAACTGGGCCTTGGACCAGCGAAGAGACTTTCAGTCTGTTCTGATAAAATAGTATCTAATTCCACTTGTTTCAGATTAATTTGTCTCATAACCTCAGGGGAGTGAGATTGGTAGTGGATGTGGTATTATTCAGCTTATTCAGTTCTCTTATGAGGGAGGTAATTGTCTCTTCCTTGTAGTGGTCAATTCTATTATATGACCTCTCAGAGCAGCCTTATGGGCAGCCCATAGTATTGGGGGAGAAGTCTCCTCTATATCATTTAACCTGAAATACTCGTGTAGTTTATCAGATATTTTTTGAACTAAATCTGGATTAGTAAGTAGAGAGCCATTTAATCTCCACGTGGCTGTCTGGGGCAAGACCTACATAAGAGGTTTGAAAGGAGACCGTGAGATGATCTGACCAGGGGCAGGTATGGATCATGGCTGAGGTGGAGTTAGCTAGCAGGATAGGGGTGCTAAATATATAATCTAGCCTGGAATAGCTATCATGGGGGTGGGAGTAGTGAGTAAACTCTCTCACGCCTACATCCAATGCCTTCCATGTATCAATTAGGTGATGGGATTCCAGTGATCTTTGCATTGATCCAGGAAACATATTCATCATACTCACTGTCTTGCTTCTGTCTAGTCTTGATTGTGCTACTAGATTGAAGTAATCTCCAACCAACACGTATGCCGCACTATATTTATCTAATGGCGTGACCTTATGGCGACCAGAAGTGACTTTTTGCGTTTCACAGCTATTAAGAGACAACCAGAAGTAACCAGCAGACGCTGTTCTTCTCATTTCAAAGTATTTTATTGGTTTTCAGACAGAAAAATACAGTATGACATTAATATCCACTAATGCATCACTATGTCTGATATACAAGAACAATATATTCAACTTAGACAGTACTCGGCCTAGTGCTATGTATAAGGGGAACTGAGAGAACCCTTCTATCCCAACACCCTCATTGGGTTCTTGCTGTGTCGAGAGAAGTGAGGGCACTCCCTCCCCCTTGTGGTAGCTTGTGAACCAGAGGCCTCTATCTAACCAATAATGAAACTGTAGATCTTACATAAGTGCTCTGTATAACAGAACTTCCAGCCCCTCCTTGAGGGCCAGAATCGAACCTGAGTAACGATTTGCACTAGCCTACTAGGCTACAAAGTGCGGATTAGAAAGAACAATTATAGTGTAGAGAACACTATAGGGGAAGTTAGAATAGTAGAGTGGGAGAAGAAGGAGAAGGGAAAGTGTTGCCAACCATAGAGAAGGTCGATGCCGGGTATTAAGGAAATTCCCATATATTGAGCCCACGGTTCCCAGATTGCCTCAAACTGAGTAGACTTATCTAAAAACACACTGATTAATCTTTCTTGGACCATTATACAAGAAATGTTCTTTTTCGTGGTGTTGATAGATACTTTCGGTTGTTTCCATGCTTTGGCAATTGAGATTTTCGCCCCTGTCAGGATGAAGCGAATCAAAGTGCGTGACAACTTGGGGATGTCTGGTACGTAGCCGTTCAGAAGGGCTATGGATGGATTTTGGGTCACCGGACATTTTGTGACTTTACGTATGATGTGGAAGATATTTTTCCAATATCCTCTGATTTTTGGACATTCCCACCATGTATTTATCATCGTCCCCAAGCTGTGACATCCCCTGAAGCATAGCTGTGAAGTGGCCGGAAATATGGAAGCTAGTCTGGAGGGTACTAGATACCATCTTGTGAAAAGTTTTATATTGGCTTCTAAGAGTGAGGTGTTTTAAATACCTTTAAGAGATCTAGAAAACGACTCATGCCAATCCTCTAGGTCTCATTCCTCCCGAAGGTCCCTGTCCCAAGCTGTCATGTTCGGTAACTTGTCTGCGTTTTTGGCTAGTGACATATAGATTATAGAAATTCCTCTCCTCTGCTCCATGGCCTGCCCGCACCATCTTTTGTACTCTGTAAAATTTGGGGGATTTGGTTTGTTTTTCCAGATAGCATTGAGGAAGTGGAAGATTTGAAAAACCCTGAACCTCTCTGAAGTAGGGAGATCCAGTTTATCCTCAAAGTGCTTCAGGGGTAGGGGTCCAGTTGCAGAGTAAACATGCCCTATGCGGTACACTCCCTTATCCAGCCACCATTTAAATGCAGAGATGTTCATCCCAGGTTGGAACTGAGGGTTATGGAGGACATGGGCCAGCGGTTGGAGCTCAGAGACCAGGGAGGGAAGCCCCCTCATGCTGTCCCATAGTTTAAAAGAATGAGAGAGAGTGGGGGAAAGAATCGGGGGTCTATTTTTTGGTGGAGACCAAAGTAGAGAGTCTAGCGTGTGATTCTATTATATGACTTCTCAGAACAGCCTTATGGGCAGCCCAAAGTATTGGGGGAGAAGTCGCCTCTATATCATTTAACCTGAAATACTCGTGTAGTTTATCAGATATTTTTTGAACTAAATCTGGATTAGTAAGTAGAGAGCCATTTAATCTCCACGTGGCTGTCTGGGGCAAGACCTACATGAGAGGTTTGAAAGGAGACCGTGTGATGATCTGACCAGGGGCAGGTATGGATCATGGCTGAGGTGGAGTTAGCTAGCAGGATAGGGGTGCTAAATATATAATCTAGCCTGGAATAGCTATCATGGGGGTGGGAGTAGTGAGTAAACTCTCTCACTCCTACATCCAATGCCCTCCATGTATCAGTTAGGTGATGGGATTCCAGTGATCTTTGCATTGATCCAGGAAACATATTCATCATACTCACTGTCTTGCTTCTGTCTAGTCTTGATTGTGCTAATAGATTAAAGTAACCTCCAACCAACACGTATGCCACACTATATTTATCTAATGGTGTGACCTTATGGCGACCAGAAGTGACGTTTTGCGTTCCACAGCTATTAAGAGACAACCAGAAGTAACCAGCAGACGCTGTTCTTCTCATTTCAAAGTATTTTATTGGTTTTCAGACAGAAAAATACAGTATGACATTAATATCCACTAATGCATCACTATGTCTGATATACAAGAACAATATATTCAACTTAGACAGTACTCGGCCCTTAGACAGTACTCGGCCTAGTGCTATGTATAAGGGGAACTGAGGGAACCCTCCTATCCCAACACCCTCGTTGGGTTCTTGCTGTGTCAAGAGACGTGAGGGCACTCCCTCCCCCTTGTGGTAGCTTGTGAACCAGAGGCCTCTGTCTAACCAATAATGAAACTGTAGATCTTACATAAGTGCTCTGTATAACAGAACTTCCAGCCCCTCCTTGAGGGCCAGAATCGAACCTGAGTAACAATTTGTACTAGCCTTCTAGGCTACAAAGTGCGGATTAGAAAGAACAATTATAGTGTAGAGAACACTATAGGAGAAGTTAGAATAGTAGAGGGGGAGAAGAAGGAGAAGGGAAAGTGTTGCCAACCATAGAGAAGGTAAAGTTATTCTATAAGCAATTGTCGATGCCGGGTATTAAGGAAATTCCCATATATTGAGCCCACGGTTCCCAGATTGCCTCAAACTGATTAGACTTATCTAAAAGCACACTGATTAATCTTTCTTGGGCCATTATCCAAGAAATGTTCTTTTTCGTGGTGTTGATAGATACTTTCGGTTGTTTCCATGCTTTGGCAATTGAGATTTTCGCCCCTGTCAGGATGAAGCGAATCAAAGTGTGTGACAGCTTGGGGATGTTTGGTACGTAGCCGTTCAGAAGGGCTATGGATGGATTTTGGGTCACCGGACATTTTGTGACTTTACGTATGGTGTGGAAGATATTATTCCAATATCCTCTGATTTTTGGACATTCCCACCATGTATGTATCATCGTCCCCAAGCTGTGACATCCCCTGAAGCATAGCGGTGAAGTGGCAGGAAATATGGAAGCTAGTCTGGAGGGTACTAGATACCATCTTGTGAAAAGTTTTATATTGGCTTCTAAGAGTGAGGTGTTTTAAATACCTTTAAGAGATCTAGAAAACGACTCATGCCAATCCTCTAGGGCTCGTTCCTCCTGAAGGTCCCCGTCCCAAGCTGTCATGTACGGTAACTTGTCTGCGTTTTTGGTTAGTGACGTATAGATTATAGAAATTCCTCTCCTCGGCTCCATGGCCTGCCCGCACCATCTTTTGTACTCTGTAAAATTTGGGGGATTTGGTTTGTTTTTCCAGATAGCATTGAGGAAGTGGAAGATTTGAAAAACCCTGCACCTCTCTGAAGTAGGGAAATCCAGTTTATCCTCAAAGTGCTTCAGGGGTAGGGGTCCAGTTGCAGAGTAAACATGCCCTATGCGGTACACTCCCTTATCCAGCCACCATTTAAATGCAGAGATGTTCATCCCAGGTTGGAACTGAGGGTTATGGAGGACATGGGCCAGCGGTTGGAGCTCAGAGACCAGGGAGGGAAGCCCCCTCATGCTGTCCCATAGTTTAAAAGAATGAGAGAGAGTGAGGGAAAGAATCGGGGTCTATTTTTTGGTGGAGACCAAAGTAGATAGTCTAGCGTGTGATTTGGGGTTGCATGTCTCTCTATGGTTAACCAATCTGGTTTCTCTACCCTGAGATAGATTGTAGATAGCTGAGCCAGCCTTGCAGCCTGGTAATGCCATATTAAGTTTGGGAGGCCTAGACCTCCTTGTGTAGTCAAATTGTATAAGGTCCTTTGCGCAAATCAAGGTTTTTTGTCCTAGATGAACCTATTCATTTTGCCCTAAAATTATTTGAGATGTTCTCTTTTGATTGCGATTGGTAGCGCGCGGAAAAGGTAGAGCAACCTCGGCAAGAGGGTCATCTTCACCGAGTTTACTCTGCCCACCCAGGACAATTTGTGTTGGGACCAGTTCATAAGGTCTAACTCTAATTTGCAGAAAGTGGGGGGGAATTGGCCTGGTATAGTTGTTCTATTTTGGGTGTGAGGTTGAGACCTAGGTATCTTATGGAAGATTCCTCCCATCCAAACTTAAAGGCACTTTTCAAATATGTGATTCTATCGGGCGGTAAAGATACATTGAGTGCTTGTGATTTTGTCATATTGACCTGAAGGCCTGACACTGAGGCGAAGGTGTCTAGTAAAGAACATTAAACGGGTAAGGATGAGTCAGGGGAAGTTAGGAAAAGTAATAGGTCATCGGCGAATAAGGCGCATTTGTGGGAGGAAGAGCCACAATCCACTCCCCTGATATCCGGGTTTGAACGTATTGCTATCGCAAGAGGTTCAATTATCAGGGCAAATATCAGGGGAGAGAGTGGGCACCCCTGTCTAGTTCCTTTGACTATTGGATTTGGGTCTGCATAATATCCCTGTAGTCTCACTGTTGATTCTGGATAGGAATAGAGTGCCTGCAGAATTCCCAAGAAGTTTTTCCCGAAGCCCCATCTTTGGAGGACTAGGAATAGGTATGGCCATGAGACCGAATCGAAGGCCTTCTGTAGGTCTAAGGAGAGGAGCATTCCCTCCTGTTTGGGACCCCCCTCCCATCCCGATATGTAAGATGTAATATAGAGATTATGTCAACTGCTCTCCGCACCTGGTCAGGGCCTTGTCGACCCGGAATGAATCCCACTTGGTCTTTGTGGATATATTGATTTATGAATAATTCTAAGTGGTTTGCCATGACTTTGGTCAAAATTTTTAGATTGTTGTTGATCAATGAAATAGGTCTGTAGTTCCCTACGACCCCTGCATCCTTGTCAGGTTTAGGAATTACAGTGATATATGTAGAATTAAGATTGTTACCGAGCAGCTTCCCATCCCTCTTTGCATTAAAAAACCTGGTTAGGTACGGTGTTAGGGTACCTGCGAAGGTTTTATAGTAAGGCCCTGAAAAGCCATCTGGTCCTGGAGCAGAGCCCCCCTTTTAGATTTTTGATTACCTCCCTGACCTCCTCAGTCGTTATGGGTGATTCCATTTCCTTGATATGTGCATCCGACAAGGCTGGAAGGGTAATGCCATCCATGAATGAATGCATCTGTAATATGTTTGCATCTCCAGATGTTTTATATAGGTCAGTATAGTATTCCTGAAAGGATTTTAGTATACGTTGTGGGTTTTGCATAAGGGTGCCATCTGCTTGTCTAATCTTCGGAAGTGAGTATGATTTATGTTTTGGCGTAAGTTTAGTAGTAACATCGTGCCTATTTTGTCTTTTTTAAGGTAGAACTTAGCACCCACCCATCTAATATGTTTGTCGGCTCTCGCTGTAAGTGCTAAATTTAGGGCTAATCTAGCTGAGTCAAGAGATGATGTAGGGACACTCTTAGGGTCTATTTTGTGTTTTTTGTGGAGGTCCTCATATTCCTGTTCCAGCCTTGCTAGGTCCCCCCATCTTTCTTTTTTTAGTTGTGAAGCAATTTGTATTAATTTGCCCCTAATAGTGGCTTTATGAGCCGCCCATAGCATTTCTGCCGAAATCTCTACAGTATCGTTAAGCTTGAAGCATTCTTGCAGAGTCTGTGATAGTCACTCTCTGTCACTCTGATGGAATCACTAAGGATGGAATCATTAAGTCTCCAATTTGACCTCATTTGACTATATGCTGCCCTGCGGATAGACAGAGACACCATAGAATGGTCGGACCAGGCTGCTTCAATAATAGATGATTTGGTGGTTAATGGGATATGTTGAGTAGAGAGGAGGATATGGTCTATCCTTGCATATGTTTGGTGAGGTCGTAGTGGGTAAAATCTTGTGTGGAGGGGTTCAGTTCCCTCCAAATGTCTGCCAACCCATGCTGGAAAATCAGCTTTGCTATCTTTACACTGCCTTTGAGGGGTCTAATAGGTTTCAATTTAAGAGGGTTAGATTTATCCAAGCCTATATCATAGGCAATGTTTGAGTCTCCACCCATGATCGTGGTTCCCTCAATCAGAGGTTCCAGAACTAGGAACATCCATTGAAAGAATTGTACTTGACCTCTGTTTGGGGCGTAGTAGGAGGCAACGCTGTATCCTGGCCTAGGCCAACAAGGCCCAGGCCTAGGGCAGCACTTTGCAGGGGGGCAGCAGGGTCCCCGCCTGCTTGCGCTACACTGTTAGTGTAGCACCAGTCTTATGGAGCGGACTGGGCTGAGAGGCAAATTAGTCTAGCGCCCCCATAGAGCAGCCTCACTGCTTCCGGTATGCGGGCGGCTGGCATTCCGCAACTGTGTGGGGGGGGGGGCCTTCTAATTTTGACTGTCCTCTCATCCTGGACCACAAACCTTTCTCACTGTGCTCACTGCTAACCCGTCAGTTTATTTTTTACCAACCCTGTCCCATTGCAGAGATTTCCTATCACTTCCTGCCCCACAGCCAAACAGGAAGTGAGAGGAAATCTATGCAAATTAAGGGAATCCATTGACCCCCCCCCGGCCCTCAGAACTGGAGGTTATGTCCCCACCCGAAAATTTCAGGGCGGGTCGTAAACGGCAAGGGTGTGGCCTTGTAAGGAAGGGGTGGGTCATATTGAAATTAGGGGGTGCATGAATTTAGTCAGGCCTAGGGCAGCACAAAACCTAAATACACTACTGGTAGGAGGCGAAGGTATATTTGTGTTCATCCAGAAAACCCTTGACGAGAAGAAACCTTCCCTCCGGGTCTCTGTGCTCCAGCTGGGTTGTGAACTTGCAATGCTTGGAGAACAATATTGCTACCCCCCTAGTCTTGTCTTCCGCATTTGATAGGTAAAATTGTGGGAAGTGGGCATGGAGGAATGAGGGAGTGTGCCGCCCCGGGAAGTAAGTTTCCTGCAAGAGGACCACGTCAGCATGATGGGATCTATATGCTTGGAATGCTTTCCTCCTTTTCATGGCAGAATTGAACCCTTGTGCATTGTGGAAAATTATGGGGAGGTGAGGTGAGACTACTTTATTGGAAGCCATGGAGCAGAGAGGTGAAACAACCAAACAATCCAACGTCACCTACCTCTTCCTGGATTAGACACTGGGAGATGACGTGCAGTGGAGGGGACTTTATGGTGACATCACCATTGCCGCTGACTGTTACCTTCTCGAGGATGGCTAGAAAGGGAAAAAGGATAGAAAAAGAGATAAACAGATATAGCAACATTGTAAAATTACGGCCATGGAATGGCCATGATTGGCAGGTGGGAGCTCCCCTCCTCCATTCAAAACAAACAGTTTAGTATAGCCCTTCACTAGGGCTAATTTCCCATCACTCGGGCATGAAAAAAACATTTCCAAATGATAGGGGGAGGCGCGAGGCAACTGCCCCGGCCCCAAACAACTCCCCCAAGAACCTGTAAAGAACTGATAAACAAACCTTTTTAATAGTGAAAAGAACCAGCGTGGGCCTCGTGGGGCTTCAAGAGCACTAAACAGCCCAGTGAGCCTTTGAGTGATAGAATGTCACTGGGGAGCTAGTAGGAGAGGTTATACGCTAACGTCCTGAAGCAGCAAAGGTTGTATGAACACCTCCTTTTTAAAGAAAAAAAAATATATATATAATTAAAAAAAAAGAAAAAGATATTTTGTTATGGATCTGTCTCGCTGAGTGGGGATCCAGAGCTGACCTTAAGGATAGGTCAGAACCATTGAATTCAGAGTCCCCGTTATTTTATTGAACCTCGGGGGGGGTAAATTGTCCTTTGCTTTCTTGGTCTTGGCCATATCCCATAGGGGTGATGTGCTGCTTGTCGGCGTGGGATGTTTGACGGATCCTTGTTGTGGGTTGGAAGTGTCTATTGAGTAGTCTTGAGTGATGATTCTAAGGTCTAGTAGCAATCGTTCTCCTTCTACGAAGCTGGAAAAGGAGTATTGCTTGCCTCTGAAAGTGAACTTCAGAGCAAAGGGGAAGGCCCACCTGTACTTGATGTCCTTCTTAGTAAGAGCTAGAAGAAGGGGTTTCAGGGACCGTCTTTTTTGAATGGTAAAGGGGGAAATGTCAGCAAATATTTGAATGCTGTGCCCCTGAAATTTGAGCTGAGATTGCTGTCTAGACTTTTTCATTATTTCTTCTTTCTTGACCACAATGTCCCTAGGCGATCCATCTTTCCGAGGTGGACCCAGGGATCTGTGTGCCCTGTCTAATTACAGCTTGTGCTCTGGGACGTCTGGGATAAGGTACTTTATAACTTTCTGGACTTTGGTTGGGATATCCGAGATGTTTTCTGTTTTCCGTGTTCTGATTGGCTCTTGAGATGGTAACATCTAATTTGTGTTCGATTGTTTCTATTCTAGATCCCAAGTTTTGAAAGTCTGATCAAATTTCCCCAGTAATCTTGTCTGCAGTCTGTGTCAGACCTCTGTCAAGCAGCTCTGAGAACTTGACAAAAAGGTCAGCTACAGTTAGTGGCATGTCCTGAGCAGAGCCTCCAGAGGCTGTGGGGATGCCTGGTTGTTCTGGGGTTAAAGCCATAGGTGAAAGCCCATAGTGTCCCAGGGACCTTTCCAGCAGTGAGGCAGTGAATGCTGGGGACAGAGTCTGGCTGCAGGGATGTCTGAAGTGGATAGTAGAGGGTTTCAGGAGCCAGCACTTGCCTGTTTTCCTTCCGATCTCCTGCGGTGCTGTCTCGTGGCTGAGAAGCGGCCACCATCTTGGAATCCCCTCGTTGTTCCCCGCTCTCAAACTGCGGTCCAGGTTCCTCCTATTTTGTTCTATTCCATTTGTTTAGATGCGGCATTCGTTATTTCGGATAATTCGCAACTTCAGATAAATTTAGTTACAAATTTCCAAATTTTCAAATTTCTGAAAAAAGCAAAAAAAACGAATGAAATGAAAATGAAAATGAACAATTTTTTTGTCAGTGCATATGTCTACTAACAAAGCAAACAGAATATTGGCATGCATTAAAAAGGGGATCAACTCTAGAGATAAAATGATAATTCTCCCACTCTACAAGACTCTGGTCTGGCCACACTTAGAGTATGCTGTCCAGTTCTGGGCACCAATCCTCAGGAAGGATGTACTGGAAATGGAGCAAGTACAAAGAAGGTCAACCAAGCTAATGAAGGGCCTGGAGGATATTAGTTATGAGGAAAGGTTGCGAGCACTGAACTTATTCTCGCTGGAGAAGAGACCGTACTGGTAACCCCACAATAGGGATAAAAAGGAAGGGAGTTTAACAAGACACGTGGCCACTCTAGTGTAGAAGAAAAGAGGTTTAACCTTAAACTACATAGAGGGTTCTTTACTGTACGAGCGGCAAGGATGTGGAATTCCCTTCCACAGGCGGTGGTCTCAGCGGGGAGCATCGATAGTTTAAAAAAACTATTAGATAATCACCCGAAGGACCGCAACATATAGGGATATGCAATGTAATACTGACATATAATCACACACATAGGTTGGACTTGAAGGACTTGTGTCTTTTTTCAACCTCACCTACTATTTAACTATGTAACTATATATAATTAGCATATCAATGGGTAATAGAAAAAAAAGAAAGAAGAAATAGCATAACATTAAAAGTTGGTATAACAGAACTATAAGTGGCCAGGGGGTGAGACCCACCCTTTCAGAATAATAACCTACTGTTGACTATCCAGTCCAATACTCATCCAGCGCTTCATCTCCCACACTCCAATTCTGTCCACTAGTGTGTTTGGGAGAACAGATGGATAGTAACCCCTTTTAAAATTGAATGGAGGGGGGAGTGTTAGTGCAAAAATCGGCTGTGAGTAGGGAGGCTATACAGACAGACGAGAAGAGACTTAGCTTGGGTATCTGACTCTTCAATGTCAGGTTAGGTGCATGAATAACAGTCCAACTTTGGTGATCATAAATGAGTTATATGAGGAACGTTGCCAGCCATCAGTTGTCAAGCCTCACAGTGTCTAGATATTCTCCAGTGTCTTCTATCTCGTTGAGGCAATGGAGTGGCCCAAATTGGGGTCAGGCAAGGGGTAAAAAGGAGCCTCAGGGCAGTGTGTGGTTCCAGTAGGCCCAACTTGATCAGCAAGTCCTTGCCCTCCGATAGAGTGGTCACCGTATAGGTAGTGCCTTTATGGGGAACCAAGATTTTGAAAGGGAAGCCCCATATATACCTGATCCTGGCAGATTGTAGAACCGAGGTGACTTATTTCACCCATCTTCTATTGTCCAGTGTCAGTGTCACAGGGGAGATGTCCGGATATATTTGTATTGTGGTCCCCTCTGTCAGTAACTGGTGTGACCAGAAATGTGTGGACTGCCAGAGAATGGCAGGCACAAGTAGTGTAAAATAATATAATTTATTTAAAAGATAAGTGAATAACAAAGATGTAAACGCACCTCCAACATACCAAACTGTGCAAAACAAACCAAATAGTGACACAATGAACAACTGCCTAAACTAAGTATGTGCAGCAGGTAGGGAATACAAAATTGTAATTGTAGCCTAGCCAGGGTCATACACAGGAGATCAAGCAAGAGGGAGCTGGGAGCAAGACAGGGCAGGAAAAGGGTAACATGAGATAGAGAGATCGGGTGGGAAGCAATTAGGCTGCAGGGCAGGGGTCCAGGAACAGATGCAGGCTGCAGGATCACAGGTCAGGGGCACATGGAGACCAAAACACCAAGGCAACCAGAGCAGGACAGACAGGATTTAAATATACTTCCTGCAATGAGCATCAGGTGATGACTACTGAGCTTCTGGCTGCTGGGAGACACCCGCTGGTGGACACTGGAACTGCAGCCTCTGGATCTGGGAGCCACAGTGCCATCAGCAGGTGAGTCATTTCCTGACACCCTCATATCGAATTAGAGGAGAGTTGCAAGAGGCTCAGAGGATATTCTCTTTTACTAAAAAGTCTTCTAGACACATCACTATGTCTCTTGGGGGCTTGTCTGGTGGTGGTTTTGGCTGGAGGGCGCCGTGTATTCTGTCACAGGTAAATGAGGTATCAGCATGGTCAGGGAGCAAGGAGTGGAATATGTTCTTCACTGCCAAATGCAGATCTACCACCGTTTCGGGGACACCCCGCACTCTGATGTTATTAATCCAGTTATGGTTATCTAAGTCTTCGAGGTGGGTTTGCAGTTGGAGGACTGTGTCAGAGAGTGCACTCCTTAACCTTAAATAAAGTAGACAAACACACTCAAGCACTGATTTTCTTCATCCTGCTGGGCACCAAAATTACAATAGCTGCCCATTGGAAAAAAACTTTGGTTCCGATCACAGCGGTAAGGCATAAAATATCCTGGATCATGGCGCAGGAGAAAATAGTAAGCAATATACAAGACAAAACCCGTATATTTGAACTAATCTGGGAACCCTGGACCAACTACTGTCATATCCCTTTATACTCAGGCGTCGAACCCTCTTAATGAATAAGGCTCTGAATGACCCTACTGAATCCCCCATCTCCTCCTATCTCCTTCCCTTGCATCCTTCCCTCCCCTAATTCTTCTTTTCTAATCTTTTTCCCCACTGATCCATGACAATGTATATAAGACAAGGCCAATCCTGACTTCTTTACTATGCTTCAGATGTGTGTGGTACAGCAACACTTGAGCTCAGTTTCTCTGGAACTCTTACTCTCCAAGCTATCTGAGCTCGCCCCTTCCCGCTCCTAATAACCGAGTTTCAGTTCCGGTAATTATTTTCCCCGTTTTGAAGTATTAACATTTCTACACAATACGTACTCGCACTTCACTCTCCTGAATGGAGACTTGGGTCAAGTATTGATGGAGTCGAGGGGAGGGGGGATCCCACACCCACAGCATGATCCCTTTAGTGGTGGCAGGGGAGCTTCTTATCACTCCCCTCTCCATTACTAGCTAAGAGCTAGGGGACAACAAACCCATACTCATCACCGACCCACTATCAAGCTTATAACTCCGACCTGCGAACATGTCAGAGTTAGCACTGTTTGTTGACATAACGCTCCTTTGCAACTACACATGTATAACCTATGCTGTATCCTTTGAGCAAGTCATATGTTATCTCACTCTACGTTAGGCCATGTTGGCCAATATATGTATTCTTCAAGTCACATGTACCAAACGTTCCCCTTTGTCTTTTTGAACGTACTTTGTCTCTGTAAATTTAAAACCAATAAAAACTATTGAAATCAAAAATTCCCTTCTAATTACTAATCCTATTACTTGTTTTACTTGTTTTCAAATAATGGACCCATATGGTCCTTAATTTAATCTTTGATCTTCAGTAAGTGCACTATGTCCCCTAATTTTTAACTATGTATCCTTTATGTATTATTGTTATTTTTAATTCTCATAATCAATATCGAATTTGTACTATATCTATTTTTATTCTCAATGTAATTTCCAACTTAATTTTATTTATTTTTTATTTCTATTTTTATTTTTATTTTCATTTCCATTTTTATTTTTATTTTCCTTTTATGTTTATTTTTATTTTTATGTTTATTTTTATTTTTTCACCATTTTGATTATTCTTCTTATTTATATATCTATATTTTTTTCTCTGTCTCATTCTCATTTTCTCTAATCCACTTTTTCTTTAATTTTCTTCATTTTCTTCTTTCTCTTTTTCTTTTCTTCTTATATATCCAAGATTTAGTTCTATTTGGTGGCTATTTACCCATTTGTGTATTTATTGACTGTTTATGAGTGTCCCAAATAGTCTATTATTAGCGTATGTCAGCCCTTTTTTCCTTTAATCCTTTCCACGCCCACCAATCTTGGAATTACATTTATACCACCATTAAGATGGCTGAACCTAATGCATGAGGAAGGAGCACGAATGCTCCGAACGCGTGCACTTCCCCACTCCATCTAACATCTGGTAGTGACGTCAGTGGCTTTTTCTTGTGAAAACCCATGGACTAGGAAGTGCTGGGAGCTACCAGCATGGCCACGACTAGAGGGACACCCCACACACCGCAGCATGTCCTCCGCACAGAGTGGATGAACCCTGTACTATACAATGCTGACCTTCCTGATTTTATTGTGTGAATGTACATATTCTTTGTTGCCATTAAATCATTTGTAATACTGCACTCAGATGGTGCTGCTCTCTCCTTGCCTTTTGTAAAGAGAGAATAATTCTTTGCTAAAATTTAAGTCTTTGTCATATACAAAATAAATAGATACTTTTATTTTTAATATACATATTAGGTCTAAAACCATAACTCAGAATTGGTCATTTAAATATCTAAAAAATCCAAAACTTTTGGCTCAGTGGGATTAATAGAGAACATTTTAAAGCTATTGATTACAAAAAATTACAAAAATGAATAATAAAATCTACTTCCCACAAGCACATTGTGTGTCTCAAAATGTATTTCCTAGCATTTTTCCTGCAGGGACATTAATCACCTCTGTCGGCTTATGTGTTCATTAATTTAGTTGACTATGGATAGAAAGAAAAGATTTTATGCATTTTAGCCAATTGAATTTACATTCTATTCTCCTTGTTAAATGTATCTGAGGAACTGGAGATCAGACAATAAAATGTTCTAAAAGCTTATTAAGCTCAACCTGGTTTGTGTTTGGCAGCTGATGAAAGCTAGTTACTATTAAACAAACAGGAATAATAACTTGTAAATGCTTCCTCATATCACATGCTGTTTTTTTTTTTTTTTTTTTACTGTTCTATTCATATTGTTAATGATCTTGGCTGCTTTTTTGAGCTATGGTCAGAGAATAGGGGCATATTCCTTATTTAAAGTGAACCTATTAAGACAGATTGTTTTCGTAGACTTGTATTAAAGGTTAATTTTCTTTTGGCTGTTTTCCTTGCCTGAAAGTCAGAACTTCGATCCTCATACATATTTCAGTTCAGTGAATTTGCAGGTAGCAAAGCCAGGATTAGTATCACAGCTCTGGAGCCTGAATTTTAAAGTCATCAATTGTAGCTGATATATTTCTGCCCTCACCATTATCCTGTCTGTGTTCTGAGTATTCGTCTTTGAGTGCATACTGCACTAAATGTTAATACCATTCAGTGCGCCACCCAGCCCCCCTTCAGGCAGCTACACCCTCTGATAGAGTTTTACAGACTGTGGGCAGTAGGGCTGCATAGTGCGCCTGTGCCTCCTGCCTGCCCCTACACACTGAAGTCTTGTGCCCAGTGTGCATGAAGCCTTTATAGTTTTAAACCATGAGTGGTACTTGAGGGTCTGTCTACGGTTCTCATTTTAGATGAACAGAGCATGCCATACCAGTGTCATACACATCCACACATCTCACTTCCAAGTATCCATTCCAGCACTTAAATGGTCCCTTCAGGACCCTGAGTTATTCCTATCTACCTATAAGAGAAGAGCAGTCATTCAACGTTTTACCTTCATCTACTACTGTGCTCGTCACTTCAGTAGTATTTTCATACCTTACAGAATTCCTATGCATAAGAGCTCCTCCTGTTTCCTATAAGCAGTACAGGAGGCTTCCTGAACACAATCAATGTTACACCCTCATGGCTCATGTACCACCTCCTTCTGCTCTCCTCCTCAATGCCGAATTTGCACTCCCCTTACATACTGTCCTTAGCAGTTTTACAATGTCTTCTTGTGTGCTTGCTGCTCTTCCACTTTGTTGACATCCTGTGTCCTAATTGAACTACACAGGGTCTAGAGTGATTCCATGTCCAGGAGGTAATGACTTTGGGTCACCCCTCATTATGCTCACAACACATGGAGAGTGCACACACAGTCTGAACCAATGCACATGCAATAAAAAAATAACACACAGATAGAAAGCATGCAGACAGTGCACTCATTTAAAACACTCAAAGAGGGCACCTATACATACTGTGCATAGCTCAGACAGACTTCACAGTTATATATAATGTCAAACAACCTTCAACAAATTGCCAGCAAAACTCCAATATACAGAAAATATAGGCAAACTTTTTGCAAAATAGCTTACAAAGAAGACACTAGCAACTGGGATGAGCTTGAGGTTCATTCCAAACCCAAGTTTGAACCAAATAGCAGTATTACTAACTTTATTACACGTGATAGCCTCCCGCTGTCAATGGTTATTAAGAATGCCAGCATATGGTGAGACTTAAATGGCTGGGAATCCCTGGCCATGTAAGCAAATGGGCAGGATCCCAGTGTCTTCATTGACCATATATGGTCAATGACACCAACTGAAGACCCTGCCCCTTGTATATAACAGCTGAAGTTTTATTGTATCTGTTGCAATCCGTATAGGTTTGCCCACAGTTCCTGTAGGGTGCTGCAGTGAATTGGTACATTTATCATAAATTAGGGATCTTCACTAGCAGACCTTGGTATAGTGATAATCTTGTCCTTTATTCACATAAAGTAACAAGCATCAGAGCAAATATTTGGAGACGTCACAGGATCTGACTGCAGTGTTCTGATTTTTTTGTGTGATATACCCCCTAAAAATATTTTTTGGGTCATTCTTGCTATAGGATGTGCTATAGCAAAATTACATTTACAAAGAATAAATAAAGTGAAATGGTTTAAATTGCTAGAAAATTACATTCATTGCCAGCTTTAAAAAAAAAAAAATTATATATATAAATACCCTTGGTGGGGGGAATCTGTGCTTTTTTTTTCGGATGGTTGATCCGAACCATCATCTCATCCCATTTCTGTAAACTTGCCACCTTCTTTGGGTAGAAATGTTTGCAGAATTTAAACAAACCAAGAAAAAAACATAAAATGTGTGTATTTTATTATGTAAATGCTTCATGGAAAGCACGTTACATCCCTAGACTATGTTGTAAAAACTATTTTAAAGGGCGTGGTCGGCAGGTGAAAGAGATGGCTGCTTGAGGAGAGAGTCCTCCAGCTCTCCCAGCCCACTCAGAGCGACTAAAACCGACCGCAAAGGCAATCCGCAGACACCTGAGGCCCCCACCGACCTCACAGCTATAATGGGTAAGAGGAAACCCCAGGGAGGTCCCCGCAAACTGACAGACTTTTTCGGCTCAGCCAGCACGCCGATCTCACAAGATGACACCGCTGCTGTCAGACAGCAGCGCACCAGGCATAACGGCACACGAGGGGAGGAGAGGGACAGTAGCAAGCCTCCCTCCATCTCTCTAAGTCACAGCAGCCGTTCATCTTCCTGTAATACACCAACCCAAAGTCCACAAAAGACAGCACCTATGCGCTCCCCCGCCCACACATATGCAGGGGAAAGAAAGGAGGACTACACATCCCAAGACAGCACCACTGAATTTTACAAGCAAATACATGACTTCCCAACTACTGGGCAACCACCATGAAAGAAATTCTGGTGTCCATGCGGGGATCCATGCACAGGGATCTTATGGAATGTGTTTCACAAATGAAGTCAGATATAGCTGAGGTGGGGGACCGAGTCAGCCATGTAGAGAACAAGATGGCGGAATTTGCGTCTGCTCATAATAAACTAGTGGATGTGCACAACGACAAAGATGACGAAATCGAGACACTGAAAAACAAAATGGCGGACTTAGAGGACAGATCTCGCAGAAATAATATAACATTGCGCAGGGTGGTGGAGTCTTTTTCCCCCCTCTGACCTCCGACATTATGTGCAGCAGCTAATACAGGAATTGCTCCCTGATACACCTGCTGGCGAGATCATTGTAGATCTGGCTCATAGGCTACTTAAGACACAACACCTCCCAGACAAAATTCTGCCTGACTTCATAGCCCGCGTACATTTCTTCCATATTAGAGACAACCTAATGAGGTTCGCAAGACAACACTCTCCACTACCTAACCCTTACTCAGGAATTGCCATTTATTCCAATCTTTCCCAACACCCCATGCTGGCATGTAAGAAGTTAGTGCCTCTTACTAAGCTACTACGAAACAATCACCTCACATATTCCTGGGGTTTTCCAACCAAGCTCCTCTTTAAAGATGACCACACCTATGCTATCAGAACCCCGGAGGAGGGTCTTCAACTCACAAAAAAGTGGGGTCTTCTCCCAAACGAAGAGGAGACTTCACTCCCTAGCAAAACCCCAGGGCACATTTTGCCTCAATGGAGACAAATTGATGCAACCTGACCTTATTCTTCCTTCTCACACTTCAGGGTCCCATGAAGCTTTACAACTCATCAAAAACAAGGGCTGAAGCTGGTCACTAAGAGCTTATACCCCCAGTTGCTATTATGCAATACTATTCACACACTGAGGACTATTTCCTCATTTTTTTATGTTTCTTTTGTTATTTGACTGTTGATGTTTGTGATTTTTTTTTCCTTTTTATTTTACCACCTACAATTACTCACTTCCTGGAGTCTACCCACTTCTGGTCACCACTACTTACAATTTCCTATACCAACTTTAAGGACATCATACCTTCAACTACAGGTACTCTTGTCAATAACTACCTACTACTAATCTTAAAACTATCCTTGCAGGGCGCTCTCCCCCTAATGAACAATGGTCCTTAACTTTGTGTCTTTGAATGCACATGGCCTCAACAGCCCCTTTAAAAACTATTTTAAAATGTGAATGATATTTTTATTTCAAACAATATTGATCAATGTGTACCTCTAAAGTTATTACACTGTATATTTAGTGGTGAGTAAAACACTGTGAACATGTAACTATACAGTATATTATTGATTTGTATTGTTTAATCCAATGTTCTATCAAAATAATCACGTAATAATGCAATGGTGAGTTAGTTTCTGGTGTGACCATTTAACTTGTGCTGTTGTTATTATCAACTTTCTGTAAATGGAGATTAGAGTGGTAATGAAATACTATTCAGATAATTAGTGCATTTCCTCTCAAACCAATTGGCAGTCTATGACCGGAATACCCGGTGTGGTTCAGGTCATGGTGGGTTCTTTGTTTCTAAATTAACTATAATCACTTTGATAAGCTCTATTGTTCCTCTGAATTTTTCAGTGTAATTACATATAATTTTCAATGCAAAGGGTGAGTTACTAGAAGTGTTAATTTAGCTTCTAATTTGTGTTCAAAAGAAAACCAGACTTGACTCTGCAAAACTGTAATTGTATATGTTTTATGTCTCTTTAGACACAACTAACCTTTGATATCCTTAAATAGAGGGATTAGAACAAAACCTACACTATACAGAAAGTCACTAACATACTTCTATTCCTGTGGAACCTTCTGAATGCAAAGTGTTGTGCCGTTGTGTGAATGAAATTTTGATTCTGTTCCCAGCACATTTTCTGATATGGCAATACAATTGCATTACGTCACAAAAAGTCTTACAAATAATAGTTTTGGACAGAGTCAAGAATGGTTAAAACTCCTGTTAATTTTTTATTGCCATCTGTGTCTCCGCTAAGTAGATTCACCCTCTCTGTTTGTCCTTGTGACCATTATCATGTTCTGGAGACAGTTGTACTTCAAGAGGCTTCCCACATCTTTTGGTGTCTGCAGAATAGAAAGAGAAGTGAAATCCCACCAAAGGGATTGAGACAACAAAAATATAAACTGACAAGTGTTTTAAACCTTCTCTACTCTATCCGAAAAAGGTTTGGCAATACATACACTTTTAAATGCAAGCAATTAGTGCATAGCTGAAAACCAGTATGCTACCGATTAGGGAACACTTATTTTATTAAGGAAAAATAATTGGAGAGATGGACTGTGGTAAAATATGGTAAACTTTTCACAGTATGCTTTAAACGTTTTTATATAACAATTTATTCTTTCCACGGTTGAGCTTACTTTTTCCTTTTACATAGATATTAAATAAAAAATTCTTAAAAGATAATCCAGCTTTGTTAATACATTTACAACATATTTATATAGCATATATTATTGCAACAAAGGTCTTTTTGTACCTAATTTAACGCAAATGTATTTTCTAGTTTAATATGTAGCCAGCTATGATTTCATAAAACTGTACCAATATTAATATATACTCTGTATTTTAACAGGCAACAACTACAAATAAGAAGGTATGAATATACAGTATCTCGCAAAAGTGAGTACACCCCTCACATTTTTGTAAATACTTTATTATATCTATTCATGTGACAACACTGAAGAAATGACACTTTGCTACAATGTAAAGTAGTGAGTGTCAAAAAACTCAACACACAGCCAATAATGTCTAAACGTGTGAAAAATGTCCAAATTCAGCTCAATGAGCCATTTTCCCTCCCCGGATGTCATGTGACTCGTTAGTGTTACAAGGTCTCAGGTGTGAATGGGGAGCAGGTGTGTTAAATTTGGTGTTATCACTCTCACTCTCTCATACTGGTCACTGGAAGTTCAAAATGGCACCTCATGGCAAAGAACTCTTTGAGGATCTGAAAAAAAGAATTGTTGGCACCCCAGATGTTTTGGAACTACATTTCCCATGATGCTTAGCTACACTGCAGAGTGCATGAGCATCATGGGAAATGTAGTTCCAAAACATCTGGAGTGCCAAGGTTAGCCATCACTGGTCTAGGCTATAAGAAGATTTCCAAGACCCTGAAACTGAGCTTCAGCACAGTGGCCAAGACCATACAGCGGTTTCACAGGACAGGTTCCATTCAGAACAGGCCTCCTATGGTCGACCAAAGAAGTTGAGTGCACATGCTCAGTGGCATCCAGAGTATATCCAGAGTTTGTCAAATTGATCTGCATGGCTGTTGTCCCAGAAGGAAGCCTCTTCTAAAGATGATGGACAAGAAAGCCTGCAAACAGTTTGCTGAAGACAGGCAGACTAAGAACAAGGATTACTGGAACTATGTCCTGTGGTCTGATGAGACCAAGATAAACTTATTTGGTTCAGATGGTGTCAAGCGTGTGTGGCGACAATCAGGTGAGGAGTCCAAAACAAGTGTGTCTTGCCTACAGTCAAGCATGGTGGTAGGAGTGTCATGGTCTGGCTCTGCATAAGTGCTGCCGGCACTGGGGAGCTACAGTTCATTGAGGGAACCATGAATGCCAACATGTACTGTGACATACTGAAGCAGAGCATTATCCCCTCCCTTCAAAGACTGGGCCGCAGGGATATATTCCAACAGGAAAAATCATAGGTTTCCCCAGGGGTTTTTTTAAGCAGCAAAACATTAAATGTAAATATATGAATGCGGTAAGTCAAAAATTCAGAATAAATTCAGATATATGATAGGTTTATTAAAAATACAAACTCTGGTTCACGTTTGACAAACAACGACATAAAACATCACTTATGGCCAAAAGGCCCCCAGGAGAACATATATACAGTTGCATGTACAGAAGTTAATATCCACATGAATACCCCAATGCATTTCGACCCATTCTGGTCTTCTTCAGGGTGATTTAGATTCATTGAGTAGATGATGAAGTAAGGATGCAACACGCAAACCAGATTGTTAAAAACATTCAGGCTCAGAGATCCCAACGACCACACGTACCGCCTCTGTGCCCTCCAGGCGGATCCATAATCCATCGAACTTGCAAGGGGCCACATGCTTGGACCTGGAGGAGAGGACGGGGGCAGGGCACATAGTGTTAACTTTATGAGGTGTATGATAGCGGCATTCCCGAGATCTTTTTTGCATCTTTGTATTTGTGTTGTGCAGCCCCGGGTACTCTTGCATATGTGTTCTTTCACTTTTCCTTTTTTTTTATATTCCAACAGGATAACGACCCCAAACACACCTTCAAGACGACCACTGCCTTGCTAAAGAAGCTGAGGGTAAAGTTGATCTACTGGCCAAGCATGTCTACAGACCTAAACCCTATTGAGCATCTGTGGGGCATCCTTCAAACGGAAGGTGGAGGAGCGCAAGGTCTCTAACATCCACCAGCTTCATGATGTCCTCATGGAGGAGTGGAAGAGGACTCAAGTGGCAAACTGTGAAGCTCTGGGGAACTCTATGCCCAAGAGGATTAAGGCAGTGCTGGAAAATAATGGTGGCCACACAAAATATTGACACTTTGGGTCCAATTTGGATATTTTCACTTAGGGGTGTACACACTTTTGTTGCCACTGGTTTAGACATTAATGGCTGTGTGTTGAGTTATTTTAAAGGGACAGCAATTTTACACTGTTATACAAGCTGTACACTCACTAATTTATATTGTAGCAAAGTGTAATTTCTTCAGTGATGTCACAAAAAAAGATATAAGAAAATATTTACAAAAATGTAAGGGGTATACTCACTTTTGTGAGATACTGTATATATCACTAGAAACTACCTCTAATGCCCCGTACACACGGTCGGATTTTCCGATGGACATTGTCCGATCGGAGCGTGTTGTCGGAAATTGCGACCGTGTGTGGGCTCCATCGGACATTTTCCATCGGATTTTCCGACACACAAAGTTGGAGAGCAGGAGATAAAATATTCCAAATGTGTGTGGCCTGTTCCGACGCACAAAGTGCCACGCATGCTCAGAAGAAATTCCGACACGGGACAGCTCGTTCTGGTAAACTTAGCGTTCGCAATGGATACAGCATTTTCGTCACGCTGCAATGTTAAAAATGGTTTAATACAGCGCACTTTCTTCTTTATAATGTGACAAGAATTAAGTCGTTTTGCTGCTCATATTCACACACACTTCTCACAAACTTCTTTCGTTACTATTTATCGGGATTCCCTCAATATATTTTGATTTCTCACATCTGACAACATATTTTTTTTTTTTTTTGACTTTAATGTAGAATCTTTTTTTGTGTTTCTCTTTTTTAATTTTTTTTTTTGGTGATTTTGATTTGTACTCCCGAAAATGTTTGTGTGTTTTTTGTGACAAGTTCCCACAACACCATTGATATGTTGTTCTATTTAATCTGTAGGAGATTGTTTGGTGTTGTTGTCCCTTGTTAATTTCACATTTTATGTTTTTAGAAATGTACCTGAATCCTCACCAACAAACTGTCCTTTTTGGATGAAAACACACACAGGAGAGTAGAATTTACCTAAAAATATTTTATTAAGGGGTCACAACTATAAGCAAAGAGGGAGGCAACGCTGTAGAAACTGCAGAAGTGGGCGAAGCCTTGGACCCCCAGGGCACACATCAATTATTTAAAAGCAAAATTGGTGGCCTGAGGAGTCCATATCTAAGGGAGGGCAGTGTGGTCCAGAAGTCCCAGAGATCCGGAAAGCAGCAGATGACATCTGTGTTCCCAGGCTGTGGTCATACGAGAGACTGCAGCTTTTGTCAGACCAGACTGAACCCAGGGTCATCACTCTTTGGTCTTCCTTCCACGCCTCCTTCCAGCCTTTGGCTGTGGTGGTGGAGTTGTGGCAGCAGGAGGAGGAGGAGGAGGAGGATCGTCGATCTCAATGACATCCGTCTTGGGTGTCAGTTCCCCACTCAACCCCTTACGTAGGACTTTATAAATCAGGTCCTCAGAGATCTTGCGTTGGCCCTCCTGCATGCCCTGCAATTTGGTGGCAGCCATGCAGGCAAAGGCCTCTTCAGGACTGGGGAAGGCTCTGAGGGACGCAGAAGCCTCCTGGATCAGCCTGTATGCTGAATCCTGCACAGGACTGGGAGTGGCCTTCCTGGCCCTTTTGTATGGCAGGTGGAGGGGAGGAACCTGAGACTCAGTGAGGCTGCGACTTGTCCCAGGCTTCTCTTGGCTGCCACTTAGCCCCGCCTCCTCCTGACTGCCACTAATCCCCGCCTCCTCCTGGCTGACACTAATCCCCGCCTCCTCCTGACTGCCACATTCCACAGCCTCCTCCTGGCTGAGGTCTTCCTGTGTATGAAAAAGGGACATAGTTTTAGTTTTTTTTACATCAATCACACACAATTTTCACCTCCTGACTGCTGCAAATTCAATGTTAACAAATATAACAGACTATCCTTCTGAGCCCAGCATTTTGCATTCTTGTCCCAATTTTGGGTGCCCACTACTGTCTATTGATATGTAAAACACTTTTTTTAATCAGCAATTAATGATCAATAATAACATCTAGTAAACATCATTTATTTATTTCCCAGAAATCTGTAGAAGAATGCTATACCTGACTCCAGCTGGGCTCCTCCACTTCTTCCTGGCTGGAAGGCCCAGGTTGGACATCGGAAGCCTCAGCTGGGGTGGAAGGAAGAGTGGAAGGAAGAGTGGAGAGGGATTCCCTGACTTCAGTGTGGTCTGACAGAAATTGCAGTCTCTCATAGTACCACAGCCTGGGGACATAAACATCATCTGCTGCAGCTCCGGACCTCTGGGAATCCGTGACCTTCTTGCGCTCCCTCAGATATGTGCTCCTCAGGCCACCAATTTTAGCTTTTAAATAGGGGATGGTTGCTGTGGGGACCACTGGCTTCACCAACTCCAGCAGTTTCTCCAGCGCTGCCTGCCTCTTTTGTTTGTGGTTATAGTAGGGGTGTCTCACTTGCCACAGACAGGGCAGCTCCCTGTACTTGTCAATGAACAGGGGCAGGTCGTTGAACCCATCCATTTTCTCTGCAAGACACAACACAAGACAAACCCTAACGTCAGGCCAAACTCCCCTAATCTTGTTACAATATAGGCTTCAATTTCGAAGCAGTATAGGCCCAAGTTTAGATCCTACCTTCGTTAGCACGATCTGCGTCTCCGATGCTCCTTCCTCCGCTCACAGATTGTACGTAAGACGCGCGCGTTACGATTTATACACACTGCGCATGCGTATAACTCCGCCCGCCCCTGACGTTCTTTCTATTCTATTCCCCGCCCCTTTTCGTTCGGCGCAGTGGAGGAAGAGCACATGGCGGATAGACAGCAGGATCGTGCTAATTACAGCAACGAGGAGGAGGAGGAAAGGCCGGAGCCTGAAACGTCCCAATCCAGAAGGAGATTAAAGGACTCAAATATGTCCTTTGGGGAGATGTTGGAGATGGTGGACATCCTGAAGAAGGCCGACTATGATGGAAAGTATGGGCCTTACCCCAACCCCAATATACGAAAGGCCAAGATCATGGCGAAAGTGGTCAGGAGTCTGCACCGGAAATTCGGGGTACGACGATCAAAAGATCAGCTCAGGAAGCGGTGGTCGGACCTGAAATTACGAGAACATGAGCAGTACAGAAAGATCCGGAGAGTGCTGCAAAAAAGTAAGTAGTTGTGCTGTGTTCCTATTCTTTTTGTGTTTATTACGTTCGTGCTGCTCCATGTGCTTTTAGGAACTGTTGTACAGTTTAAAATGGCAACTTTCATGTTCATGGGCACATTATTCGTTCGGATCACACATTTTTATTTCGGACGATAAAATACCATTGTTTAGGCCATATGCATTTGGCCACCATTTTGAGGCCCTATACTTGTCTTCAAAGAATTGGGTTGTGTAGATGGCTTTGTTACTAGAATGAAATGCAAACTAGATTGTGTGTAAGGAGAGGACACTCAGCAGCTGTTTTCACATCTGGACACTGGAGCACTAGTGTGGGACCCCAGAACACCCTTTTTATTAGGGGGGCCACACAGGTGCTCCAGTGTATACTATAGGGGGGGATACATCGGTGAAGCTTGTACTAAACAGGTAAAGTATTGCAGGTTGACAAAGGACACTAAAAAAGCTACATCTTGGAACTCGGCTAAAATAGATAATTGTACCCCACTTCCAAGCAATGTTTCATCATTATAGTTCTGCCATCAAATATCTGTGTGCTAATTATACCATTTTTGTTTTACATAGGGGAGAAAAGACTCGGAGGACACCCCTCATCCGAGGAGACCAGAGCCCCCCCCCCTCTGGAAGAAGGGGAAATCCACCCAACACAAGAAGAGCAGGAGGAAGAAGACGTGGTGGAACTAGTCACCACAACAGGTGAGTGTCTGCAACCACAGGCTCCGATAAGAGATGGATGGCGGCATTTTTTTTATACCTAATTTATTTTGGGTTTCCTCTCTTTTTAGGTGATCGTGAGGTTGTGGATGAAGATCCTTTCACATCAGAAAGTGCCCAGATCGTGATCGGGGAGATCATGGGGTGTAATTTACAATTGGAAATCATCAAGCAAAACATCAATGATGTTATTCCAAAATATAAAAACATCATTGATGTTTTGGGGCGAGTTTAAAGCCCCTCCAAATCACTTTCTTCTTTTGTGTGCTACAATGTGCAAAATGTTTTTGAGATTTTTCCCAAAGCCAAATTTGGAGGATGCACACAGTGTGTCAACATGTGCTATCTGCCATCACGGGAGATCAATGGACGCGTTTTGGGGGTGCAACCCCTTCCTCAAAAATAAAGTAGCGGTGAGGAAGGGCTTTCTCCCCCAAAACACGTCCCTTGATCCCCCGTGATGGCAGGTCGCACATGTTGACATTGTGAAATTTGTGTGCATCTTCGAAATTTGGCTTTTCCTGGGGTGATTTCCCCCCATCTGAACGCAATATCAAACACAGTTCCTAAATACTCATGTCTGATATTGCCTTCAAGTTCTACCAAATGTGAACTTTGTAAGATCAAGATTTGTGTCTTTCTTGTGGGTTTTACACAGGCCTGTTTTCTATAAAATACGCATTTTGATTTTGGATAATGACACCACAAAAATTGTTATACAACAAAGATGTCGGTTTGTCAGAAAAACCTTTGGTAAATGCACATGTGATTGTGCAGGTATTAAAAAGATTGTTCATCGAGAACTAAAAAGAATAATAAACTGACGAGCGGGACAACCTTGTGGACCATACCTCTACCTTTCAACCCTTTTTCTTCTTTCTCTTTCCTTTTATCCACCTTACGATTAAAGCTCATTATCAGAATTTATTTGACCTATATACACTCTACTTGTAAACAATATGTATAGTAGGTATAAATAATTTAAATACCTACAAAAGTAACTAAGGAAATGATATATATCTTTAATTTAGGTTTACGTGAACCCAATGTTTAATATTTGAAATTTCATGATATTTACCTATATAAACCCTACTGTAAAACAATGAGCTTACTTTATAGATCCTTGTAAACTTACTTTATGTATCTTTATAACATTGTATACTCAATAAACTTCTTTTGACAAGGAAAAAAAAAGATTGTTCATCAAGAATGTGTGGATTATTGTCTCAACGCTACAACACTTTTGGGGTGATGTAATTGTTGTTTGATGAGAAAATGGGGGTTATTTCCTAAGGGCAAATCCACTTTGCACTACAAGTGCAGTTTCAGTGCAGTTGCAAGTGCACTTGTAGTGAAAAGTGTCTTTGCATTTAGTAAATAACAGCCAACAGTGCTTTGTATAAGGTTACACAATCACAACATTTTCTGCACTCCACACATTTCTGTCAGGGTCAGCTAAAACAAACACAAGCAGTAAATGTCCACAAAGAAGAGCCTGGGGGGAGATGCCTGTCGAGAACTTGAGGTCCTGCAGGCTTCTCCCTGTGGCCAAATACCGCAAGGTAGCGACCAACCTCTGCTCCGGAGTGATGGCTTGCCTCATACAGGTATCCTGCCTGCTGATATAGGGGGTCAGCGAAGCCAACAAACGGTGACATACGGGGTCCGTCATCCTGAGAAAGTTCCTGAAATCATCAGGATTATTCTCACGGATCTCACGGAGCAAAGGCATATGAGAGAACTGGTCACGCTGAAGCAACCAATTCTTGGTCCATGAACTCCTCCTCACTAGGGATGAGCTTCGAGTTCGAGTCGAACTCATGTTCGACTCGAACATTGGCTGTTCGCAAGTTCACCGAACAGCGAACAATTTGGGGTGTTCGCGGCAAATTCGAATGCCGCGGAACACCCTTTAAAAGTCTATGGGAGAAATCAAAAGTGCTAATTTTAAAGGCTAATATGCAAGTTATTGTCATAAAAAGTGTTTGGGGACCTGGGTCCTGCCCCAGGGGACATGGATCAATGCAAAAAAAAGTTTTAAAAACGGCCGTTTTTTCAGGAGCAGTGATTTTAATAATACTTAAAGTCAATCAATAAAAGTGTAATATCCCTTTAAATTTCGTACCTGGGGGGTGTCTATAGTGTGCCTGTAAAGGGGCGCATGTTTCCTGTGTTTAGAACAGTCTGACAGCAAAATGACATTTTGAAGGAAAAAACTCATTTAAAACTACCCGCGGCTATTGCATTGCCGACAATACACATAGAAGTTCATTGATAAAAACGGCATGGGAATTCCCCAAAGGGGAACCCCGAACCAAAATTAAAAAAAAAAAATGACGTGGGGGTCCCCCTAAATTCCATACCAGGCCCTTCAGGTCTGGTATGGATATTAAGGGGAACCCCGGCCAAAATTAAAAAAAAAAAATGACGTGGGGTTCCCCCTAAATTCCATACCAGACCCTTCAGGTCTGGTATGGATTTTAAGGGGAACCCCGCGCCAAAAAAAAAAAAAAAAACGGCGTGGGGTCCCCCCAAAAATCCATACCAGACCCTTATCCGAGCACGCAACCTGGCAGGCCGCAGGAAAAGAGGGGGGGACAAGAGTGCGGCCCCCCCTCCCTCCTGAACCGTACCAGGCCACATGCCCTCAACATTGGGAGGGTGCTTTGGGGTAGCCCCCCAAAACACCTTGTCCCCATGTTGATGAGGACAAGGGCCTCATCCCCACAACCCTGGCCGGTGGTTGTGGGGGTCTGCGGGCGGGGGGCTTATCGGAATCTGGAAGCCCCCTTTAACAAGGTGACCCCCAGATCCCGGCCCCCCCCCTGTGTGAAATGGTAAGGGGGTACATAAGTACCCCTACCATTTCACGAAAAAAGTGTCAAAAATGTTAAAAATGACAAGAGACAGTTTTTGACAATTCCTTTATTTAAATGCTTCTTCTTTCTTCTATCTTGCTTCATCTTCTGGTTCTTCTGGCTCTTCTGGTTCTTCTGGTTCTTCCTCCGGCGTTCTCGTCCAGCATCTCCTCCGCGGCGTCTTCTGTCTTCTTCTCCTCGGGCCGCTCCGCACCCATGGCATGGGAGGGAGGCTCCCGCTCTTCTCTTCTTCTCTTCTTCTTTTCTTCTTTTCTTCTTTTCTTCTCTTCTTCTCTTCTTCTTCATTTTCTTCTCCGGGCCGCTCCGCAATCCATGCTGACATGGAGGGAGGCTCCCGCTGTGTGACGAAGCTCCTCGTCTGACAGTTCTTAAATAACGGGGGGGGCGGGGCCAACCCGGTGACCCCGCCCCCCTCTGACGCACGGTGACTTGACGGGACTTCCCTGTGGCATTCCCCGTGACGTCACAGGGAAGTCCCGTCAAGTCACCGTGCGTCAGAGGGGGGCGGGGTCACCGGGTGGCCCCGCCCCCCCCGTTATTTAAGAACTGTCAGACGAGGAGCGCCGTCACACAGCGGGAGCCTCCCTCCATGTCAGCATGGATTGCGGAGCGGCCCGGAGAAAAAAATAAAGAAGAAGAGAAGAAGAGAAGAAAAGAAGAAAAGAAGAAAAGAAGAAGAGAAGAAGAGAAGAGCGGGAGCCTCCCCCCCATGCCATGGGTGCGGAGCGGCCCGAGGAGAAGAAGACAGAAGACGCCGCGGAGGAGATGCTGGACGAGAACGCCGGAGGAAGAACCAGAAGAACCAGAAGAGCCAGAAGAACCAGAAGATGAAGCAAGATAGAAGAAAGAAGAAGCATTTAAATAAAGGAATTGTCAAAAACTGTCTCTTGTCATTTTTAACATTTTTGACACTTTTTTCGTGAAATGGTAGGGGTACTTATGTACCCCCTTACCATTTCACACAGGGGGGGGGCCGGGATCTGGGGGTCACCTTGTTAAAGGGGGCTTCCAGATTCCGATAAGCCCCCCGCCCGCAGACCCCCACAACCACCGGCCAGGGTTGTGGGGATGAGGCCCTTGTCCTCATCAACATGGGGACAAGGTGTTTTGGGGGGCTACCCCAAAGCACCCTCCCAATGTTGAGGGCATGTGGCCT
The DNA here is from genome assembly GCF_042186555.1 of Aquarana catesbeiana. Lineage (NCBI taxonomy): Eukaryota > Metazoa > Chordata > Amphibia > Anura > Ranidae > Aquarana > Aquarana catesbeiana. The sequence goes on along the minus strand of NC_133331.1, from coordinate 211,807,523 downwards.
GGTACGGTTCAGGAGGGAGGGGGGGCCGCACTCTTGTCCCCCCCTCTTTTCCTGCGGCCTGCCAGGTTGCGTGCTCGGATAAGGGTCTGGTATGGATTTTTGGGGGGACCCCACGCCGTTTTTTTTTTTTTTTTTTGGCGCGGGGTTCCCCTTAAAATCCATACCAGACCTGAAGGGTCTGGTATGGAATTTAGGGGGAACCCCACGTCATTTTTTTTTTTTAATTTTGGCCGGGGTTCCCCTTAATATCCATACCAGACCTGAAGGGCCTGGTATGGAATTTAGGGGGACCCCCACGTCATTTTTTTTTTTTAAGTTTGGTTCGGGGTTCCCCTTTGGGGAATTCCCATGCCGTTTTTATCAATGAACTTCTATGTGTATTGTCGGCAATGCAATAGCCGCGAGTAGTTTTAAATGAGTTTTTTCCTTCAAAATGTCATTTTGCTGTCAGACTGTTCTAAACACAGGAAACATGCGCCCCTTTACAGGCACACTATAGACACCCCCCAGGTACGAAATTTAAAGGGATATTACACTTTTATTGTTTGACTTTAAGCATTATTAAAATCACTGCTCCTGAAAAAACGGCCGTTTTTAAAACTTTTTTTTGCATCGATCCATGTCCCCTGGGGCAGGACCCAGGTCCCCAAACACTTTTTATGACAATAACTTGCATATAAGCCTTGAAAATTAGCACTTTTGATTATTCATGTTCGTGTCCCATAGACTTTAACGGTGTTCGCATGTTCGAACGAACTTTTTTCCTGTTCGCATGTTCTGGTGCGAACCGAACAGGGGGGTGTTCGGCTCATCCCTACTCCTCACCCTGTTCATGGACTGGACTTGTGTCAAGGTCAGGACCCCAACACCAAGCCCCCGCACAGCACGAATTCTACGAGGAGTACGCATACGAAACATGGCTAGAAAACGGTCGGCTGCTCAGAACGAAGTAACAGAACGCACTGAAGAACAGCAAGGCCTGTGAAGAGCGACCTGAAAAACAGCAACGAGCGGGCAAGATCGCACAGAAAACTCCGATACGAACTGACTGCATGCACTGAAGAGCAGATACAAACCCACAGGCACAAACTGAACGGCAGAAAACGATCTGAAAGCCACGAGTCTGAAAAAGCGCGAATCGTCTCTCATCAAACTTTTACTAACACGAGATTAGCAAAAGGAGCCCAAAGGGTGCCGCGCTTGGTTCTGAACCGGCCTTTTCTAGTCTCGTCGTACGTGGTGTACGTCACCGCGTTGTTGGCGATCGGAAATTCCGACAACTTTGTGCGATCGTGTGTAGGCAAAACAAGTTTGAGCCAACATCCGTCGGAAAAAAATCCTAGGATTTTGTTGTCGGAATGTCCGAACAAAGTCCGACCGTGTGTACGGGGCATAACTCTCACTTTTCAACGCCCCTAATTTAGAGCAGGGGTGTCAAACTCAATGTCATTGCTGGCTGCATCAGCAGTATGGTTGCCCTCATAGGGCTGGTTGTATCTGGGCTGCACTACATACAGAGTGCAGGGTTCAGGGGTGCACTGTATACAGAGTGCAAAATTCAGGGGTGTGCTATGTACAGAGTGTAGGGTTCAGAAGTGTGCTGTGTACAGAGTGCTGGGTTTAGGGGTGTGCTACATGCAGAGTGCAGGGTTCAGAGGTGCACTATGTACAGATTGCAGTGTTCAGAGGTGTGCTATGCATAGTGTGCAACATCTCATTTCCACCTCTCCTCCTGGGTTCTAATCCCTATCTCATTTCCACCTCTCCTCCTGGGTTCTAATCTCTGTACCCAGCACTTCCCCCCATCCCCCAACCTCTGCACACATCTCCCCCTAAAGCTTCCTCACATCTCTACTAGGCGGCTACCTCCCTGTGTGTATTGAGTTCTAATACATATGTAGGCGGATCTGTTTACTTGGCTTCGGTACCAGTGAATTTAGTTCTAATGCCTTGCAGGGAGCTCCTTCTGTCAGATCTGTCCTCTTCATGACTCTCTGTGCCCATCATGAGTGCCTGCATGGGTTCCAGGAGCTGCTGAGAGCATAGCTGTTACTGTAAACACAGAGGGCTTCTGCGTGAAGTAGAGTGTGAGAGCAGGAAGTGGCAGCTGCTGTGAAGGCTACATGACAAGGCCAGAGGGCCTTGTGTTTGCCACATGTGATTTAGGGTGTAAAATGTTGCTAAGCAATCCCCCCAAACTAGAGCACCCCCACAGGACAATGTGCAAGGGTCCTTCTCCCCGCTGTCACTTTTGAAATTGGCATAGCTGTGTGGAGCTCCACCTGCACAGCTGTTTTATTCATTCACAGAGCTCTGATAATGGAATACAAGTGTGGTAATGCACCCGTAGTCCATTATGGTTTAAGTGAAAAGCTCTGTGCCAAACTGCTATTAAATACTAAAAAAATATATAAATAGATTACTGCTCCCCTCAAAGAGTGGTGTGCTCCTAATGGTATGTGAAAAAATTGAGTGTAGGGGGCGCTATATAATAATAGTGCTTGATAGCTGATTAATAATTTCCGTAACAAACAATTGAAAAAGTGTTGATTTATAATCATCTCCTAAGATATAATTGGGTAGTGGATATAATCCCAACAAAAATGACATGTGTAAACACATAGATAAGTGAAAGAAAGATCCACAGAAAAGTCCACAACAAAACATATATATAAAGAAGCTTCAATCTTCCAAGTATAGCAGTGTCTTCCAACAAAGATTTGAAATCCTTCACCAAGCTTTTAGGGAGATATGGACACCAATAAGTGAATAGATAGGTGATCTGCTTACCAGACCAATTTGACTTCTTTCCTAGGAAAGATAGTCAAACTGCGCTTGTGCAGGATAGTGCCTGCTCACATAGATGGGATGGATATGATAAGGACCTTCCTCCTCAATGGCAAAGGCAGGATATACAGAAAAAGCAAGAAAACATCCATAGCATAACTCTGTTTTTAATTGTTAAAATCAAAGTATTAATCAGCTATCAAGCACTATCAAGCACTATTATTATATATCGCCCCCTACACTCAATTTTTTCACATACATGTAGTCCATTGACACTTCCTCCAGCTTTCCAACTGAAAGCCACATCTTTGTATGGGCAAAGAGCTGCAGGAAAGTGTTTGCAGGAGCCTGGCATACGATCCACTGATCATAGATGACATGCGGGAAAGAAATGTGCATTTATTTATTTTTTTAACCTAGTCTTAAAGAACATACTGTACATTTATTGTCCCATACAATACTAAAATTGTAATTACACAAACTACTCCATTAAAAACAACTATCCCTATATATCCCACTGCAAAACAAAACTGTACCATTAAATTCAATGTAGCTAAAGGTATATCCTAATAATACTAATAGTACAGTGGAGGTATGTGAGGGATAGTTGGTTCTAATAGGGTTATTTGTTCCTTCTATATATATTTATATATTAATGTGCAAAAGTTTTGTGCATGTGTGAAGAAATGCTGTAACATATATTTAAATTGTTTATTTTTGTCAATTTACTAAATGCAAAGTGAACAAACAGAAGAAAAATATTTTTTTCAGCTATTATTGTGGAAAATTTCTTGGAACAATTATTATTATTATTATTATTATTATTATTATAGTATGCAAAATATGGAATCCAGAAATATGTTAGTTTGGTGAGCTGGAGTACCTCCTCCTAATGTTTTATATATAAATAGTAGGGATGAGCCGAACACCGCCCTGTTCGGTTCACACCAGATAATGCGAACAGGAAAAAAGTTTGTTCGAACACGCGAACACCGTTAAAGTCTATGGGACACGAACATGAATAATCAAAAGTGCTAATTTTAAAGGCTTATATGCAAGTTATTGTAATAAAAAGTGTTTGGGGACCTGGGTCCTGCCCCAGGGGACATGGATCAATGCAAAATAAAGTTTTAAAAACGGACGTTTTTTCGGGAGCAGTGATTTAATAATGCTTAAAGTGAAACAATAAAAGTGTAATATCCCTTTAAATTTCGTACCTGGGGGGTGTCTATAGTATGCCTGTAAAGGGGCGCATGTTTCCCATGTTTAGAACAGTCTGACAGCAAAATGACATTTCAAAGGAAAAAAAGTCATTTAAAACTACTCGCGGCTATTAATGCATTGCCGGTCCGACAATACACATAGAAGTTCATTGACAAAAACAGCATGGGAATTCCCCACAGGGGAACCCTGAACCAAAATTTAAAAAAAAAATAACGTGGGGGGTCCCCCTAAATTCCATACCAGGCCCTTCAGGTCTGGTATGGATATTAAGGGGAACCCCGGCCAACAATAAAAAAAAAATGACGTGGGGGTCCCCCTAAATTCCATACCAGACCCTTCAGGTCTGGTATGGATTTTAAGGGGAACCTCGCGCCAAAATTAAAAAACAAAAATGGCGTGGGGTCCCCCAAAAATCCATACCAGACCCTTATCTGAGCATGCAACCTGGCAGGCCGCAGAAAAAGAGGGGGGATGAGAGAGCACCCGCCTCCTGAACCATACCAGGCCACATGCCCTCAACATTGGGAGGGTGCTTTGGGGTAGCCCCCCAAAACACCTGTCCCCATGTTGATGAGGACAAGGGCCTCATCCCCACAACCCTGGCCGGTGGTTGTGGGGGTCTGCGGGTGGGGGGCTTATCGGAATCTGGAAGCCCCCTTTAACAAGGGGACCCCCAGATCCCGCCCCCCGTGTGAAATGGTAAGGGGGTACCCCTACCATTTCACTAAAAAACTGTCAAAAATGTTAAAAATGACAAGAGACAGTTTTTGACAATTCCTACAGTGGTGCTTCTTCTTTCTTCTATCTTCCTTCATCTTCTTCTTCTTCTTCCGGTTCTTCTGGTTCTTCTGGTTCTTCCTCCGGTGTTCTCGTCCAGCATCTCCTCCGCGGAGTCTTCTTCCCTTCTTCTCCTCGGGCCGCTCTGCATCCATGGCATGGAGGGAGGCTCCCGCTTTTTCTCGTCTTCATCTCCTTCTCTTCTTCATCTTCTTCTCTTCTTCATCTTCTTCTCCGGGCCGCTCCGCATCCATGGCATGGAGGGAGGCTCCCGCTGTGTGACGCTTCTCCTCTTCTGACGGTTCTTAAATAACGGTGGGGGGCGGGGACACCCGGTGACCCCGCCCCCTCTGACGCACGGTGACTTGACGGGACTTCCCTGTGACATCACGGGGAATGCCACAGGGAAGTCCCATCATGTCATTGATACATGTACCCTGGGGCAGGACCCGGGTCCCCAAACACTTTTTATGACAATACCATGCATATAAGCCTTTAAAATTAGCACTTTTGATTTCTCCCATAGACTTTTAAACGGTGTTCCGCAGCATTCGAATTTTCCACGAACACCCCAAATTGTTCGCTGTTCGGCGATCTTGCGAACAGCCGATGTTCGAGTCGAACATGAGTTTGACTGGAACTCAAAGCTCATCCCTAATAAATAGGAACTAAAGTGGCAAACAAAAAGGGGGGGACAAAAATGGAAGGGGACCATAAAGGTCATCCCATAGGAAAGAGTTGTATATGGAGAACCAACAATGTTATATCATGTGATAGTATAGACTTTATTGTAGAAAAATTGCCAAAAATTGGGAGGCATAATGGCCTACTCTTCCAAGAGCCAATTAAAAAATAAAAAAATGGTTTAAAAGGACAACGTTGTCATACTCAGCACAGCAGGACACCACTCACATATGCAGGTACTGTATACCACAGTTGACCTATATATACGTCCTAGTGTTTTAGGCCTTAGAGGTCTAGGTAGGGGGTCACTGGGTGCTAGTACTACTTGTCCCTTACAAGGCTAATTGTAGGCTATTTGCAGCACTGACTCCTCTGGTACCTCCAACAATTCTGTAAACCATGGCTCTCGGCTTAAAAATACACATGATAGGAAGAAATTGACAATATATTAAGGTTCGTCAGCTGCAGTCTGACATGAGACCTAAAACACTAATTAGCATCTCCCAAAGGGGCTCAGAAATACCCCCTGAGGGGGGTTGCTATGTGGACAGTCATGGAGTAAGGATAATGTCCGGGGTGGGAGTGGCCGAATGCTGAGCTGAGCAGATGTGCAGGAGAGGAGCTCCAGCTGCACAGAGGCCTTTGAGATAGGGTTGTAACCCCCTGCAGCCCTGCCTGGATCTCTCTGCCTGGTCCCCTGTGTTCCTCAGCCTGTCAGGGGATCACCAGGTGCCGCCGGCGCTGAGCAGAGCTTTGGAGGAAAATCCGTGGCTCCGGCCTACTCACGGGGAGCGGCCATCTTGCTACACCCGGCGGCAACACCATCACCACATTCAGGCACTGCGGACTCTCCCAGCCTGTTCCCATCCTCTCAAACGGACCGGGGCTATTTGGCACAGCATCCGCGGCTGGTGGACTCCACAAGACCCGCTCCTGAGCCCTCTGGAGAGGGCACTAAAGACACAGGTGAGCGGCCATCTTGCTACACCCGGCATATGCCAGCAGCCTCCTCCTCTCCCCTGGGCCCGATCCACGCTGCACCGCACAATAAGAACACCCTAAACATATAAAACAGGTCCCTAGTTGGAGACTACAGGTGGAGGTTGAGGCCCTGTCCCCATAGCCACGTGCAGGGGCCATCTTGCGCCACCCGGCAGCAGGATTATTAGGGGCTTCCTAATCCCCTGGGCCTGGATCCCCCTGCAAAGACTCTAGAACCGAGGAGTACATGCATGGCATGTAAGATGGAGGAAATGTGAAAGCAGAGCTCCAGTCCCCGTCTCCATATTTGCAGCTCCTGCACAGCACCCACAGCTTCATCTGATCCAGGAGCGACAACATCGTTTGCCAACAACACCGTTTGCCAGTTAGTCCAGGGCATCTTATGGGAAAGATTGGCTCCCAGAAAGCAATCTATCGCAGACTTGTCCCACCACTGTGGCCTAACCACGACATGGAGCGCTACCTGTACAGGCCGCAATCCCAGGCATCGAGTGCGGCGGTCGGCCCTCCAGACCCTGCCGAACCTCACCTGACAGTCAAAAAAACACCTCCCGTGGACTACGGATCCCAGCAATCCCAAGCATCCGATACTACAGATGTGGTAACAGTAGCCGTGTTGGACCTTAAACTGCAATCGCTGCTCCAGGACCTGACCCACAACATTGCTAGAGAGGTGGGTAAAATCGCACATGAACTCAGAGGGGAAATAGATCAACTTGGGGAATGTACGGATACCTTGGAGAACAAATTTGATGAGTTGACCCAATATGTACATGTCCTGGAGGAAGATAACGCTGCTATGAGGCACACAGTCTCTCAACTCCAGTTACAAGAGGAAGATTTAGAGAACAGGGAAAGACGTCAGAACCTAAGAATCCGAGGGGTACCTGAATCTATCAGTGACAATCTTCTTCTGGGCCTATTTGTCACTCTAGCCCCCCACATTCCGGAAATTGATTGGCGACTTGACCGGGCTCACAGATCTCTGGCTCCTAAACCTCCCCCTGGCTCTAACTCCAGAGACATTATTGTCCGTTTTCATGATTATGAAAGTAAAGAAGCCCTCACCATAGCAACTCGCAATAAATCCCACATTGATTTTAAACAAGCCAAGATCCAAATTTTCAGTGATCTCTCCCCTATCACTTTGGCTAAAAGATGCAGCTTTCGCCCGGTTACCACCCACTTACAGAACCATCAAGTGCCTTATCGCTGGGGATTCCCCTTCCGTCTGTCTGTTTCCAAGGATGGCGCCCAATTCTCGCTAAGAGACCTTTCTGAAAGTGAAGCCTTTATCTGCAACTTAGGTCTCCCACCCATCCCTGAGGAGGATCTTCAGCTTCCTGCCCAGAACCCCAAGACTCTCATGACACCAGCCAAGATCTGGACCCCCGTTCAACGGAGATCGCAGAAGACCTTCTCTACTCCTCAATGTGCTAACCCCACCAGATTTCCTACCTGAAATGGCCCCCTCTTCCATGTTCTCTCTCTTCTTTGCCATGGCCGGATGATGTCTCATGATGTTTCATCGGGCTGTGCAAGTGGCTCCATGGAACTGGGTCACTCTATTTTTTTCAACAGTGTTATGCCCCGTACACACGGTCGGATTTTCCGATGGACAATGTCCGATCGGAGCGTGTTGTCGGAAATTCCGACCGTGTGTGGGCGCCATCGGACATTTTCCATCGGATTTTCCGACACACAAAGTTGGACAGCAGGAGATAAAATTTTCCGACAACAAAATCCGATCGCGTCAATTCCGACCGTGTGTGGCCTGTTCCGACGCACAAAGTGCCACGCATGCTCAGAAGAAATTCCGACACGGGACAGCTCGTTCTGGTAAACTTAGCGTTCGCAATGGATACAGCACTTTCGTCACGCTGCAATGTTAAAAATGGTTTAATACAGCGCACTCTCTTCTTCTTTATAATGTGACAAGAATTAAGTAGTTTTGCTGCTCATATTCACACACACTTCTCACAAACTTTTATTTGTGTTTTTTTAGTGGGATTCCCTCAATATATTGTTATTAGTTGTCACATCTGAAAGTTTTATATTTTTTATGTTTTTTTTATTTTGTTTTTAAGCCTTTTTTTTTCTTTAATGTTTGTATTTTTTCCAAGGCTGATCTTTGTTCAATGTTATTTTTATTTTTACTCCAGAATATTTTTGGGTGTGTTTTGTGTGGCACGTTACCCCAACACCATTGATATCTTTTATTATTTAATCTCAAGGAGATTGTTTGGTGTTGGTGTCCCTTGTTCATTTCACATTGTATATTAGAAATGTACCTGAATCCTCACAAACAAACTGTCATTTTTGAAGTAAAACACATAGGAGAGTATAATTCAAAACAAAAATCCTTTATTAAGGGATCAGAACCAAACAAAGAGGGAGGCAACACTGGATCAACAGGAGAAATTAGCGAAGCCTGGGACCCCCACGGCAGACATCAATTCTTCAACATCAAAATTGGTGGCCTGAGGAGTCCATATGTAAGGGAGTGCAGTCTGGTCCAGAATTCGAAGAGATCCGGATAGCAGAAGATGACATCTGTGTCCCCAGGCTGTGGTACCACAAGAGGCTGCATTTTTTGGCCGACCAGACTGGACCCAGGCCAATCACTGTCTGGTCTTCCTTTCACACTTCCTTCCGGGCTGTGGCTGTGCAGTTGGAGATGTGGCAGGAGGAGGAGTAGGACCTGGAGGAGGAGGAGGAGAACTGGGGGGACCTGGAGGAGGACTGGGAGGACCTGGAGGAGGACTGGGAGGACCTGGAGGAGAGGGAGGAGGAGGAGGACCATCCCAAAGCTGTGTGTGAGGTGTAATTTGGCCCCTCATACCTTTCTCCAGAGCCTCTGATATGAGGGCCTCACACATGGCTTTTTGGCCCTCCTCCATCCTCTGCATTTTATATGCTATGAAGGCAGCAATGTTCTCCTGCCTGGTCTGTGGTGCTCCCAGGACCTCTGTAGCCCTCCAAAAGAATCTGATAGCCGCCTCCTCTAGGGCACTCGTCCTACTGCCACTTTCTCTTTTCAGGGGGGGTGGAGGGACCTTGATATCAGCCAGCCGGCTCGGCCCGGCCACCTCCTGGCTGAGACTTCCCTGTGTATGAAAAAGGGACATAGTTGTAATGTTTTGCATCATCAATCACAATCCTAAATTAGTACTCCCAACTAACATCTAGTTAACATCATTGATTGGACAAGCAGAAATATTTAGAGGAATGCTATACCTGGCTCAATCTGGGCTCCTCCACATGCGGCCTGGAAGGCCCAGGTTGGGCGTCAGAAGCCTCAGCCGGGGGGGAAGGAAGCGTGGAAGGAAGACTGGAGAGGGATGACCTGGGTTCAGTCTGGCCTGCCAGAAAGTGCAGCCTGTCGTAGTACAACATCCTGAGATGTCACCTGCTGCTCCGGATCTCTGTGAATCCAGGACTTTCTTGCGCTCCCTCAGATATGTGCTCCTCAGGCCACCAATGAAAATCTTTAAATAAGTGATGTCTGCCGTGGGGATCACCTGCTTCACAATTTCACACAATTGCTCCAGTGCTGCCTTCCTCTTTGCTTGGTTCTTGAAATGGGGGTGGGTAATCTCCCACAGACAGGGCAGCTCACTTAGCATATCAATGAATAGTGACATGAAGTCAGTATCTCTCATTAAGATATCCATGTTCACTGCAAGACACAACACAAGACAAAGCCTAATGTCAGACAAAACTCTCCTAATCTTGTTACAATATAGGCCTCAATCTAGAAGCAGTATAGGCACAAGTTTGTCTCTTACCTTCGTTCTTACGATCGGCGCGTCCAATGCTCCTTCCTCCGCTCACAGATCGTACGTAATACGCACGCGTGTTACGCTTTATACACACTGCGCATGCGTGTAACTCCGCCCGCCCCTGACGTTCTTTCTAGTGTATTCCCCGCCCCTTTTCGTTTGGCGCAGTGGGGGAAGAGCATGATGGCAGAGTTACAGCAGGTGCGGGCTAATTATAGCAACGAGGAGGAGGAGGAGGAAAGGCCGGATCCAGGCACATCCCGATCCAGAAGGAGACGTTTTAAGGCCACAAATATGTCGTTTGGAGAGATGTTGGAGATGGTACACATCATGAGGAAGTCCAACTATGACGGAAAATATGGGCCTTACCCCAACCCCAACATCCGAAAGGCAAAAATCATTGGTAAAGTGGTCAGGAGTCTAGAGCGGAATTTCGGGGTACAAAGGTCTAAAGATCAGCTCAGGAAGCGGTGGTCGGACCTGAAGTTGAGAGAGCCAGAGCAGTACCGAAAGATCCGGAGAGTGCTGCAAAAAAGTAAGTAATTGTGCTGTGTTCCTATTCTTTCTGTCTTTATTACGTTCGTTCTGCTCCATATGCTTTTATTAATTGTAACGTTTAAAAGGGCAACTTTAATGTTCATGGGCCCATTATTCGTTCGTATCAAACATTTTTATTTCGGCCTCTAGAACACCATTGTTTAGGCCATATGCATTTTCACACATTTTTTGGGGCCTACTTGGATGCCAAAGATTTGTTTGTGTAGATGGGTTTGTTACTAGAATGAAATGACAACTAGATTGTGTGTAAAGAGAGGACACTGAGCAGCTGTTTTCACATCTGGACACTGGAGCACTAGTGTGGGACCCCAGAACACCATTTTTATTAGGGGGGCACACAGGTGCTCCAGTGTATACTATAGGGGGGGCTACATCTGTGAAGCTTGTACCAAACAGGTAAAGTATTGCAGCTTGACAAAGGGCAATAAAAAAAATATACATCTTGGAACTCGGCTAAAATAGACAATTGTACCCCACTTCCAAGCAATGTTTCCTATTTCTAGTTCTGCCATCAAATATCTGTGTGCTAATTATACCATTTTTGTTTTACATAGGGGAGAAAAGACTCGGAGGACAGCCCTCATCCGAGGAGACCACAGACCCCCCACCTATGGAAGAAGGTGAAATACCCCCAAACGAAGAAGAAGAGCAGGAGGAAGAAGAAGACGTGGTGGAGATTGGCACCACAACAGGTGAGTGTCTGCGACCACAGGCTCAGGTAAAAGATATGGATGATGGCAGATTTTTGAGACCTTTTTTTTGTTCTTTATCTCTTTTTAGGTGATCGTGATGTGAGGGATCCTGAACGCTTTACTTCAGAAAGTGCCCAGATACTTATTGGGAGATCATGGGGTGTAATCTCCAATTGCAAAACATCCAGAACCAAATCAGTGATGTTATTAAAAAAATAATAACATCATTGATGTTTTGGGGCGAATTTAAACCCCACAAAATCACCTGTTTTCTTAATGTGGTCCAATCTTCAAAAAATTTTGAAAATGTTTAGAAAAGCCAAATTTGGAGGATGCACACAGTGTGCCAACATGTGCTATCTGCCATCACGGGAGATCAATGGACGCGTTTTGGGGGTGCAACACCTTCCTCAATTATAAAGTCGCATTGAGGAAAGGCTTTCTCCCCCAAAACACGTCCCTTGATCCCCCCTGATGGCAGATAGCACATGTTGCCATTCGTAAATTGGTGTGCATCTTCCAAATTTGGCTTTTCCAGGGGTGATTTCCCCCCATCTGAACGCTAGATCAAACCCAGTTCCTAAATACTGATGTCTGATCTAGCCTTCAGGTTTTACCTAATGTGAACTTTGTAAGTTCAAGTTTTTTGGCTTTCTTATTGGTTTTACACAGGCCTGTTTTATCTGAAATTGATATTTTGATTTTTCATAATGCTACTGCAAACATTGTTGTCAGAATGTTTATACTGAAATAATAAAATAGTATTGTAATCATGAAAATATGCAAATCTTTAATTTGGGAGATTTACAATTTTCTACCAATACCAACAAAAAATTCAAGTTCGTTTATCCGTGCTATTTTGAAGACAAGTGATACAAATGATGTTGCTTAAAAATATATATTTATTAACTAAAAATACAGTGCAAAATAATATCAGGTATATTTCGTGATAAAACAAATAAATGGATATACTTCTACATATCAAAGATAAATGATGGTTCAGATAATATTCACAGTTCTTTTATTCAATTTCTTATAACAAAATACCACATTTCAATACTTAAATGATACTTGTACATTTTAAACCTGGTAACTTGTGAATAGCCTTCCGTGACTTCACGGACTTGTGTAAACAAATATTGTTTACCTTAATACTATGATGTGATCTCTTCTCAAAACCAACAGACCTTCTTATTACACTCTTAAATGCACAAACAAAATTGTTATATTGTGCACAGCTTGATAATTTAATCAAAGCTTATATTTTAGATTTAGAATTAATCAATGGTTTAACACATACTATAACCAATCCAATTCTAAAGTCAGTATTGTGAGATATAACAATATATATCTCTTGGTTTAGAAGCAAAACAAATTCATACTGCAGTTAGAATTCACTTCACTCCAAAGCAGAACTAACAATGGATTGGGTTAGTCAGGAATATGCTCAACCAAACTTCAATTACCTAAAAAGGTATACATTGGAAACATTAATACTTTACCAGGTCTTTAAGAATTCTGTCAGTTTGAGAAGCAAGTCCCAAAAGAGACTTCTTTTCACCTTAGAGATAGACCTGTCCAGTCATCCTCAGAGCTCCTCCAGATCTTCCCATAGCTCTCTTCCCATAGCTCTCCCAGATCTTCCCATAGCTTCTTAAAATATATGTGTATGAGAAAATATACCCCACACAATTAACTGGGGCTGTAAATGCCATGAAAGTGAAGTCAGGATTCTTACGATAAGCCTAACAGTTGTTCATGAATGGTTTCCTAAATAAGATACCATATTTGCAACCTTATAATAATATAGATGTAGTAAACAGGTTTATATAATGTTACCTAATAAAGATACATTGTAAAGATGTATAAAAGAAACATCATTATTTAAAATATATCATTTGTGGATAAGCCCTTTTTGTTATGTGATTTGTTCTTGAAAATACTATTTAGTTTTGCAGGCTGTGTAAGTTTGTACCAACTTCCCTTATCTATAAGTGTCAAAGACAAAAGATATATAACCTGGGATACTGGTACTTTTACACAGTCTCAAGACATAAAGCAACTTTTGCAACAATGCCTATTCATGGGCTATGAACTCTGATTCAACTTTAGAGCCAAAATGGCTCCTCTCATGTTCATTTGAAAAATATACAATATAAAGGCCTATATATATATATATATGAATATAAATTCTTTTAACCCCAAATGTTCTGACATTGTTATACAACAAACATGTTGGTTTGTTTTAAAAACCTTTGGTAAATGCGCATGTGATTGTGCAGGTATAAAAAAGTGCCTTACTCAAGAATGTGTGGATTATTGTCTCAACACTACAACACTTTTGGGGTGATGTAATTGTTGTTTTATGCACAAATGGGGGTTATTTCCTATGGGCAAATCCTCTTTGCACTACAAGTGCAGGTTCAGTGCAGTTGCAAGTGCACTTGTAGTGAAATGTGTTTTTGCATTTAGGAAGTACCAGCCAACACTGTTTTTTATAAGGTTACCCAATCACGACATTTTCTGCACTCAACACATTTCTGGCAGGGTCAGCTAAAACAAACACAAGCAGTAAATGTCCACCAAGAATTTCTTTTGGTTGTTTTTTATTTGAAAAAGGTGTCACAGATTGTCTGGCATATTGATAGCCCCCCTACCCGCAAAGAACTCCAGGTATCGTAACCGGACATCACGGGCATTCAGGGAGGGCAAGCCAGGACGGCTGCTTTCAAGTGCCGTCATTGTTGATGTATTTGGGATTCCGGCCTCAGGCCCAACTGAGCCAGCATAGTTGGCTGAATGTTTTTGTAGAAAATTATGGAGAACACAGCAGGCAAGTATTATATGGTTCAGTTTATACTCCGCCATATGGATGGGTGTCATAAATAATCGGAACCGGCTGGCCAGGATTCCAAATGTGTTCTCCACCACTCTTCGGGCTCTGGCCAGCCGGTAATTAAAAACCCTCTGTTCCGGGGTGAGGGTCCTCATCGGGAATGGCCGCATCAGGTGGTCCCCCAGCGCAAATGCTTCATCAGCAACGAACACAAATGGGAGACCTTCAACATTGTCCTCTGGAGGTGGCAAGTCCAAGCTGCCATTCTGGAGACGCCTGTAGAACTCCGTCTGGGCGATGACTCCACCATCGGACATCCGGCCATTCTTCCCCACGTCCACATACAAGAAGTCGTAATTAGCCGACACCACCGCCAACATCACTATACTATTAAACCCCTTGTAATTATAATAGTACGACCCCGAGTTGGGTGGTGGGACGATGTGGACGTGTTTCCCATCAATTGCCCCTCCGCAGTTAGGAAAGTCCCACCGCTGGGCAAAGTGGGAGGCCACAGTCTGCCATTCCTGTGGCGTGGAAGGAAACTGTTGAGGAAAAAACAATAAACATTACTATTTTTTCACAGAAACCTGGCAAGCAGATTAGACACAAACATTATGGGTCAACCTCCAGATAGCATTTATTAAGGGGAATTTAACAACAACAAAGTATAAGGTACACCTATCATATTCCCCCTCCCCCCCTCATGGGCCATTTCTAACATTATAGGGGGGGGAACTCTTGGACAGGTAACCCTCTTCACTTCATTGAGAGATGAATGCCTAAATACAGGGTATTACTTGGAACAGCCCCTCCTTAGTTACACTATTGGCAGCCCACTGGACAGGTAAGAAGTGTCATAATACAAAGATATAAATACACACTGTACACATTTGAGCACATTTGGACATTCTGCTATTACCTATCAAGATCATAATAGGATACAAGAACTTTAAACAGTACCATTGGAAAGTATACAGGCAGGCCCTTGCACTACATGCTTTGGGGAATTAATCCATAAATCTGAGCACTAAAGAGATGGGTATAGTGTGTATGGGTTTGGCAAAGTCAGCAGATAGATGATTGAAGATAGAGAATTGGGATCAGCTGACTTAGCAGTTGGGGGAGGGAGGGTTACAAAAAATTTGGGGACACCACAAAAAAAAGCCTCTGCCACTCTGCCTGAATTTAAATCAAAAATAACATTTCAAAACATTTTAGGGGGTGTTTGGGGTAAAGCACTACTATGGAACTGATAAAATACATTGTTAAGTGACTACATGAGGTGAATATAGGCCAGGAGACACCATGCTGGGGAGGTTATTGAAGGGCAAATATGTATGAAGGACCTAAAATAATAATTACATAAAAATCCAGCATGCATGAGGACAAAGGGGACATTCACAGCATATTACAATCATGGTAATTATGGAATGAGGGAAGAAATACAATATATTATCAAACATTCAATACAATAAAATGTGATATAAAAGGATAAAAATCTTACCTTCATATACTCCTTCTGCAGGACCTGGATGATGGCAGAACAGGTCTCTGGGATAATGATCCCCAGAGCCTGGGGGGAGATGCCTGTCGAGAACTTCAAGTCCTGCAGACTTCTCCCTGTGGCCAAATACCGCAAGGTAGCGACCAACCTCTGCTCCGGAGTGATGGCTTGCCTCATGCAGGTATCCTGCCTGCTAATATAGGGGGTCAGCGAAGCCAACAAACGGTGAAATACGGGGTCCGTCATCCTGAGAAAGTTCCTGAAATCATCAGGATTATTCTCACGGATCTCACGGAGCAAAGGCATATGACAGAACTGGTCACGCTGAAGCAACCAATTCTTGGTCCATGAACTCCTCCCCACCCTGTTCATGGACTGGACTTGTGTCAAGGTCAGGACCCCAACACCAAGCCCCCGCACAGCACGAACTCTACGAGGAGTACGCATACGAAACATGGCTAGAAAACGGTCAGCTGCTCAGAACGAAGTAACAGAACGCACTGAAGAACAGCAAGGCCTGTGAAGAGCGACCTGAAAAACAGCAACGAGCGGACAAGATCGCACAGAAAACTCCAATACGAACTGACTGCACGCACTGAAGAGCAGATACAAACCCACAAGCACAAACTGAACGGCAGAAAACGATCTGAAAGCCACGAGTCTGAAAAAGCACGAATCGTCTCTCACCAAACTTTTACTAACACGAGATTAGCAAAAGGAGCCCAAAGGGTGCCGCGCTTGGTTCTTAACTGGCCTTTTCTAGTCTCGTTGTACGTGCCTGACGTCACCGCGTTCTTGGCGATCGGAAATTCCGACAACTTTGTGCGACCGTGTGTAGGCAAAACAAGTTTGAGCCAACATCCGTCCGAAAAAATCCTAGGATTTTGTTGTCGGAATGTCCGAACAAAGTCCGACCGTGTGTACGGGGCATTACTCTTTTAAATCCTGTTTTGGAGCAATTACTAACCATGCTAATCTTACAGCTGATTACTTCCTTTCTGCTATATTGACTGCCCTTCACTAAACAGTGTTGACAGCTTTCTTTGAAGAGATGGGAACCCACTGTCAAATCTTGCAGTCTGCCATGCCCCTCACAAAAACCCCTGGCTGTTACCTGGCTTCCCTGAAGTTTTTTTATCTTCAGGGCTCTCAAAAATATTTTCAAATCATTTTTTCAATTATGTTTTCTTTTTTTTCTTCTTTTTGTTATTTTTTGGTATCTCTCTCTCATTTTCTGGGTCTATTTTTTGACCCTATTTTGGTTACTAGTGCTTTTTTTTGGCACCATGTCAACTTAATTGCTTACATGTTTCTATGTATGTTGCACCATGGTTATATTGTTGTTCGTTTAAAGTTTATGCTACGATAGCTATATGCACATTTGATTCAGTATGGCTCTTACAATATACTCCTGTAATGTAAAGGGCCTGAATTCCATCAGGAAGAGATGGCAAGCTTTGAAGGAGTTCAGGTCCTCCAATGCAGAGGTGATTATGGTTCAGGAGACCCACTTCAGACCGGGTGGATCCTTTAAATTTGCTTCTAAACACTTTCCAATGGCCTATATAGCCTCTGATCCCTCTGGGAAGGCCAGTGTGGCATTTCTCATTCTTGCCCGATACGTGTCCTCTCTTCCTATTAGGACCCCCGTGGTCGTTTTGTGTTCCTGAGCTGTAGTCACCTGAACACTAAACTCATTCTGGCTAATATTTATGCCCCAAACGTAGGACAGATTAGTTTTATCATGAAAGTCTTAGAGAAACTACAATCATTTTCTCAACCCTTTATGATCATAGGAGGAGATTTCAATGTGTGCATGTCCCCGACCAAGGATAGACAGGCCCTATTTCAAGATACTCCACGAATCACTACCCAGAAGCTTTCCACCTCCTTCCGTAAATTGACCGGATCATATAACCTCCTTGAGATATGGTGAGTGAAACATCCTGCTCAAAAAAGTTATACATTTTACTCTCCCTCTCACAAGTTATATTCTAGATTGGACCATTTCTTTGTAACTGCCCCCCTTCTACCGTATATAGTTGCTTCTGCGATCAATCCCATTACTTGGTCGGATCATGCGCCCATTGAACTTGATATTGTCTTGACTGCTTCCACCCCCAAAACTTGCCATTGGCGTCTTAATGAATCCCTGATCAAAGATCCAGTGATTCAAACCCAATTGCAACAAAAACTATCTGAATTTTTTCAACTAATTGATGGATCGGTTCTGGAAATTTCCAACTTGTGGGAAGACCATAAGGCTTTTCTTGGGGTGAATGCATATCTGCGGGATCTCGCCTTAAGCGGGATTCCACCAAATTAAAAGCTGATCTCCTCACTCAATTGGAAGTCGCAGAGATGCACCTACTTGAATCCCCCACAGTGGAACGACTGAGAGTAGTTACCTCAATTCGGAACCGCATCAAATCATTGGACATGAATAGGATAGCCAAATCAATGTTATGGGCCAGGCAAAAGTTGTACGAATTTGCTAACAAACCACATAGAATGCTTGTTAATAGACTAAAACCACTCCCCTTCCTTTCAATTCCAGACCATTTGATGCAACCAGATGTACTCCTACATACTGTCCTAAGGTTATGTCCCAGGTATTTGGCGATTTTTACAGGAAACTTTATAATTGCTTAAGCTCAGATTCAACATTTTCACAGACGAATTTTGATGATTTTATGTCTTCCTTAGATCTACCCAAACTGTCCACTACACAAAATTCTATGCTCAATGCCCCTGTCACTGTAGAGGAGATTAAAGCCCTACCAGCTCACAAATCCCCAGGCCCGGATGGGTTCCCTTATGTCTATTATAATATATTTTCTCCAATTTTAAACCCCCATCTGCAGACTTTATATTCCTCGTTGCTCAAGGGTTCCATCCCACATTCTCAGTTTCTACATGCCCATATAACTGTCATCCCTAAACCAGGTAAAGACCCGTCACTACCAGAGAACTACCGCCCTATCGCCTTATTAAATTTGGATTATAAGATCTTTACTAAAATATTGGCAAACAGACTTTCTCAATTACTAACGACATTGATTCACAAAGACCAAGTAGGTTTTGTCCCAACAAGACATGCGGATGACAATACGAGAAGGACTATAGACCTGATAGACCTTTTGACTAAAACCAAACAATCTGCCATCGTCCTAAGCTTGGACGCACAGAAAGCTTTTGACCGCCTAAGTTGGCCATTCATGTTCGCGGTTCTTTCCAGATACGGCTTCTCTGGCCCTTTTATACAAGCCTTACAGGTTCTATGTTCTAAACCCTCATCTCAGGTTCAATTGTCCTCAAACTTGTCACAGTGATCCTCCCTAAGCAATGGCACCAGGCAGGGGTGTCCTTTGTCTCCCCTGCTGTTCATTCTGAGCCTAGAACCTCTGGCATCGGCCATTAGGTCCTATCCGGATATCTGGGGGATCTCGCTGCAACAACAAGACTATGAGTTATCACTCTTCGCGGATGATATTTTGTTGACGCTCACCCACCCTCTCCCATATTTATCTTCTTTACTCTATCCACCTTTGGATCTCTATCGGGGGTTTAAAATTAATCAGTCAAAAACGGAGGCCCTACCCATTAACATTCCACCAACTCTGCTTAACTACCTCCAACATACCTTCAAATACCCTTGGTGTCCTTCTTCATTGAAGTACTTGGGCGTTCATCTCACTCCCTCGTATTCTTCCCTTTATCAGGCCAACTTTCCTCCTATGTTTACAGAAATAACCCGCCTCTTCAATCTCTGGACTCCTCTCCCTATCTCCCTCCTCGGTAGAATTAACTTAAGATGTCGATACTTCCTAAATTTTGGAACCTATTTGAAACACTTCCAATCCCAGTTCCAATGTCGCAATTGAAACTTCTCCAGAGAAAATGCCTCAAGTTCATATGGAAAATCGCATCTCATAGAATTGCACGATCAGTAGTTTACGCTTTAAAAAACAGAGGAGGACTGGCAGCACCAGATATCGTCAATTATTATTATGCTTCTCACATACGGGTAATACCCTCCTGGATTTCTAGTAAAGCTCCAAATAGGTGGGCCGAAATTGAAATGAGGATTACGGTTCCGGTACATCCGTGCTATATGCTATGGCCTTCCTCGACTAAATTTATGCCTCAACTGAGATCCCTCTGCTTGGCACCGATGCTATTTACCCTAACTATTTGGAAGAGATGTGCAGAACAGTTTTCCCTATCCTCCAAATGCTCTCCATTCCTGAATGTACTTTTCAACCCGGACATACCTGATGGACTGTCCTATATGAGGATGCTCCCTTGGACTCAGGCGGGAATTTTTCAATTGCGACATCTCGTACATCCGGTCACATGTAAACTTCCTTTTCAGAATTGCAAGAGAAATATAAACTCCCTGCTTCCCTTCTGTACTCCTACATACAATTTAAACATTTCTTTTACTCTAACTCCACCTCACTCTCATTAGCGAAACCTACCGATTTTGAAATCCTATGCGCCAATGGTCCCTATGAAACCAAACAGATCTCTTCTATATACAAAATTTTGCATGAAACCCCACCTTTAACAGAACTCTCACACAATTACATGAAAAAATGGTCTCACGGGGGGCGTGGCCGACCGGGCTCTAAGATGGACGTGTAATCCCAGAGCTCCGCTCGCCTCAGGAGATAATCCACAGCCATCAGAGCTATCCAGCACTCCTAAAGACTGACAGACCTATCCTCTAACAAGTAGGTGCCGCTGCACACACCGGGGATGACCAGACGCCGCAAAAATCCCCAACAGCCGCAAAAAATGACAAGCTATTACGCGGCTTGCGGCCCTCAAAATGGCGGCGGAACGGCAGATGACAGGACGGAGCTTAGGCCCGATACGCACAGCGGCAGACAAGGTCCGGCATCTGTCTCTATCCGCTCCCCGAACCCACCCAGTGTGTCCTCCTCAAGCCCATCCAGCCCCTCCACGAGAAGCCCGGCCAAATCGAAGCCGCGGAGGGACTCACCCATAAGGCAAGGAAGCACACAGTGCATGGAGGTAAGCGGGCCTCACAGCAACCCCACACGCCAGAGCAGTACTGACGGGGATCCTATCAGGGAATTTCACACCGCAGACAGGCCGGTCTCGGACACATTACTCAAAGAAATGCTCCTGTCACTACGTTCCTCATTACAAGCAGACATGGTCAGGGGGATAACAGAGTGTCAGAGGGAGGTACAAGCCATAGGCCACAGAGTGCATCAGGTGGAAAACAAGATGGAGGAATACACCTCAGCATACAATGTAATGGTGGAGGCCCACACAGCTCAGGGGGAAGATATCACTTGGCTCAAAGACAAAATGGCCGACTTAGAAGACAGGTCCAGGAGGAACAACCTCAAACTGAGAGGAATACCGGAAGATATCCCCCCTAACCAGCTCTTACAATACGCCCAGACCCTATTCTCCACACTGGTGCCCGATGCCTCAGCTCATGACCTGCTTGTGGACAGAATACACAGAGTCCCTAAACCGTCCTTTCTCCCCGCTGAAATCCCCAGGGATGTCCTGCTCAGAATGCACTTTTACCATGTTAAGGACAGGGTCCTCCAAGCCTCACGCAAACAAGAGAACATCCCCCAGCAGTATGCGAACGCCAGATTGCTTCCAGATCTTTCCAGACACACTCTGCAACGCCATCGCAATCTATTAACGATTACAAAAGCCTTGAGGAACCACAAAATCCTCCATAAGTGGAAGTACCCCGCCACACTCTCTATTACCCACAACGGGGTCACCGTCTCAATATCTACCCTCGAAGATGGGCTCACGGCCCTAAAGAGATGGAACATCATTCTGGATCAGCCTATCCATCAGGCTCACCGGGCAGAGCCATCTCTCCTCCAAAATGATTGGCAGGTAGTGTCTTACAAGAGGTCTAACCAGAAGCCAACAGGTGGAAGCTCGTAAATGAAACCCAAGTTACTACAGGTTTATCTTCAGGGTTGAGTTTCTATTTTAGAATCTCTCCCTTTCCCCTATATCACCAATAGCAGCTACGACTGCACGAGGATCAATTGTGAGATCCATTTCTTATGTTACTCATGTTAACTTTCCGTTTGGTTTACAGTTTTTTTTTTATCTTCCTTTTTAAGTGATATACACAGATTCACAGCACCAATTTCACCTCCGAACCAGCAGATGTCTCGCTCCAATACGCCGTCTCCACCAGCAACCCTGCAGCACAGAAAATTACCTATGGCCGCAGTGAGTACCCCCACAACACAGCCTCACAACCTGACCCCCGTCTCTTAAATGACGATAACCTGCCTCTCAATCAACGCCAAGGGCTTAAATCACCCGGCTAAACGTTTTAGCTTATGGAAAGAAGCTGACAAGCATAAGGCGGACATATTAAGCGTCCAAGAGATGCACTTCCAACTACACAACAATCCCCAATGCACTCATAAGGACTACCCATTCATTTACGTGGCATGTACGCCGCATCGCAAAACAGGGGGAGTTCTCCTAGCCTTCAAAAACTCCATATCCTTCGAGCCCAAAGAAATCATTATTGATGATGCAGGAAGATATATCATTGCCACAGGGAACATCAATTCTAATCCCTACACCATAGTGTCATTATACGCTCCAAACACGCACCAGATAAGATTCATCAACAAAGTGATCCAAAAAGCAAAAGCCTTGCAACATGGCAACCTCCTGATTTGTGGAGACTTTAATGCGACACCAGACCCACTCCTAGATACATCGTCAGGCAAGGGAACATTGTCCCTCCAATCACTACTACACAAAGAGGAGCTATTCGACACGTGGAGATGTCTACACGGCAATGAACGGGACTACACCTTTTTTTCCAGTAGACACTGCTCATACTCCCGTATTGACTTATTCTTAACGGATAAACGGCTGCTACAAAATATTGAAACAACCACTATACATGATATTACGTGGTCAGACCACTCGGCTATTTCTGTGTCTGTTGCTGAGAGGGGAATCTCTCCTTCACCCCCCATCTGGCGCTGCAACACACGCATATTACAAGACCCACAACTCCAATCACTACTATCTCAGAAATTACACCTCTTTTTTGCTGATAATGTGGGATCAGTCAATGACCCATACATTCTATGGAATGCACACAAGGCCTTCATGAGAGGCGTCTTAATTCAAATAGGGGCCAGAGAAAAAAGAAAACGGACTCAGCAGCTACGCACTATCCTGTTAGACATTCACGATATATCCACTCAACACAAAAAAACCCCTACATTACCACTTACTGACAAATTAAACTCCCTCAGAGAAAAACTTAGGCATATGCTCTCTCAACAATATGACATACATCTCAGACGCCTTCAACTGAACTATTATGCCAATGCTAATAGAGCAGGCAAGTATCTAGCAAACAGATTAAAAGCGGCTCAAATTAAAACGAGAATAGCTTTCCTACAGCATCCTACACAACCACACAAAATAATAAACCCTCAAGCTATAGCTGACCAATTTGCAGATTACTATAGCTCACTTTATAATCTGCACTCAGATCCCAACACACACCAACCAACAATGGAACAGATTGAGACATTCCTAAAGAACATCAATCTCCCCACTCTTTCTACACACCAGCTAGAATCATTAAACACACCAATCACGGCAAGGGAAATAGCACAGATAATACACACTCTTCCCAATGGCAAGTCTCCGGGGCCGGATGGCTTCTCCAACGAATACTTTAAAACTTTTGCAAACACTTTATCACCACATATGTCAACCATATACAACAAGGCTGCTGAGTCCGCAACCCTTCCCCAAGACATGTTGAAAGCTTACATAGTAACATTACCAAAACCTGGCAAAGATCCTACCACACCAGCAAACTTCAGGCCTATATCTCTTCTAAACTCAGATATTAAAATCTATGCCAAATTGTTAGCCAAACGATTAACAGATATAATCCCACACATTATCAAACGCGACCGGATGGGCTTTGTGAAGGGGAGACAAACCTCTGACGCCACCAGAAGAATTATAAATGTGATGAATGTTGCTGAAAAAACCCGAACGCCTTCTCTGCTGTTATCCATTGACGCAGAGAAGGCGTTCGACAGAGTCCAATGGACATACATGAGAATGACTCTTACCAAATTTGGGTTCCAAGGTCCCATACTGCAAGCCATTCTGGCTTTATATTCACAACCGTCGGCACAGGTTTACTCCTCTGGGTTCTTATCCAAACCATTCCCTATTACCAACGGGACAAGACAGGGGTGCCCCCTATCCCCAACAGTCTTTAACTTAATGATTGAACCCCTAGCTGAAACCATAAGATCTCACCCCCTGATTACTGGCTTCCAGTTTGGCTCCAGTCTGCACACCATAAACCTTTTTGCTGATGATGTAATACTACTCCTGACCAATCCTGCCACATCATTACCGCAGGCCCACGCAATCCTTAACACATTTGGGGAAATCTCTTATTATAAAGTCAACTTTACTAAATCTTTAATATTGGACCTGGGTGTCCCACCCCACGAACGCACAATGCTCCAAACACAACTGCCTTATACGTGGAGCTTAAATGGCATAAAATATCTTGGTATCACACTTACCAACAAAACCTCCACACTTGTTAGAGCAAATATGCAAACACTGATGGCCACACTGGAAGCCCAAATCAAACATTTGTCCAATAAGGAAATATCATGGTTTGGAAGAATCACAGCATATAAGATGATGCTGTTACCTCAAATACTTTATATATTCCGTTCCTTACCAATCCACATACCTATCCACTATATTCACAAAATGTCAAAAATAGGTTGGAATTACATATGGAATGGTAAAAAAGCTAGATGCTCCAGAAACAACCTCACGTTCCATAAAAAAATAGGAGGGGCAGGCCTAGTGGACCTATATGACTACTACTGGGCAGTCAGACTAGATCAGACAAAACTATGGTTTAAAACTGAAGATACACCACTATGGGTAGACATTGAAAAAACATTAGCCCCAACAAAGGATTTAACCTTACTATTATTAAGCGATGGGTGGTTGCCATGGAAATTGTCCACTTTTACTCCTCCTATGCAGATCTCATTGAGAGCATGGAGATTCCTTCTCAAACAAAAACATCAGGATAACCAAGAACTACCATACACAATACCAATGACGCTACTAGAAACAAAAATTCAATTACTGAAAGTTAATTACTTGACGAGCAAAGGTGTAAATAACATCCTGGACCTCTATGACGGAACACAACTGAAAACATTTGACCAAGTCATGTCCCAATACAACCTCACCAATAAAGGGAAATATTTACACATAAGGATCACACATTTTCTTAAATCCTACACCAGACCGTCTCTCCACATACCGAAAGCAATATGGCAATTTTACTCAAACGCCAACAGCAACACTAAAGGTATATCATTTTTCTACCATAAAATAAGGGATAAAAATACATTCATCAAAACTACAGCAATGTCAAAATGGAAGGGCGAATTGGGCAAAACGTTCTCACCAGAACAATGGCGACAGGCATTCACAGAAATTCATAAAGCCTCTCATTGCGTTAAGCACTGGGAACTAGCAATCAAACTAGCTAATAGATGGCATTACACACCTTACAGGTTGGCAAAATACTTTCCCGGCACATCACCACTTTGTTGGAGAGCTTGCGGTCACACGGGTTCTTTACTACACATGCTATGGCATTGCCCCACAGTTAAAAGCACATGGAACCAAATATTTCGACTAATCTCCTCCATAACGGGAATGCTCACACCTCCAGTCCCTGCTTTAGCAATCTTACACTTAAACATAGACAAACTCCATAAGGACTTCAGACCTGTAGTGAGACACATACTGCTAGAGACAAGATCAATGATTCTTTGCAATTGGAAATCCACTACAGCCTTGAATGTGACAGATATAGTCAAAGCTGTCAACAGGAACTGTACCTTTGAACGCCTCATTGCATTAAACTCATCAAAATGTGCGACTTTTGACAAATCCTGGTCTATATGGCCATATAAGCTGTAACTTTCCTGCTCCACGAGGTGAATATAACGTATTAACAGAACCAGTAGGTTTAATACTATACCCATTTACCTTTCATACGAATATAACTTCTGAATGTATATCACTATAAGATGTATATCACTTACTACCCTATTTTATGTTATACAATCCACTTACTTTCATCTCCTATTTTTTTTTCTCTTTTCTGTATCTATTTCTTGAAATACTCAATAAAAACTTATTGAAATAAAAAAAAAAAAAAAAAATGGTCTCACATACTGCAACGACAAATCTCTATATTAGATTGGGGGAAAATTTGGGAAACTACGTCAAAAACTTCACGTTGTGTAGTACAGAGGGAAACTGCCATTAAGATCTTGATGTTCTGGTACAGGACTCCGGACTTATTGCATGCCAGCCACCTCCAATATTTGCTGGAGATGCAACGAGTCCATAGGTTCTCATTTTCATATATTTTGGGAATGCCCTCTCATTGGCCCTTTTTGGACTAAGATTCAAAATCTTCTACAAACGTTACTATCTACACCCATACCTTTGAACCCCATACATCTCCTTCTAGGCCTCCCTCTCCCGGGAATATCTAAAGTGTCAAGGAAACTGATGTCTTTTATCCTTTTGGCCACGAAGCGAGCTAGAGATAGACATTGACTCTCCACATCTCCCCCCACATTCCATCACTTTCTTTCCATAATGGCGGATATACGTAGGATGGAACACTTGACTACTAAAATCGAGGACACACTACCATTCTTTATTAAAATATGGAAAACATGGGACGAGTCTGTATATCCCCTTGAATCTGCTAACCTTCAAGCCCCCTAAACCTCCTGATCCCATATCCTGGTTACGTTGTACTTTGCTTCCCTTTCTCTTTTGTATTGTTATGATTCAGAACTATACATTCTTTTCTCGTTTTGTTTACCATATGATACGGTATGATAACTATGTTTGAATGACCCATTGTCATTGTCAACGCTTGGATGTGAACATATCTGTATCCACGTTCAGTTCCACAAGTTTATATATACAACACTCTGTATTATCAAAAGTTGAAATTACATCTCTTTGTATTGTAATGTATATTTTTTTTTTGAAAAATGTTATAAATAAACAATTAAAAAAAAAAAAAGGATAATGTCCAAAAATGTATGTTGAACTAGGTCGGGGCAATATTCATTGATACACTCCCCAAATTCTCATTGTCCGTTTACAGGTATTCCAATGGATCCAAGCAAGCATGTAAATAACATTCAATAACTGTTCTATTTAACAGACTGTTAATGACAAGTTATCTACTTGACTCCATACCAATATGAACCCAGTGGATAGCTAGGTGGACCTAGCTTTAAGGACATGGACCGACACAAAAACAGCTTCAAGTGTAGACCACTTTCTCATGTGGAGAGAAACAACACTGTCATCATGTTAACAGCGAGTTTGATTGAGTGTCAGCATGGACTGCAGAGTCCGCCCCGGTGAATGGTGGATAGGGAAGGAACCAAAATAGCTGCCCGGAGGCTCTCACCACTCCACGAGGCTGATGTCCTTTACCCAACTGATTCTTCTGTTATTCCCCAACTGGCGGTGACATAGCTCCAGAGACTTTCTCCAAAGAAGGCTGACTGATTTCCAGCTGCCTCATGGTAGACACTGTATAATGTGTACGGTCCCGCCTACATGCAGCAATTGTGGTATGCCAGGACCACGTGTCAAACTACGCTTGTCCGATGGACCACAGAGTGAGGCTTGGCATTCTGTTGCGCCTGTTATGTCAATGCATTTTGGATACTCCTACGTATGCTTCGTCAGGAACTAAATGGACCTAAACCCCAAAAAATTTGCTATGTTATAGGGAAATCTAGAATTATTAATTGTGCCTAAACAGTGCCCTAAAATATACCTTTGCTCTTGAACCCCTTCTGAAATATGGCAGTGCACTTCTTGGTATGATATAGGATTAATTGGGCCTGTTCCTACAGCAATACAGCTATGTATATGCATTGTGAGATTTAAGGCATTGATGTGTGTGACTGCTTTGTTCTGCAGTTAAGGACTGCGATGTCACTATTGTCTCGCTTATGAAAAAGGAACATGCATCTCCCTTCTTCTACTTCATTCATTCTGTATATCTGTGCTTCTTCCACTTCTCCTGCTGCATCTTGAATTGTGCCCCACCAATTATTAGATCATCAGCTATTGGGGGCACAGTTTTAAAATCGGTAAGGAAAGTCCTGCCTCTACTAGTATGTTTACCTCCACAAAGACACACAGGGGGTCATTTACTATAGCGCTGCAATGCTAATTAGCACCAATTAGCATGAATTAGAGCAAATTAGTGCTATTTAGCACTAAAACTGTATTTACTATAGCGCTGGTAAAAAAATACTCCCAAAATCGAATTTACTATAGTTCCCTGAAACTAAATAGCACCCAAACCCTTATTCTGCTAAAAGCTGGAGAACTGCACATGGAAGTAATGTTTAGAGCATGATATAATTGCCTAAATGGTACTGAAATATGTGGTATATAATTTAAAGATAATCTGCTTTTAAACTGTGTGAAAAAATGATTTCTACACTAAAATATCTTTAAAAGTCTGAGAAGAGATAAATTCCCCGTTTTTGTACAACTAGGTGCCAACACAACTGAACATGCTCAGACCTGCAAATAGTTCTCATTCTAGCGCCGATGGCTTTTTTACAAGGCGCTATAGTAAATACCAAAATTAGCGCTGGGCTAAAATGAGTTTTTGAGAATGAAAATCGGTGCTATTATAGTCCAATGCAAGTTTCAGCCATTGATTCTAATGGTACAATTGTAACTTCCCCAAATAAATACTTTTAATATTGAGATGAAATTAATCTTTTTCTGAAATAAATGTTCCTTGCAACAATGTTGCTGCTTCTATTTTTTTTTCTCATCTAATTTGTTTTTAAGAATGCTAGAATGTGGAATGTTTTGATGTTTTGATGTTTTGGTAAAACATATTTTTCACTGTCACTTTCACTTGTTACTCTCCATCTCACAACAATCTTTACTTAAACTCACACAGGTGTCTTTACACAACAAACAATACCATTGCTGATGCAAATTTAAAATGAGCCACAATTTTGTGTGTTTTTTATTTTTTCCAAATAATCATAATTTGAGCCCAAAAATGTGATATGTGTACCAACATCAGAAATCAAAATATAATTCCCAAAAATTAGAGGGTAATATCACTATTCTTTTTTTTTTTCCGCATCAGTGAGCACCACCGACTGGCCTAATCAGCGTAATAATCATTTATTGTCGCCGACTTAGATTCACATCATTGTGGTTTTATTTATTTATTTATTTATTTATTCATTTTTTTTTTTTTTTCCTTCTTACTTTTATCAAATATGAAACAAGAAATTATATACAGCTTTATTAAGTACCCTATTAAGGAATTTCTTAGTCCGCTTATTCTCAACTACTTAAACAATCAGGTTATATAAATCTTATTTCTCCCTGGATGACATCTACACTCGCGACCCAAAGCAGACAAAGCAGACGACAAAAAATAAATATAAAAAAAAAAACACTACCCATCAATGAAATCTAGGAGAATCACATGTATGGAGCGGGGCTAATGGGGTCCCCACACCCGTAGCCCCCTATTCAGACCACTAGTGAACTGTTACATATTTGTGAAAACCCCCCACCTCTTCCCCTACTCCCACCCCCCTCCACTCCCATACCCCTTCAATACAAAATCCAACCCAAACACAGAGTTTACTGTTTACTATTGTTACCTAATGTTTCCTACTTAAATCAAAACACCAATAACCCTACATTACTTTGTGTAATACACTGGTTCTGTATTTCTCTAGTACATATATATCTTGGCTATTAACCTAATCCCTTACACTCCAAACTTTCCCCTTATGCAGGCCGCCTTATCCATCCATGGCTTCCATATTTTGTCGAATTCCTGGAGATTCCCCCTTTTTATATACTCCAATCTCTCCCTGTCAATGGAGGCACCGAGTGTATCTATCCAATCATTCACTGTCGGGGGCTCCTTTGATTGCCACCTTAGCGTTATCACTTTTCGAGCCTGAAATAAACCTCTCAGGATTGCCAGAGTAGTGCCCCTCCTCTCCCCCTCTATCCTTCTATATCCCAGGATGCATTCCACCGCCTCCCTCTTTACTAACGTGTGATAGGTATCACCCAAACTGCTAGTCACTCCCTCCCAGTATCGATGCAGCCTGGGACATCTCCAGAGCAGATGGATGAGGTCCCCAGACTCCTGGCACCTAGGGCAGTTATCATTAGGCCTTCTACCGAACCTAAAGAGCAGTTTTGGAGTATAATAGGCCCTATTAAGTAGCATCAGATGAGAAATCTTCTGCGAAGGGGTTACTGACACCTGAGGTGCCATCTCTAAAATTCTCCTCCATTGTTCCTCAGAAATTGCCCCTAGTTCCTCTTCCCATTTAACTCTTACCTTCTGAAGTATTTCCCGTCTGTTCTCTGAGTTACTTAGTTGAACATAGATTTTAGTTATTAGTCCCCTAGTGGGTTCTACTTGTAGTAACTGACGAGCAAAGGGCATTTCTACCCATCTCGGAGGCTGATCACCAAATTGGGCCCTGAGAGTATGTTCTATCTGCCGGTAAAGGAACGAGGAGCTCTGAGGGATCTTAAATTCCCTAATCAGCTCAGGAAATTTTTTAAGGGTGTTACCTGAGTAAAGCTGTCTTAGCTTTTTAATACCACCAGCCTCCCACCCCCTACTCTTTCCAATTTTTAAAATTTCCTGTAGATTCCGGTTGTTCCAAATAGGGGTGTGATCTGTAAATCCCTCATACCCCATTAATTTCTTAACAGACTTCCATATCTTAATTAGCAACCTAATTGTCGGAAATTCATGGTAAAACATATCTGCCTCTAATGCCTCGATAAGCGTATTATGCCGAGCGCTTAACAAGATTAGCCTGCCATTCGGAGTGCCCCCCTCTGGGATTCCACAACCCGTTAAGTGCTGTAGTTGTGATGCAAGGAAATAACGCTCCGGGTGGGGAAGAGCAAACCCCCCTTCCTTAGTAGGAAGCTGGAGGACTTGCAACCGTAACCTAGCTTGCCCACCTTTCCATATCAAATCCCTAAATAGAGCCTCTATTTTCCTAAACCAGCTCTTGTTAATCCATACTAGGGAGTTATGCATGATGTAAAGCAATTGAGGCATCCGGATCATTTTTATCAGGCTACATCTTCCTGCTACTGATAGGGGGAGGCGTCTCCAAATGCTTGTTTTTTGTTTAAATTTGGCCAGAAGAGGTACTAAATTCTTACTAATGTATTGGTTGGGGTCTTTAGTTAGGACAATTCCCAAGTACTTTAGTGCTTCCACGATTGCCACCTGGGGAAGCCCAGGTACAGTTGGTACTCCTAGGGGGTCAACCGGTAAGAGTTCAGATTTCTACCAGTTTATTTCCAGACCGGAGAATTTACCGAATTCCTCCACTATTCTCATTGCACCTGCCATTGATCCCTTACAATCGTCTAAAAATAACAGGATGTCGTCTGTGTATAGGGCAATTCTTTCCTCAATTGACCCCCTCTGGAACCCTTTAATCTCCTGGCTCGCTCTAATAGCCATAGCCAGTGGCTCCATTACCAGAGCAAAAAGCAAAGGAGATAATGGACACCCCTGTCTTGTCCCCCTCTCAAGCACAAACCAGTCTGAAAAATCGTTATTTATTTTGACTCTTGCCTTAGGATTATTATAAAGCATCTTAATCCATCCAATAAATGATGGACCAAAGCCAAACTTTCCCAGCACATACCACATGTAGTCCCACTCCACACTGTCAAAAGCTTTGGAAATATCTAGGGTCAACAGGGCTCTTGAGCTCTCGTTTTCCATAGGAGACTGTAGGTTCAGGAAAGCCCTTCTGATATTTAGGCTCGTAGATCTGTTAGCCATAAAGCCCGCCTGGTCCTCATGAATTAGTTTATGTATGACTCTGCTCAATCTGGCAGCCAAAACCTTGGCCAAGATCTTAGCATCTGTACAGATTAGAGAAATTGGCCTATAGGCAGCCATATCGAAGGGATCTTTCCCCTCTTTCTGCAGAACTATGACTGTTGCTTCTAGCATTGATGCAGGGAGATGCCCCCCCTCCTTCGCTTCCCCCAGAGCCTTCATTAGTTCAGGGATTAGCACCTCCCCTAGATGCCTATAGGCTTCGATTGGTATTCCATCGGGACCAGGCGATTTAAGACACGCCATGTTTCTAATCGCTTGATGTAATTCTGTAGTTGTTATTGGGGATTCCAACAGATCCCGCTCCTCTTGTGATAAGAGCGGGACTGACAGCTTCCCCAAGAAGTCCTCCATCGCCATTTCTTTATTATTTTTTTTCTGAGAAGTGTACAGCTTTTTATAATAGTCTCTAAAAGTTTGCACTATTTTTGGGGAGCTTGAAAGGATTTCTCCATTCTGCGCTCTAATAGCAAGGACCGTTGATGGAGCCTTATTAGATTTCACCAACTGTGCTAACACTCTTCCCACTCTCTCACCCTCGACCAAAGATACCTGGCGCTGGAGAAGCCGTCTGGTCTCAGCCTTCTGTAGAGTAGTCTGTTTATACCCCCGTTGTTTCTCTTGCCAGATCTTTTCCTTTTCAGGGGTTGGGTCTCTAATGAAGTTGCTTTCAGCCTCTATTACATCCTTCCATAAATTCTCTACCTCCCACCTATCTTCTTTATTATATTTGGCCATCTGCTGTATTAACACCCCTCTGAGAAACGCTTTGCAAGCATCCCAGAGTACAACTGATGTCACTGTTCCCTGGTTGAAACTTACAAATTCCCTCAGTGCAGATAGAATTTCCTTCTCCTTCCTGATTACCTCAAACCAATGCGGGCTTATTCTCCATTCCTTCCAGGGGCTATATTCCCCTACCTTCAGTGAAACTACCATGGGAGAATGGTCTGAGACCCCTTTTGGCCCATACACTATTTTTCCTACTAGCTGGAGTGTTCTATCATTCCCCAGGGCCATGTCTATCCTCGAGAGGGTCGAGTGTGATGCTGAGCTGCATGAGTATTGAAGCACCCCCAGGTTCTGTACCCGCCATAGGTCTACCAGCCCCACCTCGTCCATAAACTGACTTAAACGGCTTTTGGCGGTATACTCCAAAAAGGTTCTCCTTGGGAAACGGTCCAACTTTCTGTCTAAAACCTCATTAAAGTCTCCCACTACTATGATAGGAACTTCTTCTTTATCTATCAGGAATTCATTCAGTTTAAGCATGACATCTAGATTAAAAGGGGGTGGGATATATATGTTTGCCAGTACATACATAGCATTATTGATAGAGCAAAGTAAAAAAATGTATCGACCCATTTCATCTATCTTGGTTTGTCTGCAGGAAAATTTAACTCCCGTTCCCACCAGGATACTCACCCCCCTACTATAAGAAGAGTGAACCGCATGATATTGGTGTTGAAATTTATGCATCTGTAAAGATTGTATTGTATCCCTGGTGAGATGGGTTTCCTGCAGACAGACCAAGTCTACCCCGTAGTTCTCCAGCACAGAGAACACTGCCAGCCTTTTGAGAGGAGTCCCCAGTCCTCTAACATTCCAGGATCCAACTTTCACCATTTCAGCCTGCATCCCACATTATTTAAAGAAATCCAGTGAAGAAGCAGCAAATAACCCCTACAAAACCTCCTATCGGGACTTAATTTGATTCTATTAAATGTGTTTGCACTATGCTTATCACACGTGGAGACCAAAAAGCCATAATAATACCGACTTAATATAAACGTGAACTTTAAACACGTGTCTTTTACCCAAATAATTTTAAGAGACAGTTTCCTGTCATTGTGTCTATATGTGTATCTAAATGTGAGTCCCTGGTTCCAGCCCAGGTGTTTTCTGCAGGTGTGTAAATTTTCTGTGTTAAATTTTTCAATCAAACTACCCCTCCCATCCCCCCTACCTCCCCATCTCACTCCCCTCCCATCCCCCCTACCCCCCCACCCTCCTCCCCTCCCTCTTCCGACCCCCCTCCCACCTCCCCACCACCTACCTAGGTGAACCCCCTGGAGGTTAACCGTGACCATTATCCATCTAGCTCCAACTGCAACCATCTGCTTCTTCCCATGCACCTTCCCCATTCACTTCTCCACTCCACCGCCTGTGCAACCCTCCTCCCCCCATCGCCCCCCCCTCCCCCACATACCAGAGAAATTTCCTAAACCATCTATGGCTCTCAAACCTCTTACACTGGATTTATAAATTTTTCTCTGTTCTCCTCCAGCCACTTCTCCACCCCTAGAGGGGAGTCAAAAAATAAAGTTCCCCCAAAGCTGATACACGTAATTTTGCCGGGTACAGAAGGGCGTACGGGATATTAAATTTTTGTAAGGTACATTTTGTTTGGATGAATTCTGCCCTTCTTTTCTGCAGGTCTGGTGAAAAGTCAGCATAAAAAGAAACTCTGGCCTCCTTGAAAAAAACTAACCCTGCCTCTCTAATTTTTCTGAGCAGCACTACTTTGTCTCTATAATTAAGAAGCCTTATGAGCAGGGGTCTGGGAAATCCCCCTGCCGGAGGAGCTCTGAAAGGCACCCTATGGGCCCTTATAACTGAAAAAGAGGCAGAAAATGATTCTCTTCCAAACAAATCCACCAGCCACCTTTCAATAAATTCAGGCGGGTCAGAACCCTCGCTTTTTTCCCACCAATCTAACATTATCCCTCCGCTCCTGTTCTCCATTTCATCTAATTTGGAAGCTGGATAACTGCTCCTTCAGTAATTTCATTTCTTTAATCAGGGGGGATACATCGTCCTCCAGCAGGCCTACTCTTTCCTCCAGGGCTGTTGTTCTCTCGGCGGTTTTCTGAAGGTCTTGCCTAACCAATAATAGGTCCGCTTTTACTCCCCTCATCTGGTCACAGAGTTCCTTAAGCGAGGAGTTGCACACCCCTACTGCCATAAAAACATCCTTAATTGTTGGTTCTTTCTCTGAAGGTAGGGTTACATCAGAACAAGACTCCACATTTATATTTTGATCATTTGACCCCAATCCTTTTGGATTATGGGTTTTAGATGATTGGGTCGCCTGCGCCCCACCTGTTAGCATAGCTGGTTGCTGACCCAAGCTTTTCCTATCGGGGGTCCCCCCCTGGTGTGTTTTTGCTTGTGTCCCCTTCTTTGGAGGGGTCACAGCTGAGGCATGAGCGTACTACTCTAACTTTGCAGCTGCTGACGCTGCTGCTGACAGTGGCGGGTTTTTGTCTTTAGCAGATCGCAGGTTCTGCATTGTGCGTTTCTTAACCGTTGTGCCAGGGCACCCACCTCGCGTTTATTTAGAGCAGGAAATAAAGGACAAAAATACCCGTGCTATATGTATTATATGTTATATGTTATATGTTGTTTCCTCAATATGCTCCGCTATATACACCAGATGGGGGCACACACAATATGCCCTCTCTCAGTGAGACAATGTCTCCAATAAAGGAACCGCCAAGCAGTTTACTCCCCAGTTACCACGAATACTAGGGGATTGCAAAGGATTGAAAAGGTATCTTTTGCCTGCTAGATAAGGTACCCTATTGATACCATTAATACCAAGCCGCTAAGCAGCTCGCCATATCAATCCACTGACCCACAAACTGCCGATCCTTCATTAAGCTTTATAGATTTGATGTAGATTTGATGTAAATAAGTCCCCTGAAGGAGGTCTATAGGGTCTATAGGGATACAGAGCTTCCCAATCAACTCAGGCTCATGATATTAAATGGGGGGTTCTTTCACCCTGATGGACAGGGCCGACTTGCATACCGGTATTGCTGAACACCCCTCCAATCACCCTCCAAGGATATCCCCAACCCCACAGTCCGCCGTGCCCCTCACTGGGCCATATACCTTAGTGCAAAGTCCTTTTCCCCTCCTGAGAGCAAAGCAATAATGTCCTCTTAGCTTAGCTTTTTATGGAGTATAGTGTGGAACATATAAATCAGTGCCGCTAGCATTCACTTCCGGGTTTCCCCTATTAGCCTAAAAGTTACCTGCCCTGCAGCATACAGCATGTATTCAT
This sequence comes from Aquarana catesbeiana, assembly GCF_042186555.1. Lineage (NCBI taxonomy): Eukaryota > Metazoa > Chordata > Amphibia > Anura > Ranidae > Aquarana > Aquarana catesbeiana. The sequence goes on along the minus strand of NC_133331.1, from coordinate 211,771,542 downwards.
GTATTCAGTCCACTTACTGTACCCTTCCACCTGCGATTCACTGGTTATTGAGCTGGTATGATGTGATGATCAGCTGGTGTGGCTTGCGTGGCTCCGCAGCTCGGGTAGTCCGGGTGATCCAGAGCTCCCCACTTGCGTCCGGAGGATAAGCGCCCCCGCACCGCCCGTCGGCAGAGCGGAGAGTTAGGGAGAGTTAAGGAGAGAGAAGGAGACAGCCAGGTGCCCGAGGTCTCCGCTGGTCTTCATCCAATCCAGGGCGCACTGACACGGCTAGCACAAAGCCATGCAGCTACACGGAGAAGCGAGGCAGGGGGTGGAGAGAGCAACACAGCGTCCCTGCTCACTCCATCACACAGCGCCGCACCCGCCCATCCATCCGGTCACGCCCCAATATCACTATTCTACATTCACCCACCAAATATCGCAGAATAAATCAAGAATAATAACTCTTGAGTAATGTAATTCCACCACTGGTATGTCCAAAGAAATGCAGTATATGTGTATTTATGTGTAGGAGGTTTCCATATGTGGAGGCTCTGTGGCTTATGCCGTGTACACACGACCGAACTTTCCATCGGAATGAACTCTGATGGAGTTCCAACGGAGTTCCGTTGAAACGGACTTGCCTACACACGATCACACCAAAGTCTGATCGTTTAGAACACGATGACGTACACCATGTACGACGGGACTATAAAACAGAAGTTCAGTAGCCAGTGTGCTACCCTTTGGGCCCCTTTTTCTAATTTCCTGTTTATCTCGTGTTAGTAGAAGTTTGGTGAAAGACGAGATGATTCGCACTTTTCAGACTCGTGTTTTTTCAGATCATTTAACTGCTGTTCAATTTGTGCTTGTGGGTTTGTATCTGGTTTTCAGTGCGTGTAGTCAGTTCGCATTTGTGTATTCAGTGCGTTCTTGTTCGCTCGTTGCTGATTTTCAGCTCGCTCTTCACAGGCCTTGCTGTTCTTCAGTGCGTTCTGTTAAGTTCGTTCTGACCAGCCGACCGTTTTGAAGCCATGTTGAGTGTATGTACTCATCGTAGAGTTCGTGCTGTGCTTGGGCTTGGTGTTGGAGTTCACTCTTTGACCCAAGCCTAGTCCATGAACAGGGTTGGGAGGAGTTCATGGACCAAGAATTGGTTGCTCCAGCGTGACCAATTCTCTCACATGCCTTTGCTTCTTGAGATCTATGAGAATAATCCTGATGATTTCAGGAACTTTCTCGGGATGACGGACCCCATTTTTCACTGTTTGTTGGCTTTGCTGACCCCTTATATCAGCAGGCAGGATATCTGCATGAGGCAAGCCATCACTCCGGAGCAGAGGCTAGTCACCACACTGCAGTACTTGGCGACTGGGAGAAGCCTGCAGGACCTCAGGTTCTCGACAGGCATCTCCCCCCAGGCTCTGGGGATCATTATCCCAGAGACCTGTTCTGCTATCATTCAGGTCATGCAGAAGGACTATATGAAGGTAAGATTTAGCCTTTAACATCAAATTCTATTGTATTTAATGTTTGCTAATGTATTGTATTTCTTTCATCAATCCCTAATTACCATGATTGCAATATGCTGTGAATGCCCCCTTTGTCCTCATGCATGCTGTAATCTTTTAATGCTCCTTTTTGTCCTTCATGCATATTTGCCTTCACTAACCTCCCCAGCATGCTATCCTGGGCCCATATCCACCTAGTCTAGTCACTTAACAATGTATTTTGTCAGCTCCATTGTAGTGCTTTACCTTAAACACCCCCTTAAAATGTGTCCAAATGGTATGTGTGTCCTTAAATTAATTTATAAGCCCCCCCTAAAATGTGTCCAAATGGTATGTGTGTCCTTAAATTAATTTATAAGCCACCCCTTAAATTTTAGCAATGGGCCATCAGAGGGGGTGAGGCATCTGATAAGTGGGCCTTATATTTTAGTCTTTAAATAATACTTAAAATAAATGTTATACTGAAGTTGGCCAAGAATGTTTTTTGTGTAATCTGCTTGCAATGTTATGTGCAAAAGTACTTTTTTTTTTTTTTCTTGTTTGACTCCCCAGTTTCCTTCAACGCCACAGGAATGGCAGACTGTGGCATCCCATTTTGCCACCCGTTGGGACTTTTCCAACTGTGGAGGGGCTATAGATGGGAAGAACGTCCACATCGTGCCACCACCCCATTTGGGGTCATACTAGTTTAACTATAAGGGGTTTCATAGTATCGCGTTAATGGTGGTGGTGTCAGCACAATATGAATTCCTGTATGTGGAAGTGGGGAAAAATGGCCGGATGTCTTCGCCCAGAGTTCTACCAGCATCTCCAGGGTGGTGGCCTGGGATTGCCACCTGATGCGGATAATGTGGAAGGACTCCCCTTTGTCTTCATTGCAGATGAAGCCTTCGGTCTGGGCAAGCACCTGATGAGGCCATTCCCACAAAGGACCCTCACCCCGGAGGGGAGGGTTTTTAACTACCGGCTGGCCAGAGCGAGAAGAGTTGCTATGAATGCCTTTGGGATAATGGCCAGCCAGTTCCGCTTGTTTCTGACAGCAATCCATATGGTGGACTACAAACTCAATCATATCGTCCTATCATGCTGCATCCTTCACTATTTTTTAAGAAAATCTTCTACAAATTATATAGCCTCAGTTGGGCCTGAAGCCGGACTTATTACTGAGAATCCTCTGAAGGGCCTGGATACTGGCTGTACTGGCTTGGCCCCCCAAAGTGCCCGTGAAGTTCGGGAGAAATATGTGAATTATTTTAAGGGTGGGGCCATTGCTATGCCAGACAATGTGTAAAAGATTTTAGAATAAAAACAAAATAAAACTGGTAAATTCTATAATTTTCTTTTTTGCTTGTGTTTGTTTTTGGCTGTATCCTAGGTTCTCCTAGTGCACTTGTAGTTGCAAGTGGATTTTCCTTTAATATATAAGCCCCATTGTCTCTGTAAACACAAAATTACTTACACAACTGGTATTAAGCATTGAAAGAAGAAGCCACACATTGTTGATTAGCAAACTTTTTAATCTGTGCACATTCACATATGCATTTATAATTTAAAAAAATATATATATATATATTTATTTTTTAACAATATATATATATATATATATATATATATATATATATATATATATATATATATATATATATATATATATATATATATATATATATATATATATATATATATATATATATATATATATATATATATATTTTAACAATCTTCTTTTTTTTAACAAACAGGCATGTTTTAAAAACATACACACAACTCTGCAACTTACAAAGTTCAACATCTATAAAATGAAGGTAATATCAGACATTATACTGTCAAAAATGTCTTGCTATTGTCATAAATCAGATGGGGTGATGTCACCCCTGTAAAAGCCAAAATTTGAAGATGCACACAAATTGGGATTCCAAATGGGTAATGTCAACATGTGCAATCTCCCTCATCATGGGGGATCAATGGACGTGTTTTGTGGGTGCAATCCCTTCCTCTCACTCACTAGCGTTATGAGGAAGGGGTTGCACCCACAAAACGCATACATTGAGATCCCCTGATGGCAGATATCACATGTTGACACACCGTGTGCATCTTCAAAATTTGGCTTTTAAAATGTACAAATATAAAAAATTGAATCTGGTCATCTAAAAATGCAGCAGGAAATGAAGAACATGATCAATTTTGTTTTAGGGAAAAAGGGATTATATTCTCCCCAAAACATCAATCATGTTCTTCATTTTCTGCTTCATGATGTCCAGGTGGTTGCGCATTGTGTCAATCTCCCCATTCCACACCCTGATTTTGGTAAGGAGGGTTTGGGCGCTGGCCCTAGTAAAAGGTTCCACCGCTTCCCCTTCCACAACCAGAACATCACCTAAGATTGATGAAAAAAGATGTATTTAGAAATATGCAGGCATACATAGATTACCTGAAGCTGGGGTGTCAGACACTCACCTGGCGGGGTGCCCATGTCGCCCACTTCCTCCACCTCTCCTTCCTCCACATTCTCGGGGGGCTCGGGCTTACTTCCCTTTCAGGCTGGTGAGGTTGGGGGTCCCTGGGATCCTGTTGTCTGAGTCTTTTCTCCCCTATGAGAATGAAACAAAAGGTATACTTAGCACACAGACATTTGAGTCCAGAAATAGGAATATGAAACATTGCTTTGAAGTGGTGTACAATTGTCTGTTTTGGAAGAGATCCAAGCAAAAGACATGATTAAAATTCCCTTTTTTACCAAGCTGGAATACTTTTTTGGTCAAGTTTCACAGATGGAGGCACCCCAAGTATCCACTGGAGCACCTGTGTGGGTTACCATAAAAAATGCGCTCTGGTGTCCCACATTAGTGCTCCTGAGTCCTAATGTGTAAACAGCTGCTGAGTGTCCTCTCCTTCCATTCCAATGAATCAAGTTTGCAATTCATTTAAGTTTCAAAGACATCTAGACAACAATGTCCTAAACTTGCTTTAATAAGACAAATTAGCAAGATCAAAATGTAGTTAAAACCCTGTATCAACGAAATACATCGTATTTATTTTCAAACAATGTTTCCTACTAACGATGTTTCCTCTGAACGATTACTGTGTCCACGAACATGAAAGTAGCCATTTAAAACAGTACAACAGTAAAGAAAAGCACATGGAGCAGCATGCAAGTTAATAATCAGAATAGAAACACACGACAAGTACTTACTTTTTTGAAGCACTTTCTTTATTCTTCTGTACTGATCCTGCTCCCTCAGTTTAAGGTCGGACCAGCGTTTTCGTAATTGGTCTTTGGAGCATTGTACCCCAAAATTCTGCTGCAGAGTCTTCACAATTTTTGTCATGATTTTGGCCTTGCGCAAATTCGGCTGGGTGTACGGTCCATGCTTCCCATCATAATCGTTCCTCCGCAAGATATCCACCATCTACATCATTTCTTCAAAGCCCATATTGGAGGCCTTAAATCTCCTCTTCCCAGATCGGGACGTTTCGGGCTCTGGGCTTTCCTCGTTACTGTAATAATTTCCAACCATCTGCTGTGTCTCCGCCATGTTGCTCCTACTACGCAACGTACAGAGAAGGGGTGGGGAATATTCGTGAAAAAGAACGTCAGGGGCGGGCGACATGGGCAGAGTTTCACGCATGCGCAGTGTATATAAAGCTAACACACATGCGCTGTACATACGTATGTTCTATGCGCGGAGGAAAGAGGAACGGAAGTTGCGAGCGTCCGAAAAAAAGGTACATTTTTACATTTTGGAACATCAGTGGCCTATACTGCTTAAAGATTGAGGCCTATATTGGGATAAGATTATGAGAGTTTAGGCTGACATTAGTGTTTTTGTCTTGTGTATTGTCTTACAGAAAAAATGAATAAGTTTAAGGACCCTGAATTTATGTCCAGTTTTATTGACAAATACAGGGAGATGAGGAATCTGTGGGATGTCAAACACAGTTTATATTACAATAAACAAGTAAGGAAGGCAACGCTGGAGCAACTTCTGGCATTTGTGAAGACTCGGATCCCAGAGGCAACCATGACGTTTTTGGAAACTAAAATTGGGATCTTGAGAAACATGTATAGGAAGGAGCATAAGAAGATCCTGGCTTCCCTGAGAACAGGCGCATCAGCAGATGACGTATATGTACCCAAGCTGTGGTACTTCCAAAACCTGCAGTTTCTGGACGACCAGACTGAAGCCAGGGAATCTCTTTCAACCCTTCCCCACACCTTCCCTTCACCCTTCCCTCCACCCCAGCAGAGGCTGATGAGGAACAACCTGGGCCTTCCATCCTGGAAGAAGCGGATGCGCCCAGCTGGAGCCAGGTATATTATTTTTCTACATATTTCTTGCCCTAATATTAATGATGTTAAGTAGATGTTATAATTGGTTACCTAATAATGATTTTATCCAAAAAAGGATGTATACATATCAATTGACAGTAGTGGCCAAAAATGTTTGTGACCAGCTTGAAAAAATGCTGGGGTCAGAATGATAGTCTTTTATATGTATTAACATTGAATTTGCAAGTCATGAGCTGAAAATTGTTTGTGATTGATGAACCAAAAACTAAAACTATGTCCCTTTTTTATACACATGATGAGCTCAGCCAGGAGGAGGGTCTGGAAAGTGGCAGGCAGGAGGAGGCTGGGCCCAGTGACAGCCAGGAGGTGGCTGGCCCCAGTAGGATCCTCACCCAATCCCAGGTGCCTCCCCCCCACTTTCAAACAAAAAGACCCAGGAAGGGGACAGTGACATAGGAGGCAACACTGGGCCTCAGGAGCCTCCCCAACGCTGAAGAGGCCTATGGCTGCTATCTAGCCACCAGGTTGGTAGAATTGGAGAAGGGCCAACGCCTCCTCTGTGAGGGAATTTTTGCTGAGGCCCTTCAGAAGGGGCTTAGGGGCCAGCTGACTGACAACAGCCACATATATGATCTCCCCCATCCTCCTCCTCCTCCTCCTGCCACAAGTCCACCACCAGAGCCACAGTCTCCAAGGAAGGCTGCAGGGAAGGCTGCAGGGAAGGCTGCAGCGAAAAGAAGAAAGTGATGACTTGGCTTCAGTCTGGTCTGTCAGAAGATGCAGGCTGTTGTAATACCAGAGCCTGGGGACATATATGTCATCTGCTGCTGGTCTTGATCTCTGAGATTCCTGGAGCAGATTGTGCTCCCTATTATATGGACTCCTCAAGATCCCAATTTTCTTTTCCACAGACTTGATGTGTGCCCTGGGGGCCAAAAGGCTTCACAAATTCCAAAAGTTTCTCCAGCGTTGCCCTCATCTTTATTTTGTTACCCAGAATAAATTGATATTTTATTTTCAGAAAATACTTGCCTATGTGTTTTTATTCAAATACATTTCTAAAAGACAATGTCTAATTTACAAAGAACACCAACCTCCTTGAGGTTCCAAAAAAAAAATTAAAAAAATATGTTATTGTGCTAACTTGACACACAAAAAAAATAAAAAATGTATGTTATTGTGGTAACTTGACACACACACACAAAAATTAAAAATGTATGTTATTGTGGTAACTTGACAAAAAAAAAATTATGTTATTGTGGTAACTTAACACACACACAAAAAAAATATGGAGATCACTAGGAAATAGTTTTTAAATAATCCTTAAAAAAGACCCTGATGAAATAAAAAATAATAAAAGATGACTCTAAAAAAAAAATTGTAAACATTATTATGGAGATCGGGCTTTGAAAAAATACAATATTATTCATGAGATCAGGACAAATAATCCAGAAATCTGTTTGTGAGAACTCTGTGTGAATATGAGCAGCAAAACAACTTCAGTCTTCTAGCATTATAAAGATAAAAATAATGCACTGCATTAAACGATCACAGAATTTTCAGCGTGAGGAATGTGCTAGCTCCGATATGGATGCTAGTTTTACCAGACTGATCGCTTCCGTCTCGTACTTACTTCAGAGCATGCGTCGTTTTTGGTCCATCGGAACAGCATACAGGACGGTTTTCCCGATTGGAACTGATTCCGTCGGAAAGATTTGAAACATGTTCTATTTCTAGGTCCATCAGAATTTTCAAAAGAAAAAGTCAGATGAAGCCCACACACGATCGGAATGTCTGATGGAATGATTCCGTCTGAACTTTTCTGCAAGAAAGTCCGGTCGTGTTTGTACGCGGCATTAGAGATTAGAATCTCTGCTTAGCATTTTTGAAGGTCTGGGTTTGAATCTCAAGCATCAGGGTCGGTGCTACCACTAGGTGGACTAGGCAACCGCCTAGGGCGCGCTTCCGCCTAGGGCGCGCTTCCGCCTAGGGCGCCCGACCGCTGGCTATTTTACTCCCGCACTGTCCTCCACAGAGCTTAAACTACCGCCCCGCATTGTCAAGCAGCGCCACCGCCCCTTCACCCCCCCACCCTCCGCTCTCCACTCTGTGTTTCCAGTCCAGACTGTGAGTAATCCGATTCCCCCCTCCTCTCTGCTCTTCTATCATGATCAGTGAGTGTGTGTGTGTCACATGTGTCCAGCAACCCCCAGGGCGCTCTCTGATGTGTGTCAGGCAGCAGCAGCACCCCCCCTCCCTCCGCTCTGTGCTCTCCGCTCTCTGCCTGACACTGTCTGTGATTGTGAAATGTCATGTCCCACTGAGGCTGCTCTCTGCTCTACAGTAACAGTGTCCATGTCAGTGTGTGTCCAGCAGCACAGCCCCGCCCCCACGCTCTCCTGGCCGTGTAACTACTAGAGCGGAGGAGTACATGGATGGAGGATGCATTATGTGATAGATAAGATAACATGGCATGGTGCCTGGCGGCGGCTCTCCGGGCTTGGGGGCAGGTGGAGCCTACCTGGGCTGGCTGGAACTGGAAGAGGCACCGTGACCGCACCGACACAGAACAGAAGCAGCAGGCAGGTACACAGGCAGGACAGCAGACTCGCTGCAAGCGGAGGAACAGGTGTTCCTGGTGTGGTAAGTAAAAACTGTTGTTTTCTCTCTGACTTAATGAAATTGTATATGTGATGACAATGAAATGTAGTTTTAAAATGTGTTTGTATTATTGTGTATGTATATTGATGTGTGTGTAATATTAAATTGACTGATATGCCAAATGGCCCCCCTGAGGCTGTATATGACGGGCACTGGTGAGGGTGTATATGATGGGTGCTGGTGAGGCTGTATATGATGGGTGCTGGTGAGGCTGTATATGAATGGCGCTGGTGAGGCTGTATATGACGGGCGCTGGTGAGGCTGTATATGACGGGCGCTGGTGAGGCTGTATATGACGGGCGCTGGTGAGGCTGTATATGAAGGGGGCTGGTGAAGCTGTATATGATGGGAGCTGGTGAGGCTGTATATGATGGGCGCTGGTGAGTCTGTATTTGATGGGCACTGGTGAAGTTGTATTTGATGGTTGCTGGTGAAGCGGCATTGATGGGCACTGGTGAGTCCGTATTTGATGGGCGCCGGTGAGATGGAATTTGATGGGCGCTGGTGAAGCTGTATATGATGGGCGCTGGTGAGGCTGTATATGATGGGCGCTGGTGAGGCTGTATATGATGGGCACTGGTGAGATGGAATTTGATGGGCGCTGGTGAGGCTGTATTTGATGGGCGCTGGTGAGGCTGTATTTGATGGGTACTGGTGAAGCAGTATTTGATGGGCGCTGATTAAGCGGAATTGATAAGCACTGGTGAGTCTGTATTAAATGGGCGCTGGTGAGATGGAATTTGATGGGTGCTGGTGAAGCTGTATATGATGGGCGCTGGTGAGGCTGTATATGATGGGCGCTGGTGAGGCTGTATTTGATGGGCGCTGGTGTAGCTGTATTTGATGGGCACAGGTGAGATGGAATTTGATGGGCGCTGGTGAGGCTGTATTTGATGGGCACTGGTGAAGCGGTATTTGATGGGCGCGGGTGAGATGGAATTTTATGGGCGCTGGTGAGGCTGTATTTGATGGGCGCTGGTGAGATGGAATTTGATGGGCGCTGGTGAGGCTGTATTTGACGGGCGCTGGTGAGGCTGTATATGACGGGTGCTGGTGAGGCTGTATATGACGGCCGCTGGTGAGGCTGTATATGATGGGCGCTGGTGAGACTGTATATGACGGGCGCTGGTGAGGCGGTATATGACGGGTGCTGGTGAGGCTGTATATGATGGGCGCTGGTGAGGCTGTATATGACGGGAGCTGGTGAGGCTGTATATGACAGGTGCTGGTGAGGCTGTATATGATGGGCGCTGGTGAGGCTGTATATGACAGGCGCTGGTGAGGCTGTATTTGATGGGTGCTGGTGAGGATGTATATGACGGGCGCTGGTGAGGCTGTATATGACGGGCGCTGGTGAGGCTGTATATGACAGGCGCTGGTGAGGCAGTATATGACGGGTGCTGGTGAGGCTGTATATGACGGGTGCTGGTGAGGCTGTATATGATGGGCACTAGTGAAGCTGTATGTAGTAGTATTCCGCGCTCAGGACGGGCTTGTAACCGAACTGCAGCCCCCCAGATAAAGAAAGCACCTAGGTGCGATCCAATTGCTATAAAATCTGAAAAAATAGGGGATTGGCGCTGTTCACTGGTAAAAAATATATAAACTATAAACAAACTCCTAACACAAGGGAAACATTACACCACAATTCTGGGTGAGTAAAAAGTGCAACCCAGTATAATATAGTATTTGTAATAAATATACTTGCTAAAAATTATCATAGAACGTGCAATCTGTCCAAGGTGAAATATTATATAAAATGCTAAATAAAATGAGACTCCAAACAATATTATAAGTGAAAGATCAGTCAGGTGTGTAAAAAAATCCAAAGAAAATACTCAATGAAGGGTATAAATGAATTATACCCTGAAGAGAGAACCAACACAGTGTTGCCCACTTCAAAATGGTGTATGTACTATTAAAGTGAGGCTGGATGGTGTGCAAATGAAAAATACAAAACCAAAAAAACACAAAAAACAATTAACATATGGTGTGCATGTGTTCAGAATAAATAAGGAAAAATGAAAAAATGAAAAATCCATGCATCAAAAAAATCCAAAAAATGCTAGAAAATGCCGTGTATATTAAATTGCTATATATATTGTCCAGTGTACAAAAAAATTTGCACTAGCTTGCTGCACAAGAATATGTATATGATGGGAGCTGGTGAGGCTGTATATGACAGGCGCTGGTGAGGCTGTATTTAATGGGTGCTGGTGAGGATGTATTTGATGGGTGCTGGTGAAGCAGTATTTGATGGGCGCTGATTAAGCGGAATTGATAAGCACTGGTGAGTCTGTATTTGATGGGCGCTGGTAAGATGGAATTTGATGGGCGCTGGTGAGGCTGTATTTGATGGGCGCTGGTGAGATGGAATTTGATGGGCGCTGGTGAGGCTGTATTTGATGGGCGCTGATTAAGCGGAATTGATAAGCACTGGTGAGTCTGTATTTGATGGGCGCTGGTGAGATGGAATTTGATGGGTGCTGGTGAAGCTGTATATGATGGGCGCTGGTGAGGCTGTATATGATGGGCGCTGGTGAGGCTGTATTTGATGGGCGCTGGTGTAGCTGTATTTGATGGGCACAGGTGAGATGGAATTTGATGGGCGCTGGTGAGGCTGTATTTGATGGGCACTGGTGAAGCGGTATTTGATGGGCGCGGGGGGTGAGATGGAATTTTATGGGCGCTGGTGAGGCTGTATTTGATGGGCGCTGGTGAGATGGAATTTGATGGGCGCTGGTGAGGCTGTATTTGACGGGCGCTGGTGAGGCTGTATATGACGGGTGCTGGTGAGGCTGTATATGACGGGTGCTGGTGAAGCTGTATATGACGGGCACTGGTGAGGCTGTGTTTGATGGATGCTGGTGAATCTGTATATGACAGGCGCTGGTGAATCTGTATATGACGGGTGCTGGTGAGGCTGTATATGACAGGTGCTGGTGAGGCGGTACATGACGGGTGCTGGTGAGGCTATATATGATGGGCGCTGGTGAGGCTGTATATGACAGGTGCTGGTGAGGCGGTATATGACGGGCGCTGGTGAGGCTGTATATGATGGGTGCTGGTGAGGATGTATATGACGGGCGCTGGTGAGGCTGTATATGACGGGTGCTGGTGAGGCTGTATATGATGGGTGCTGGTGAGGCTGTATATGACAGGCGCTGGTGAGGCGGTATATGACGGGTGCTGGTGAGGCTGTATATGATGGGCACTAGTGAGGCTGTATATGACGGGCGCTGGTGAGGCTGTATATGACAGGCGCTGGTGAGGCTGTATTTTATGAGTGCTGGTGAGGATGTATATGACGGGCGCTGGTGAGGCTGTATATGACGGGCGCTGGTGAGGCTGTATATGACGGGCACTGGTGAGGCTGTATATGACAGGCGCTGGTGAGGCGGTATATGACGGGTGCTGGTGAGGCTGTATATGACGGGCGCTGGTGAGGCTGTATATGATGGGCGCTGGTGAGGCTGTATATGACGGGCGCTGGTGAAGCTGTATATGATGGGAGCTGGTGAGGCTGTATATGATGGGTGCTGGTGAGGCTGTATTTGATGGGCGCTGGTGAAGCTGTATTTGATGGGCACAGGTGAGATGGAATTTGATGGGCGCTGGTGAGGCTGAATTTGATGGGCACTGGTGAAGTGGTATTTGATGGGGGAGGATGGAGAAGGGGTTCATTTGTCTAGGAAGCCAGACAGACTAGGATCAACCAATTTTTTGGCCTTAAGTCATGTGGTCACTGTGAAAACCAATCAGCGATCACTTGACTAAATGGCTCTTGTCCTAGACAGGAACCAAAATCCCAATTTGTCATTCAGGGGTTAATTATTAGTTTATTTCTGCAGAGGATTGATTCATGTTATACAATGTCTGGACCTCTACGTAAGAAGTTGTCGGGTGCGGGTTTCAAAAGGAAAAGAAGGGCCCAAAAAATGGCTGGATCATTAAAAAAATTCTTAAGTGCTGACCAGGAGCAGAAATCCACACAAGCTCAAGATGATGAACCAGATTGTGAAGTTGAAGACAATCCTGTGCATATGGATAGTGGTGAAGGACCTTCAACAACCATGACAGTGGGTGCTTCAGCATCGACAACTATTAGTGAGCAATGTTGAAGAGAAAAGTGACACAGATACTGAAGAAGTGAACTCTCCAATATCACCAAAACTACTAGAGATTAGGGATGAGATTCGAGTTCGAGCCAAACTCATGTTCGACTCGAACATCGGTTGTTCGCCAGCTCGCCGAACAGCGAACAATTTGGGGTGTTCGCGGCAAATTTGAAAGCCGCGGAACACCCTTTAAAAGTCTATGGGAGAAATCAAAAGGCTTAATTTTAAAGGCTTATATGCATGGTATTGTCATAAAAAGTATTTGGGGACCTGGGTCCTGCCCCAGCGGACATGGATCAATGCAAAAAAACGTTTTAAAAACGGATGTTTTTTCTGGGAGCAGTGATTTTAATAATGCTTAAAGTGAAACAATAAAAGTGTAATATTCCTTTAAATTTCGTACCTGACAGCAAAATGACATTTCAAAGGAATAAAAGTAATTTAAAACTACTCGCGGCTATTAATGAATTGCCGGTCCGACAATACACATAATAGTTCATTGATAAAAACGGCATGGGAATTCCCCACAGGGGAACCCCAAACCAAAATTTAAAAATAAAATGGCGTGGGGGGTCCCCCTAAATTCCATACTAGGCCCTTCAGGTCTGGTATGGATATTAAGGGGAACCTTGGCCAAAATTTAAAAAAAAATGGCGTGGACTCCCCCTCAAAATCTATACCAGACCCTTCAGGTCTGGTATGGATTTTAAGGGGAACCCCGCGCTAAAATTAAAAAAAAAATGGTGTGGGGTCCCCCCAAAATCCATACCAGATCTTATACGAGCACGCAACCTGGCAGGCTGCAGGAAAAGAGGGGGGGACGAGAGAGCATCCCCCCTCCTGAACCGTACCAGGCCACATTGGGAGGGTGCTTTGGGGTTGTTGATGGGGACAAGGGCCTCATCCCCACAACCACAAGGTTGACCTGAAGGGTCTGGTATAGATTTTGACCCCATGCCATTTTTTTTTTAAATTTTGGCCAAAGTTCCCCTTAATATCCATACCAGACCTAAAGGGCCTAGTATGGAATTTAGGGGGACCTCCACGCCATTTTTTTTAAATTTTGGTTCGGGGTTCCCCTGTGGCAATGAACTATTATGTGTATTGTCGGACCGGCAATTCATTAATAGCCGCGAGTAGTTTTTAATTACTTTTATTCCTTTGAAATGTCATTTTGCTGTCAGACTGAGCATCCCCCCTCCTGAACCGTACCAGGTCACATGCCCGCAACATTGGGAGGGTGCTTTGCGGTTGTTGATGGGGACAAGGGCCTCATCCCCACAACCCTTGCCTGGTGGTTGTGGGGGTCTGCGGGCGCGGGGGCTTATCGGAATCTGGAAGCCCCCTTTAACAAGGGGACCCCCAGATCCCGGCCCCCCCTGTGTGATATGGTAAGAGGGTACAAAAGTACCCCTACCATTTCACAAAAGAGTGTAAAAAATGTTACAAAATGACAAGAGACAGTTTTTGACAATTCCTTTTAAATGCTTCTTCTTTCTTTTATCTTCTATCTTCTATCTTCCTTCAGTTTCTTCCTCCATCTTCTTCTTCTTCTGGTTCTTCTGGTTCTTCCTCCGGTGTTCTCATCCGGCATCTTCCTCTGCGGCATCTTCTTCCCTTCTTCTTCTCGGGCCGCTCCCCATCCGTGATGGGGAGTGGCCCGACTTGATGGGGACTTCCCTGTGGCGTTCCCCGTGATGTCAGAGGGGGCGGGGTCACCCGTTATGTAACGGGTGATCCCGCCCCCTCTGATGTCACGGGGAAAGCCTTAGGGAAGTCCCCGTCAAGTCCCCGTGCGTCAGAGGGGGGCGGGGTCACTCCATTATTTAAGAACCATCAGAAGACAAGAAGCATCACACTGCGGGAGCCACCCATCATGAATGCGGAGCGGCTCGAGAAGAAGAAAGGAAGAAGACGCCACAGAGGAAGATGCCGGACGAGAATACCGGAGGAAGAACCAGAAGAACCAGAAGAAGAAGATGGAGGAAGAAACCGAAGGAAGATAGAAGATAGAAGAAAGAAGATAGAAGATAGAAGAAAGAAGAAGCATTTAAATAAAGGAATTGTCAAAAACTGTCTCTTGTCATTTTTAACATTTTTGACCATTTCACACGGGGGGGCCAGGATCTGGGGGTCCCCTTGTTAGCCCCTGCCCTCAGACCCCCACAACCACCTGGCAAGGGTTGTGGGTATGAGGCCCTTGTCCCCATTAACATGGGGACAAGGTGCTTTGAGGAGCATGTGGCCTGGTACGGTTCAGGAGGAGGGGCGCTCTCTCATCCCACCCTCTTTTCCTGTGACCTGTGGTCAGATAAGGGTCTGGTATGGATTTTTGGGGGGACCCCATGCCATTTTTTTATTTTGGCACGGGGTTCCCCTTAAAATCCATACCAGACCTGAAGGGTCTGGTATAGATTTTGAGGGGGACCCCATGCCATTTTTTTTTTTAATTTTGGCCGGGGTTCCCTTAATATCCATACCAGACCTGAAGGGCCTGGTATGGAATTTAGGGGGACCCCCACACCATTTTTTAAAAAATTTTGGTTCGGGGTTCCCCTGTGGGGAATTCCCATGCCATTTTTATTGATGAACTTTTATGTGTATTGCAATTCATTAATAGCTGCGAGTAGTTTTAAATGACTTTTTTCCTTTGAAATGTCATTTTGCTGTCAGACTGTTCTAAACACAGGAAACATGCGCCCCTTTACAGGCATACTATAGACACCCCCCAGGTACGAAATTTAAAGGAATATTACACTTTTATTGTTTCACTTTAACCACTTCAGCCCCGGAAGGATTTACCCCCTTCCTGACCAGAGCACTTTTTACAATTTGGCACTGCGTCGCTTTAACTGCTAATTGCGCGGTCATGCAATGCTGTAACCAAACGAAATTTGCGTCCTTTTCTTCCCACAAATAGAGCTTTCTTTTGATGGTATTTGATCACCTCTGCTGTTTTTATTTTTTGCGCTATAAATGGAAAAAGACCGAAAATTTTGAAAAAAAATGATATTTTCTACTTTTTGTTATAAAAAAATCCAATAAACTCAATTTTAGTCATACATTTAGGCCAAAATGTATTCGGCCACATGTCTTTGGTAAAAAAAATGTCAATAAGCGTATATTTATTGGTTTGCGCAAAAGTTATAGCGTCTACAAACTAGGGTACATTTTCTGGAATTTACACAGCTTTTAGTTTATGACTGCCTATGTCATTTCATGAGGTGCTAAAATGGCAGGGCGGTACAAAACCCCCCCAAATGACCCCATTTTGGAAAGTAGACACCCCAAGGAAATTGCTGAGAGGCATGTTGAACTTATTGAATATTTATTTTTTTTGTCCCAAGTGATTGAATAATGACAAAAAAATAAAAAATAAATAAAAAAAAAAAAAAAAATTACAAAAAGTTGTCACTAAATGATATATTGCTCACACAAGCCATGGGCATATGTGGAATTGCACCCCAAAATACATTCAGCTGCTTCTCCTGAGTATGGGGATACCACATGTGTGGGACTTTTTGGGAGCCTAGCCGCGTACGGGGCCCCGAAAACCAAGCACCGCCTTCAGGATTTCAAAGGGCATACATTTTTGATTTCACTCCTCACTACCTATCACAGTTTTGAAGGCCATAAAATGCCAAGATGGCACAAACCCCCCCCCAAATGACCCCATTTTGGAAAGTAGACACCCCAAGCTATTTGCTGAGAGGCATGTTGAGTCCATGGAATAGTTTATTTTTTGACACAAGTTGCGGGAATGTGACAATTTTTTTTTTTTTTGCACAAAGTTGTCACTAAATGATATATTGCTCACACAGGCCATGGGCATATATGGAATTGCACCCCAAAATACATTTAGCTGCTTCTCCTGAGTATGGGGATACCACATGTGTGGGACTTTTTGGGAGCCTAGCCGCGTAAGGGGCCCCGAAAACCAAGCACCGCCTTCAGGATTTCTAAGGGCATAAATTTTTGATTTCACTCCTCACTACCTATCACAGTTTTGAAGGCCATAAAATGCCAAGATGGCACAAAACCCCCCCAAATGACCCCATTTTGGAAAGTAGACACCCCAAGCTATTTGCTGAGAGGCATGTTGAGTCCATGGAATATTTTATTTTTTGACACAAGTTGCGGGAAAGTGACAATTTTTTTTTTTTTTTGCACAAAGTTGTCACTAAATGATATATTGCTCAAACATGCCATGGGCATATGTGGAATTACACCCCAAAATACATTCTGCTGCTTCTCCTGAGTACGGGGATACCACATGTGTGGGACTTTTTGGGAGCCTAGCCGCGTACGGGGCCCCGAAAACCAAGCACCGCCTTCAGGATTTCTAAGGGCATACATTTTTGATTTCACTCCTCACTACCTATCACAGTTTTGAAGGCCATAAAATGCCAAGATGGCACAAAACCCCCCCAAATGACCCCATTTTGGAAAGTAGACACCCCAAGCTATTTGCTGAGAGGCATGTTGAGTCCATGGAATATTTTATATTTTGACACAAGTTGCGGGAAAGTGACAATTTTTTTTTTTTTTTTTGCACAAAGTTGTCACTAAATGATATATTGCTCAAACATGCCATGGGCATATGTGGAATTACACCCCAAAATACATTCTGCTGCTTCTCCTGAGTACGGGGATACCACATGTGTGGGACTTTTTGGGAGCCTAGCCGCGTACGGGGCCCCCGAAAACCAAGCACCGCCTTCAGGATTTCTAAGGGCATAAATTTTTGATTTCACTCCTCACTACCTATCACAGTTTTGAAGGCCATAAAATGCCAAGATGGCACAAACCCCCCCCAAATGACCCCATTTTGGAAAGTAGACACCCCAAGCTATTTGCTGAGAGGCATGTTGAGTCCATGGAATATTTTATATTTTGACACAAGTTGCGGGAAAGTGACAATTTTTTTTTTTTTTTTTGCACAAAGTTGTCACTAAATGATATATTGCTCACACAGGCCATGGGCATATGTGGAATTACACCCCAAAATACATTCTGCTGCTTCTCCTGAGTATGGGGATACCACATGAGTGGCACTTTTTGGGAGCCTAGCTTCATACGGGGCCCCGAAATCCAATCACCGCCTTCAGGATTTCTACGGGCGTTAATTTTTGATTTTACTCCTCACTACCCATCACAGTTTCGAAGGCCATAAAATGCCAAGATAGCACAAAACCCCCCAAAATGACCCCATTTTGGAAAGTAGACACCCCAAGCTATTTGCTGAGAGGCATGGCGAGTATTTTGCAGCTCTCATTTGTTTTTGAAAATGAAGAAAGACAAGAAAAACGTATTTTTTTTTTTCTTTTTTCAATTTTCAAAAGTTTGTGACAAAAAGTGAGGTCTGCAAAATACTCACTATACCTCTCAGCAAATAGCTTTGGGTGTCTATTTTCCAAAATGGGGTCATTTGGGGGGGGGTTTATGCCATCTGGGCATTCCATGGCCTCCGAAACTGTGATAGGCAGTGAAGAGTGAAATCAAAAATTTACGCCCTTAGAAAGCCTGAAGGCGGTGCTTGGTTTTCGGGGTCCCGTACGCGGCTAGGCTCCCAAAAAGTCTCACACATGGGGTATCCCCGTATTCAGGAGAAGCAACAGAATGTATTTTGGGGTGTAATTTCACATATTCCCATGGCATGTTTGAGCAATATATCATTTAGTAAAAACTTTGTGCAAAAAAAAAAAAAAAAAATTTGTCTTTTTCCCGCAACTTGTGTCACAATATAAAATATTCCATGGACTCGACATGCCTCTCAGCAAATAGCTTGGGGTGTCTACTTTCCAAAATGGGGTCATTTGGGGGGGTTTTGAACTGTCCTGGCATTTTATGCACAACATTTAGACGCTTATGTCACACATCACCCACTCTTCTAACCACTTGAAGACAAAGCCCTTTCTGACACTTTTTGTTTACATGAAAAAATTATTTTTTTTTGCAAGAAAATTACTTTAAACCCCCAAACATTATATATTTTTTTAAAGCAAATGCCCTACAGATTAAAATGGTGGGTGTTTCATTTTTTTTTTTCACACAGTATTTGCGCAGCGATTTTTCAAACGCATTTTTTGGGGAAAAAACACACTTTTTAACATTTTAATGCACTAAAACACACTATATTGCCCAAATGTTTGATGAAATAAAAAAGATGATCTTAGGCCGAGTACATGGATACCAAACATGACATGCTTTAAAATTGCGCACAAACGTGCAGTGGCGACAAACTAAATACATTTTTAAAAGTCTTTAAAAGCCTTTACAGGTTACCACTTTAGATTTACAGAGGAGGTCTACTGCTAAAATTACTGCCCTCGATCTGACCTTCGCGGTGATACCTCACATGCATGGTGCAATTGCTGTTTACATTTGACGCCAGACCGACGCTTGCGTTCGCCTTTGTGCGAGAGCAGGGGGGGACAGGGGTGCTTTTTTTTTTTTTTTTTTTTTTTTCCTTATTATTTTTTTGCTTTTTTATCTTATTTTTAAACTGTTCCTTTCATTTTTTTTTTTTAATCATTTTTATTGTTATCTCAGGGAATGTAAATATCCCCTATGATAGCAATAGGTAGTGACAGGTACTCTTTTTTGAAAAAATTGGGGTCTATTAGACCCTAGATCTCTCCTCTGCCCTCAAAGCATCTGACCACACCAAGATCGGTGTGATAAAATGCTTTCCCAATTTCCCAATGGCGCTGTTTACATCCGGCGAAATCTAAGTCATGAAATGCTCGTAGCTTCCGGTTTCTTAGGCCATAGAGATGTTTGGAGCCATTCTGGTCTCTGATCAGCTCTATGGTCAGCTGGCTGAATCACCGGCTGCATTCTCAGGTTCCCTGTTGGGACAGGAGAGCCAGAGAAAAACATGGAAGACGGTGGGGGGGGGCATTCCCTCCCACTGCTTGTAAAAGCAGTCTAGAGGCTAATTAGCCGCTAGGATTGCTTTTACATGAAAGCTGACCGCTGGCTGAAAAGAATGATACCAAGATGATACCTAAACCTGCAGGCATCATTCTGGTATAACCACTCAAAGTCCAGCAACATACCAGTACATTGCTGGTCCTTGTTGGGCATACATTGTAAACTTTTTTTTCATGCAGCCTGTGGGCTGAACGAAAAAAAGATCTTGATCGGTGGGTATGCCCACCATTAGAATACCTCCCTTCATCCACCCACTTCTAATGATGGGCATACATGCACCGTTTTATATATGCCGAAGCATGGGGGCATCCTCCCGCAAAAGGCAGGAGCAAATCGCTCCTCCACCCACTGCTGCCCCCACGCTTCGGCATATATGCTGAAGTATGTAACTGTGGTGGTGAAATCACCTCCGACAGCGCTGGAGTCACGGCTTTATGTATCGTGGGAGCAAACGCTGTTGCTGTCAAGATAAATAAATCCGCGCAGCAACTGAATGGCGTACCTGCTAAGCAAATGATGGTTAACAAAAAACAAAGTAACATTACAGTATAACAGTAATACTTACCATACCTGCAAAGCAAATACAAAAAAAAAAAACATAGTAAAAAATAAAACATTTAACGCAACCTGTGCCTACCTAAAATATATATATGCCGAAGCATGGGGGCATCCTCCCACAAAAGGCAGGAGCAAATCGCTCCTCCACCCACTGCTGCCCCCACGCTTCGGCATATATGCTGAAGTATGTAACTGTGGTGGTGAAATCACCTCCGACAGCGCTGGAGTCACGGCTTTATGTATCGTGGGAGCAAACGCTGTTGCTGTCAAGATAAATAAATCCGCGCTGCAACTGAATGGCGTACCTGCTAAGCAAATGATGGTTAACAAAAAACAAAGTAACATTACAGTATAACAGTAATACTTACCATACCTGCATAGCAAATACAAAAAAAAAAAAAACATAGTAAAAAATAAAACATTTAACGCAACCTGTGCCTACCTAAAATATATATATGCCGAAGCATGGGGGCATCCTCCCACAAAAGGCAGGAGCAAATCGCTCCTCCACCCACTGCTGCCCCCACGCTTCAGCATATATGCTGAAGTATGTAACTGTGGTGGTGAAATCACCTCCGACAGCGCTGGAGTCACGGCTTTATGTATCGTGGGAGCAAACGCTGTTGCTGTCAAGATAAATAAATCCGCGCTGCAGCTGAATGGCGTACCTGAAAACAAAAAAATGGTTAAAACACATTAAACTATAAAAAAATTACATACCTGAAAAGCAAACATGATAAAACATAACAATAAAACATTGCAGAATAGAATACAGTAAAAAAGAGAAGAACAATAGAGAGAAAATAGAGAGAGAGAACAATAAAAACTACAACTATTTTTGGTTTTTTTATTTTATATTTTTTTTGTGTATTTTTTTTTTTTTTTACTTTTTTTTTTTTTTTTTACATTTTTTTTTTTATAACTGTAACTTTTAAAACTGTAACGGTTCCAGGTTTGGGTCTCTCAAAATGCGATGGCATCTTGGGAGACCCTGTGAAAGTGTGTCCTAGTCTGTGCAGTGCTGTACCCTACGCTAAAACTCAACTAGTGTATGGTAGCGTTCAAAACATTCACCAATGCAAAGACCAGGATTGCCAGGACAGGAGGGACAATAATACCGGGTGTCACGCCTAAATCCGCGCTTGCTGCAGACACGACATTTTCTTTGGGGGGCTCGTTGGGTAGGGGTACTCGGGATGGCATAAGGAAAATGCCTCTCATGCAGCCGGCCTACTGCATTTGGTTGGGGAAGGTGAGGTGGAGCACCGTCTGGAAACAGAAGGGCTCTGACGATCTCTTCCTGGAATTTAAGGAAGGATCCAGTCCGTCCTGAAGCTCTGTATAGCACATGAGCGTTCAGCAAAGCCAATTGAAATAAGTATACAGACACTTTTTTGTACCAGCGTCTGGCCTTACGGGCAATTAGGTACGGCGCCAACAACTGGTCGTTGAGGTCCACCCCTCCCATATTTTGGTTATATTCGTGGACACAGAGGGGTTTCTCCACAACACCAGTCGCCGTAGTAATTTGGGTCGTCGTGTCTGCATGAAGGGAGGTAAGAACGAAAACATTCTTATTGTCCCTCCACTTCATAGCGAGCAAGTTATTACACTGCAAGCAGGCTCTCTCCCCCAGCCTAAGACGGGAATCTACAAGCCGCTGAGGAAAGCCCCGGCGATTAGGTCGCACGGTGCCACATGCTCCAATTTGATGATCAAAAAGGTGACTAAAAAGTGGCACGCTCGTGTAATAATTGTCCACGTACAAGTGGTACCCCTTTCCGAATAAGGGTGACACCAAGTCCCACACTATCTTGCCAGCGCTTCCTATGTAGTCAGGGCAGTTGATCGGCTCTACGTGACTATCTTTGCCCTCGTAAACCATAAATCTACATGTATAGCCTGTGGCCCTGTCACAGAGCTTATACATCTTGACCCCGTATCTGGCACGCTTGCTGGGAAGGTACTGTTTGAATGACAAGCGGCCAGAAAATTTAATCAGGGACTCATCAACGCAGACAACTTGATGGGGAGTAAATAAGTCTGCAAAACGTTGGTTGAAGTGGTTTACGAGGGGCCGAATTTTGTAGAGCCGATCGTATCCAGGGTCTCCACGAGGACGACAGAGTTCATTGTCGTTGAAGTGCATGAACCGCAAAATCTGCTCGTATCGTGCCCTGGTCATGGAGGCAGAGAACACGGGCATATGGTGAATTGGGTCAGTGGACCAATATGACCGCAACTCACTCTTTTTGGTTATGCCCATGTTGAGGGAAAGGCCCAGAAAGACCTTAAATTCGGAGACCGTAATTGGTCTCCAATCTCTGGCAAGGGAGGACTGGGGAATAGTGGCGATGTGTTGACCAGCGTACAAATTGCTTTGGTCCACAATAGATCTATAGAGATCTTCGGTGAAAAACAGTGAATAAAAATCCAGTGGCGTAAAATCCACTGTTTCCACCTGAATTCCGGGTTGGCCAGTGAATGGGGGCAATACGGGTGCTGCAGAAGTGGTGGGTACCCAATTCGGATT
This sequence comes from Aquarana catesbeiana, assembly GCF_042186555.1. Classification (NCBI taxonomy): domain Eukaryota; kingdom Metazoa; phylum Chordata; class Amphibia; order Anura; family Ranidae; genus Aquarana; species Aquarana catesbeiana. Next base: position 211,748,952 of record NC_133331.1, on the reverse strand, counting down.
GGCCAATGCAGCAGGAAGGGCACTATGGGCACGACGGGCCTGTCTTTGTCTTCTTGGTGGCAGCGGGACCCTACTAGTGCTTGCCACCTCACCAGCTTGAACTGCACTTATGGGACTCGCCACGTCACCACGTGATACTGCAGTGCTGGATGTACGACCAGGGTGTACTAGGCCGCTGGTGTTTGCCAGTTCACCAGAAGGAGTAGCGGCACTAGTACTGCTCTGCTCCATACGAGGGACCTGCGGTTCTTGCACTTCAAGGACAGAAGAAGAAGTTCGGGGTCTGGTACGCCTGACCCTAGCAGGGACCACAACTCCGTCGTCAGAGCTATCTGTCATGGAGCCGCTGTCCTCTACAGGATCGTATTCTGAGCCTGAACTTGACAGATGAGTGACTTCCTCTTCACTATCTGTCATACTCAGAAACGTGTAGGCCTCTTCACTAGTGTACCTTCGATTTGCCATTTTGGCCTCTAAATTTAGGGGTACACTAGTGAGACTCACAGGCAAAAAAGCTCCTGACTGTCAGCGACTGATTCAAAACGCTACCAAAAAACTGTTAGCGATCGCAGGGATCAGGCCTGACTCTGCGAACGCTGCAGTTATGTGTGCTTAGTGTTTTGTGACAGTTATCGATCGATACTGCACTTGGGTGGGCTGGGCTGGGCTGGGCCGAGGAGCAAAACGCAGGTGCTAGCAGGTATCTGGGCTGATCCCGCTAACACTGCGTTTTTTTGGGGGACCCTAAACTGCTGGGGAGTATAGATCTGATCGGATCAGATATCGATCCGCTCAGATACTATAGCACTAAGGGAGGTGTATGCTGCGTGCGTGGGTGTTAGCGGTACTGGCGCTAACCTGACGCTGCCTGGGGCGACGCAGACCTTATCTGACCCTAAAAACTTAACTTATATCACCGCCGGGCAATTAGGGGGTTAAACCTTTATAAGGTAATAAACGGCGGGTGCCCTAAAACTATAATAAACTGTAATAAACTATAATAAACTACAAAAAACAAACCAACTAACCAGCGTCACCCGTAACAATTATATGGTGATCACTGGTGAAAGGGTTAACTAGGGGGCAATCAAGGGGTTAAAACCTTTAGAAGGTAGTATATGGGGGTCCCTGTCGCTATAAAACACTGACAGCGAACCTATATACTTACCTCCCTAACTAGCGTCACCTGTGTCACTAATACAGCGATCTGAAAAACGATCGCTTAGTGACACTGGCGACGGGGGGTGATCACGGGGTTAAAACTTTATTAGGGGGGGTTAGGGGGGTACCCTGGACCTAAGGGGGGTACCCTAGACCTAAAGGGGGCTAACCTAACTGCCCTAACACTTATAACTATAAGGGGCGGCACAGTGGTGAAGTGGGTAGCACTCTCACCTAGCAGTAAGAAGGGTCGCTGGTTCGAATCCCAACCATGACACTACCTGCCTGGAGTTTGCATGTTCTCCCTGTGCCTGCGTGGGTTTCCTCCGGGTACTCCGGTTTCCTCCCACACTCCAAAGACATGCTGGTAGGTTAATTGGATCCTGTCTAAATTGTCCCTAGTATGTATGAATGTGAGCTAGGGACCTTAGATTGTAAGCTCCTTGAGGGTAGGGACTGATGTAAATGTACAATGTATATGTAAAGCGCTGCGTAAATTGACGGCGCTATATAAGTATCTGAAATAAATAAAATAAATAAATAAAAATAACTGACACAAACTGACACCAATGCAATAATCAGAAAAAAAAAAACCTGCTATTGGTGTCAGTATGTGTGGGGGTACAGGGGGGTGACTGGGGGTTGACTGGGGGTTGACAGGGGGGTGACAAGTGTGCCTGCGTGTTCTACTGTATGTGTAGTGTTGGTGCACTTACTTGGATGTCTTCTCTCCTCGGCGCCGGACGAAAAGACCGGCTCGAGGAGAGATGACATCACTTCCTCTGCTTCTGTTTACATTCACAGAAGCCGAGGAAGCACATCATTGGCCAGGAGTGATCGCGAGGGGGGAGCCACAAATGAGTGGCCTCCCCCTCACCTTCGATCGACCCTGACCTCGATCCGACTGCCGCTGGCACCGGGGGGGGGTCCGATCGGACGTACCTGTAAGTCCTTTTGCCTGCCCGTGCCATTCTGCCGACGTATATAGTCGTGCGGCGGTCGGCAAGTGGTTAAGCATTATTAAAATCACTGCTCCCGAAAAAACAGCCGTTTTTAAAACTTTTTTTTTGCATTGATCCATGTCCCCTGGGGCAGGACCCAGGTCCCCAAACACTTTTTATAACAATAACTTGCATATAAGCCTTTAAAATTAGCACTTTTGATTATTCATGTTCGTGTCCCATAGACTTTAACGGTGTTCGTGTGTTCGAACAAATTTTTTGCCTGTTCGCATGTTCTGGTGCGAACCGAACAGGGGGGTGTTCAGCTTATCCCTACTAGAGATCATTTCATTACCACTGGATTTCTCTGATCTAGCGGATTGGTCAGATGTCATCACTACGTCATATCGGGATACCATCGTAATGAAAGGCCCAGCAAAACCAAATGAACGCTTTGCATTTCCCAGGGATGCCTCTAATAGATGTTTTACAGCAGTCCATTACAAATGCCGCCTTGGAAATGGAGAAGTGCAGACGAGACATTGGCTAATCTACTCTACTAAGCTAAACAAAGTGTTTTGTTTTTGTTGCAAACTGTTTGCAAACAAAGAAATAAGTCTGATTGCTGGAGGTGTTGATGACTGGAAAAATATATTGAATATTTTGACAGTACACAAACAGTCTGCATATCATCTTGCTTCTGTGGGAAGGTGGAATATGTTATTGATGAGGCTTGGATCATCAAAAACTATTGATCGGGCTTACTAGAGGTTATTAATAACTGAAACTCAGCACTGGCAAAGTGTTCTCCAGCGCCTTGTAGCCATCGTTCAATATCTTGGTAAGCAGTGCTTGAGTTTCAGAGGAAGCAATGACACACTTTACAGTGCAAACAATGGTAATTATTTGCAACTTATGGAAATGCTGGCCACATTTAATACAGTGATGCAGAACCACCTTCAAAAAATAACAAATTTGGAAATTCATTGTCACTATCTGGGAAAGGATATACAAAATGAATTAATTGGCCTTATTTCTAAAGAAATAACCAGTCAGATTCTTTTACTATTAAAAAATGCCAAATACTATTCCATCATTCTTGACTGCACCCCAGATGTTGCTCTTGTGGAACAGATGACCATAATTGTTAGGTTTGTGTCAATCATACAAGGGGACTCAATAACAGCAAGCCCTGAAGTGAAAATCGAAGAAAGGTTTCTTGGATTCATCCCAGTTCATAGTTCAACTGGAGAACAGTTGACTGAATCGATTCTAGCAGAGCTTGAGAAACTGAACATACCATTAAATGATATGAGAGGCCAAGCATATGACAATGGGTCCAACATGAAAGGGAAGCACTCTGGTGTTCAGAAGAGAGTCAAGGATTCAAATTCACGGGCATTCTATATTCCTTGCAGTGCAGTGCTCATTCTTTAAACCTTGTTGTAAATGATGCTGCTACTGTATGTGTTGTAGGGAAGCCAGTTCATTTTTTGGTACTTTGCAGAAAATATATGTTTTTTTATCCGTCTCAACAAATCGGTGGGACATCTTAAAGAAGCACATCAGTAGGCTTATAGTGAGGCCACTATCAACTACAAGATGGTCAAGTAGAATTGATGCCATTTGTCCTTTCAGATTTCAAATAGCTGAATTATATGACACACTGATGGCAATTGAAGAAGACCCAGCATTTGCTATTCTTGCAAGAAGGGAGACTGCTTCATTGGCAAAAGAGCTGAACAGCTTTACATTTTTGTGTTTGACAATAATGTGGTTTAACATATTAAGTAGCATTAATGAAGTAATCAAACTTCTTCAAAGTCAAACAATTTACTTGCCAGATGTTGTGGAGCTTTTGGAATCCAGCAAAACCTACTTAGAAACTTATCGTTCTGATAATGGATTTGAGGAGTTACTCACAGAAGCATGAACAATGGCACTGGGAATGGAAATTGAACCTGTGTTATATATGTAAAAATATTGCGCTGTCAAAAACAAACGTGTGTAAGCAGCTAGCACATACAAGTGATCTAATCCTGTAAATAAAACCATATAGAGAAAAGTGCAGTGCTAACAACTATAAACATAATCAATACCCATATTCATATCATGCAATAAATGGTATAACCCAGTGTATAAATTACATAGGTATGTATACTTATATAGTGAACCTTTTAAATGCACATTAAGTCCATAATACAATAAATATTTGTGGCACACTTGTAATAATATAATCCTTGAAAGGTGAAAGTCTTAGGAGGTATATAACACCAAAAAATTAAGAGACTTGTAAAAGTGTTGATAGAAGATCCACCACCACTTAAATTAGAGGCTTACCAGAAAGACTGGACTCAGATGGGTGTACACCCACTGAGCCAATCTAGCTTGTAAATGTGGGGATCCACGGTGGTATCAGTGTAACGTGAACGTTAATCCAGGTGACCCAGGTACTTGTGGGTATATATGTATGGCAAAGGGAACAAATCCACTCAGGCATCCAGAGTATATATGGAAAAAACGTGAGAGTACATAGCGTAATACTGTATAAAAGACTTAAAACTCATTTGTTGAAAGTAAGAACACTCACATTTCAGAAGAAAAACAGCGCTTTAAAAAGTAGAGATCTGGCAGTGTTAGTGGTGTCAGCAATTCAACAAATGAGTTTTAAGTCTTTTATACAGTATTACGCTATATACTCTCACGTTTTTTCCATATATACTCTGGATGCCTGAGTGGATTTGTTCCCTTTGCCATACATATATACCCGCAAGTACCTGGGTCACCTGGATTAACGTTCACGTTACACAGATACCACCGTGGATCCCCACATTTACAAGCTAGATTGGCTCAGTGGGTGTACACCCATCTGAGTCCAGTCTTTGTTAGCGCTGCACTTTTCTCTATATAATTGAACCTGTGTTCCCTTCTACAGTGCAGAGAAAAAAGAAGAGACTTTTTTTCCTACGAGGGACAAGATGATTCCATCCAAGATCCCCAAAAACGGTTTAAAGTTGAGTGTTTCTATACTATCTTGGATGTCACAATCAAATCTGTTGAGGAGAGATTTGAACAGCTTAACCACTTCCGGACCGCCATACGCTGATGTATGTCCAAACTTTGAAGGGGGGTATCGTTGTTATGGCAGCAGCTAGCTGCCATAACCCCAGTATCCCCATTTTTGTGCGGCAGTCCTCTTTCTGATAAAAGTGGTCCCTGCGGCGGACTCACCGCAAGATCACTTTTATTGGTGGTGGGAGAGGGGCCCCCCTCCCGTCGCGATCCGGTGCCCTCCGCCGCTTACCGGAGGGCTCCTGTGCCTGGAGACGAATGAGGCTAAGATGGCACCCACTCGTCTCCATGACACTGCTGGGTGGAAGCGACGTCAAAACATCACTTCCGCCCATGCCTCTCAAAGGCATATTTTTTCAATGTCATTTTTTTAAATGACTTTTATTTATTTTTTTATTGCATTTTAGTCTAAATATGAGATCTCAGGTCTTTTTGACCCCAGATCTCATATTTAAGAGGTCCTATCATGCTTTTTTCTATTACAAGGGATGTTTACATTCCTTGTAATAGGAATAAAAGTGACACATTTTTTTTTTAACAGTGTAAAAATAAATAAAATAATGTAAAATAAATAATAAAAATAAAAAAAAAATTTTTAAAACCCCCGTCCCGACGAGGTCGCGCGCAGAAGCGAACGTATACGCGAGTAGTGCCCGCATATGAAAACAGTGGTCAAACCACACATGTGAGGTATTGCCGCGAATGGTAGAGTGAGAGCAATAATTCTAGTCCTAGACCTCCTCTGTAATGCAAAACATGCAACCTGTAGAATTATTTAAACGTCGCCTATGGAGATTTTTGAGGGTAAAAGTTTGACGCCATTCCACGAGTGGGAGCAATTTTAAAGCGTGACATGTTGGGTATCAATTTACTTGGCGTTACATTATATTTCACAATATAAAAAAAATTGGGCTAACTTTACTGTTGTCTTATTTTTGTATTAAAAAAAGTGAATTTTTTCAAAAAAAAGTGCGCTTATAAGACTGCTGCGCAAATATGGTGCAAAAAAAAGTATGCAACGACCGCCATTTTATTCTCTAGGTTATTAGAAAAAAAAAACATATATAATGTTTGGGGGTTCTAAGTAATTTTCTATCAAAAAACCTGTTTTAAACATGTAAACACCTAAAATCCAAAACAAGGCTGGTCCTTAAGTGGTTAAAGGTCATAGCAACTATTTTCAGTTTTTGTATGACATCAGGAAACTTAAAGATATGAATAGGGAGCAGCTTTTGAAGAGCTGTATGGAGTTACAAGAGGTGTTAACTGATGTAAAGACCAAGGATGAAGATATTGATGGAATGCAGCTGTGTGAAGAGCTAATTGTCTTGGCTCCTGTTGTATAAGCAAGCATGAAACCAATTGACGTTCTGGGCTATGCAGTCAAGAATGGTTTTGCTCCAAATGTAGCTATAGCACTTTGCATACTTTTGACACTCCCCATCACAGTGGCTTCGGGTGAAAGAAGCTTCTCAAAATAAAAAATCATTAAAAATCACTTACGTTCTTCAATGTCACAACTTGATTTGATTGTAGCTGTATTTGTGCAATTCTGACATAGAAAATTGAGTACTGTCCATGATACTTTTTTTATTTGCACTAACATACAATTTTTCAGGACAAGCTTTCGGGGTATGTCCCCTTCTTCAAGGTCCAAGCAGCTGCTTGGACCTTGAAGAAGGGGACATACCCCGAAAGCTTGTCCTGAAAAATTGTATGTTAGTGCAAATAAAAAAAGTATCACGGACAGTACTCAATTTTCAATGTCACAAGAAAGGCTGGTGGGTTTTGCCACTCTGTCTATTGAGAATGCCATTGCTCAAGAGATTGACTTTGAAATATTGTTGGAGTTTGCTAATGCTCAAGCAAGAAAGGTCAATTTTTTGTAGACCCAATAGCCTTAGTTAAAAGATGTAAGCAAAAAAAGTTCCGCGCTAGAAGCACAAAAGGATAAGCAGCAGTAAACAGTGCGACAACACCAAAAACAGAAAAAAATATATAAACTGCGCTAAACAAAGGTTATGTGTGTTGAGGTGGATAAATATTGTGATCTATCACACAAAACAAAAAAGTAAAAAATTGTCAAAATACACAAATCAAAAATGAATAAAGTCCAAATTTCCCACGTGGTAGGTATTCAGTATAAATATAAAATGCTGATCCAAATGAGCTATGATTGCTCTTACCAGATCTCCAAAGAAATGTGCGGATGGCAAAAAAACCCTTGCCGGGGCCTCTGGGGTGTTAGACCAATCAGCACCGTCCGTGGTTAGATCAAAATCCCCTCAATGGATACAGGATAAAAGCAAACACAAGAAAAAAAGAAGACTGGCCATAGTGTAGTATATTAAATACTGGACATGGACATACGAACATACCAATCACCCAGGTGTGCACATATAAACAACCAAAAAAACAGGGGGGGAGGGAAGTGAAAAACCCCACCACCGTGGCTGTAGATTGTGCTTACCGACTCACGGTGATACACAGGCTTTTAATAGGATGGGAGCTGACATATAGCTGGCAAGAAGCACCTTGATAAGTCCTCATTACACGAAGTCCACAACGTCAGTATACCACCCAGAATAGAATAATAAACTCTCCATGGTGAAGTACATTTTAAAAGAAAATTTAATAAACAAAGTATTGCACTTACATAATAAAAGCACTTAATATCGCATCAGTAAATATCGCCGGCCGACATACAAGCATGGAAGCGAAGCTCGTCCTACTTCCTGGTCTCGTGGTAGCGTCACTGCGTGCGTACCCAGACGCGTTTCGTCATCAAAAGGACGTTCTCAATGGGGACGAGCAGCGCAGTGAGCCACCACCATTAAATAGACATCCAAGCCTCGTTCTGAGTTGCGAGCGCGAGGACGCCATCTTAAATATGGGAAAAAACTAAAATATCCCTAAAAGCGTGTGCTTAGCTGAGATGTTCACAATATCAACAAAAACATGTTAAACCCTCATAAAGGGTATGGGCAAATGTCCTAACCATTAGGAAATAGGCAAAAAAAAACGCACCCTAACTAAGGGTACGTGAAAGGTCACCAACGTGCCCAAAAATAGTGACAATTCAAGAATATGAAAAATTTATTAACATAGGATGATAAACAAAGATTAAATTGATAAAATAATAAAAGGATAAATAAAAAAATAAAAATTAGATAATGGAGTGAATGAAAAAGTGAATGAAAATTTATAAAGTGTAAAATGTGCCACATATCTAAGTATGGAATGTGACCAGATTAGATCTTAACTTTCACATATGGGTCATAACATCCTATGATAGAACATAATGAGAAGGAATAAATGTTGTAGGGTTATGCTACAACTCCCAACAATATATAACTGTGAAAACTAAAAAAATTTCTTGGGAAAAATATTAAACGCAATCAGTTCCTGTGAATGGAAACCAAAAATGGAAAACTAAAATGAATGAATATAAAAATAAGAGTAAACCTCCCTAAACCTAATATTTAATAACAATATACAGATTGCCTCAATTATTGCACATGGCGTCCTCTAGCAAGCATCCCAGAACTGGTATACTTATCGCATATGTATATATAAAAAACAAATAAAAAATACAATAAAATTACATCATGAATTGTCTATAAACGCGTTCACATCCATATCTATGTTTAACCCATAAGGTACATAAGTCCTTAACTTATGGATCCAGCTCATCTCGAGCTGGGATATACCCCTAATTAGGGCACTGCCCCTCCAATGGGGTCTAAACTTGTCTATCCCTAAAAAGAGGGTTCCTGAGGGGTCCCTATCATGCACCAATAAGTAGTGCTTCGACACTGAATGGTTCCTGAACCCCGTGCTAATATTAGTGATATGTTCGTTAAGTCGCACCTGGAGAGGGCGCTTAGTCCTGCCCACATATTGAAGGCCACACGGGCACTGCAACAAATAAACGACCCTCTCCGTGGTGCAAGTAACGAACGGCTTAATGTTGTGCGTTACTCCTGTGCTAGTAGAGGTAAAGGACGTGGTCCTTCTATGAGAACATGCATTATACTTACAAACCCTACATTTCCTGCACTGATAAAAGCCAGTCAATTGGTCAAAGAATGTTAGTTTGGTAATAGGAGGACTTAGAATATTGGGGGCCAACTGATGCCGTACCGAAGGCGCTCCCCTAAAAACGACACGAGGTCTATCTGGCAAGATGTTATTGAGGGTTGTGTCACTCTTAATTATATGCCAATGCTTATATATTAAACTTTTAATGTTATGATGTTGTAAAGAAAAGGATGTAACAAAAGGGACCCCTAGATCGAACTGGCCTCTATCAACAGAGCTCCTCTCGACCAGCAGATCATCTCTATTGACAAGTTGTACATTCTCAAGAGTCTTAACAAGAGAATCTTTTAAATAACCTTTTTCCAGAAATCTCTCAGTGAGAATTCCGGCCTGTGCTTCAAAATCTGCATGGCTGGAGCAATTCCTTTTAATCCGAAGATATTGACTCTTTGGAATCGACTCCAGCCACGGACGATAATGGCAACTGTCGACTGGTATGAACGAATTCCTATCTGTTTCTTTAAAGAACGTAGAGGTGGTCAATCTGTTACTTTCCACCGAGATTCTAAGGTCCAGAAAGTTAATAGTAGTCTGACTCCTCTCATAGTTCAACTTAATCCCAATAGAATTAGCGTTGAGGGTGGTTAAAAAATCATCCAAGGCCGAGAGCTCGCCATTCCATAGGAGGAGGATGTCATCTATATATCTAGCCCACAGGACCAACTGGGGGGTGTCCCTGGCATAGATGACATCCTCCTCCCATTTCCCCATAAAAAGGTTGGCGAGACTAGGGGCGTATTTGGCCCCCATAGCCACCCCCACATCTTGTCTATAAAACTTATTGCCAAACCAAAAATAATTATGAGAGGCGGCATACCTCAATAAGTCCATCAAAAATGATATTTGAACCTGAGCAAGATTGGAATCTCTAATCAAATAATGTTCAACTGCCTGAAAGCCCAATAGGTGTGAGATATTGGTATATAAGGAGGTCACATCCGCGGTGACCAACCACATTCCCGTCTGGTGCTGAACTCCTTTAAGCATTCGAATAATATGTCTAGAATCCTTAACATATGAGGGCAGGCTCTGTACTAAAGGCTGTAAAAAGAAATCAATATATCTGCCCACCCGGGACGTCAGGGAATCAATCCCACTAACAATAGGGCGTCCCGGGGGGCAGATGGGATTTTTATGTAATTTAGGCAGGTAATAGATGGTAGGGGTGCGAGGGGCCGTAGGAATTAGATATAGGCCTTCCTTCTCCGTCAAAACCCCCATCTCCCTACCTTTCCTAACCAACAACTTTAATGACTTCAAATACTTTAATTTGGGGTCTGAGGGGAGGGGTGTATAAGTGGTGGTATCATTCAGGATATTTAACATCTCATTAATGTAGTCCTTTCGATCTAGGACAACAATCCCCCCCCCCTTGTCCGCTGGTCTAATGACCAAATCCCTGTTGTTACATAGGGAATTCAAACCCTCCTGTAGAGTTGTATTGAGTCTGGCCTTTTTAACTTCTAATTGTTCCAAATCTCTCAGGATACCATCTCTGAAAACGCGCAAAGCTGGTGCTAATGCGCCCGGGGGATTGAACAAAGAAGCATTCCTCAATCCAGAATGGGTAATCCCCATATCATAGACCTCAGCACTCCTGATGGGGCGGCTGGCCATGTATCTTTTTATGTTTAATTTTCTAACAAATTTATGAATGTCCATAAAAGTTTGAAATTTATTAAGTTTAGTGGGGGGGACAAATTTAAGTCCCTTATCTAGTATTGCTTTTTCAGAGCTAGTTAGTACTTTAGAGCTGAGATTAAAAATCCCAGCGCCAACTACATTCTGGGTTTTTTTGGCGGCTCGTATCCTCCTCCCCCCTCTGGTTCCTCTCCTCTTTCTCCCAACCTTTTGATACCTTGATTTGGTTTTTGAAAACCCCAACAGTTGGGATCAATAGGTGCAGAAGCACCCATGGGGGGCATTTGCCCACCAAGAGTGGGGTATGGCAGAGTAGGGGTATTACCTCCACTTAAATTAAAGTCCCTATCAGGGCCCTCTCTATCTTGCAGAGGAAAAAAGGAATTAGAAGTGGGTATATTAGCCTCCCATTCAGTTCCTGTCGGGAAACCTGATCCTCCTTGCGGATAGTCAGGGTAACCCCTACCATATGCCCTCCAATCTTCATATTGATTCGAAGGGTGCCCTCTACCCCTTTGGTTATAATAGGAGCCCCATCCTCTCCCTCTCTGGGGAGGTGGTGTCCTATATTGGGACCCATACCCTTGCTGGTACGACATGGGGTTATGGTCCAAAGGTAGAGGGAATCTAGGGGGTCCATTATGTCTTAGTTGTCCTCTGAGGGAGCCCCTATAATTGGCATTGTTTGTTCTATGGGGAGATTGCCTAGGATATTCATTCCTTACTTTTTGTGTTGATTTCACGTGGGGTGCCCCCTGTTTATTCTGATTCCGTGGCACCACTGAGGAGACCCCACCTGAGTGATTGGTTTCAGCCACTATGCCAATCTCCATATTGGTGTCGTTTTGTTCGGCTAAAACCTCCAAGAGTTTTTTCTGCCAATCAAAAACGACCTTACCATGATAATCTGTGAGGTCCCTATTAAATTTTTTCTTTTTCTTAATCCTTTGATCCTTATCTTCTTTTTCAAGAATTTTTAGAAGGTTCTGGGATTTAGCCAGATAATCTTCGCTCCCCATAAGGGGGTGTAGTTTCTTTCTAATTGTCTTGATCTCTTCATCAAGCTTGGTTAGCTTAATGGTTTTCCTATCTATCAAGAATCTAATTAGAGAGAGACCGGCTTGATTAAAATATTTAAACCAGCCCTCTAAATCAACATCTCCCTTTTGAGGTGCCACATCCCACCTAAGACTTCGGGGGACCATTGAGTGTTTAATATAAGTTTCTAAATAGGCTATATCCCATTTGGTATGGTTCTCAGACACCATGAGATTCTTAAGTCTCATAAAGGTTCCTCCCATATCATTAACATCGCTGCTGTAGGCTTCAAAAACCCCTTCTACATTAACCACATAAGTGGCACGAAATTCAAACACATCCATAGCACTGTGTCAATGAACGACACCAATATTACCCAGCTGCAGAAAATAAGTCAGAATACAATGTAAGCAAAAAAAGTTCCGCGCTAGAAGCACAAAAGGATAAGCAGCAGTAAACAGTGCGACAACACCAAAAACAGAAAAAAATATATAAACTGCGCTAAACAAAGGTTATGTGTGTTGAGGTGGATAAATATTGTGATCTATCACACAAAACAAAAAAGTAAAAAATTGTCAAAATACACAAATCAAAAATGAATAAAGTCCAAATTTCCCACGTGGTAGGTATTCAGTATAAATATAAAATGCTGATCCAAATGAGCTATGATTGCTCTTACCAGATCTCCAAAGAAATGTGCGGATGGCAAAAAAACCCTTGCCGGGGCCTCTGGGGTGTTAGACCAATCAGCACCGTCCGTTGTTAGATCAAAATCCCCTCAATGGATACAGGATAAAAGCAAACACAAGAAAAAAAGAAGACTGGCCATAGTGTAGTATATTAAATACTGGACATGGACATACGAACATACCAATCACCCAGGTGTGCACATATAAACAACCAAAAAAACAAGGGGGGAGGGAAGTGAAAAACCCCACCACCGTGGCTGTAGATTGTGCTTACCGACTCACGGTGATACACAGGCTTTTAATAGGATGGGAGCTGACATATAGCTGGCAAGAAGCACCTTGATAAGTCCTCATTACACGAAGTCCACAACGTCAGTATACCACCCAGAATAGAATAATAAACTCTCCATGGTGAAGTACGTTTTAAAAGAAAATTTAATAAACAAAGTATTGCACTTACATAATAAAAGCACTTAATATCGCATCAGTAAATATCGCCGGCCGGCATACAAGCATGGAAGCGAAGCTCGTCCTACTTCCTGGTCTCGTGGTAGCGTCACTGCGTGCGTACCCAGACGCGTTTCGTCATCAAAAGGACGTTCTCAATGGGGACGAGCAGCGCAGTGAGCCACCACCATTAAATAGACATCCAAGCCTCGTTCTGAGTTGCGAGCGCGAGGACGCCATCTTAAATATGGGAAAAAACTAAAATATCCCTAAAAGCGTGTGCTTAGCTGAGATGTTCACAATATCAACAAAAACATGTTAAACCCTCATAAAGGGTATGGGCAAATGTCCTAACCATTAGGAAATAGGCAAAAAAAAACGCACCCTAACTAAGGGTACGTGAAAGGTCACCAACGTGCCCAAAAATAGTGACAATTCAAGAATATGAAAAATTTATTAACATAGGATGATAAACAAAGATTAAATTGATAAAATAATAAAAGGATAAATAAAAAAATAAAAATTAGATAATGGAGTGAATGAAAAAGTGAATGAAAATTTATAAAGTGTAAAATGTGCCACATATCTAAGTATGGAATGTGACCAGATTAGATCTTAACTTTCACATATGGGTCATAACATCCTATGATAGAACATAATGAGAAGGAATAAATGTTGTAGGGTTATGCTACAACTCCCAACAATATATAACTGTGAAAACTAAAAAAATTTCTTGGGAAAAATATTAAACGTAATCAGTTCCTGTGAATGGAAACCAAAAATGGAAAACTAAAATGAATGAATATAAAAATAAGAGTAAACCTCCCTAAACCTAATATTTAATAACAATATACAGATTGCCTCAATTATTGCACATGGCGTCCTCTAGCAAGCATCCCAGAACTGGTATACTTATCGCATATGTATATATAAAAAACAAATAAAAAATACAATAAAATTACATCATGAATTGTCTATAAACGCGTTCACATCCATATCTATGTTTAACCCATAAGGTACATAAGTCCTTAACTTATGGATCCAGCTCATCTCGAGCTGGGATATACCCCTAATTAGGGCACTGCCCCTCCAATGGGGTCTAAACTTGTCTATCCCTAAAAAGAGGGTTCCTGAGGGGTCCCTATCATGCACCAATAAGTAGTGCTTCGACACTGAATGGTTCCTGAACCCCGTGCTAATATTAGTGATATGTTCGTTAAGTCGCACCTGGAGAGGGCGCTTAGTCCTGCCCACATATTGAAGGCCACACGGGCACTGCAACAAATAAACGACCCTCTCCGTGGTGCAAGTAACGAACGGCTTAATGTTGTGCGTTACTCCTGTGCTAGTAGAGGTAAAGGACGTGGTCCTTCTATGAGAACATGCATTATACTTACAAACCCTACATTTCCTGCACTGATAAAAGCCAGTCAATTGGTCAAAGAATGTTAGTTTGGTAATAGGAGGACTTAGAATATTGGGGGCCAACTGATGCCGTACCGAAGGCGCTCCCCTAAAAACGACACGAGGTCTATCTGGCAAGATGTTATTGAGGGTTGTGTCACTCTTAATTATATGCCAATGCTTATATATTAAACTTTTAATGTTATGATGTTGTAAAGAAAAGGATGTAACAAAAGGGACCCCTAGATCGAACTGGCCTCTATCAACAGAGCTCCTCTCGACCAGCAGATCATCTCTATTGACAAGTTGTACATTCTCAAGAGTCTTAACAAGAGAATCTTTTAAATAACCTTTTTCCAGAAATCTCTCAGTGAGAATTCCGGCCTGTGCTTCAAAATCTGCATGGCTGGAGCAATTCCTTTTAATCCGAAGATATTGACTCTTTGGAATCGACTCCAGCCACGGACGATAATGGCAACTGTCGACTGGTATGAACGAATTCCTATCTGTTTCTTTAAAGAACGTAGAGGTGGTCAATCTGTTACTTTCCACCGAGATTCTAAGGTCCAGAAAGTTAATAGTAGTCTGACTCCTCTCATAGTTCAACTTAATCCCAATAGAATTAGCGTTGAGGGTGGTTAAAAAATCATCCAAGGCCGAGAGCTCGCCATTCCATAGGAGGAGGATGATTTAGAGGGCTGGTTTAAATATTTTAATCAAGCCGGTCTCTCTCTAATTAGATTCTTGATAGATAGGAAAACCATTAAGCTAACCAAGCTTGATGAAGAGATCAAGACAATTAGAGAGAAACTACACCCCCTTATGGGGAGCGAAGATTATCTGGCTAAATCCCAGAACCTTCTAAAAATTCTTGAAAAAGAAGATAAGGATCAAAGGATTAAGAAAAAGAAAAAATTTAATAGGGACCTCACAGATTATCATGGTAAGGTCGTTTTTGATTGGCAGAAAAAACTCTTGGAGGTTTTAGCCGAACAAAACGACACCAATATGGAGATTGGCATAGTGGCTGAAACCAATCACTCAGGTGGGGTCTCCTCAGTGGTGCCACGGAATCAGAATAAACAGGGGGCACCCCACGTGAAATCAACACAAAAAGTAAGGAATGAATATCCTAGGCAATCTCCCCATAGAACAAACAATGCCAATTATAGGGGCTCCCTCAGAGGACAACTAAGACATAATGGACCCCCTAGATTCCCTCTACCTTTGGACCATAACCCCATGTCGTACCAGCAAGGGTATGGGTCCCAATATAGGACACCACCTCCCCAGAGAGGGAGAGGATGGGGCTCCTATTATAACCAAAGGGGTAGAGGGCACCCTTCGAATCAATATGAAGATTGGAGGGCATATGGTAGGGGTTACCCTGACTATCCGCAAGGAGGATCAGGTTTCCCGACAGGAACTGAATGGGAGGCTAATATACCCACTTCTAATTCCTTTTTTCCTCTGCAAGATAGAGAGGGCCCTGATAGGGACTTTAGTTTAAGTGGAGGTAATACCCCTACTCTGCCATACCCCACTCTTGGTGGGCAAATGCCCCCCATGGGTGCTTCTGCACCTATTGATCCCAACTGTTGGGGTTTTCAAAAACCAAATCAAGGTATCAAAAGGTTGGGAGAAAGAGGAGAGGAACCAGAGGGGGGAGGAGGATACGAGCCGCCAAAAAAACCCAGAATGTAGTTGGCGCTGGGATTTTTAATCTCAGCTCTAAAGTACTAACTAGCTCTGAAAAAGCAATACTAGATAAGGGACTTAAATTTGTCCCCCCCACTAAACTTAATAAATTTCAAACTTTTATGGACATTCATAAATTTGTTAGAAAATTAAACATAAAAAGATACATGGCCAGCCGCCCCATCAGGAGTGCTGAGGTCTATGATATGGGGATTACCCATTCTGGATTGAGGAATGCTTCTTTGTTCAATCCCCCGGGCGCATTAGCACCAGCTTTGCGCGTTTTCAGAGATGGTATCCTGAGAGATTTGGAACAATTAGAAGTTAAAAAGGCCAGACTCAATACAACTCTACAGGAGGGTTTGAATTCCCTATGTAACAACAGGGATTTGGTCATTAGACCAGCGGACAAGGGGGGGAGGATTGTTGTCCTAGATCGAAAGGACTACATTAATGAGATGTTAAATATCCTGAATGATACCACCACTTATACACCCCTCCCCTCAGACCCCAAATTAAAGTATTTGAAGTCATTAAAGTTGTTGGTTAGGAAAGGTAGGGAGATGGGGGTTTTGACGGAGAAGGAAGGCCTATATCTAATTCCTACGGCCCCTCGCACCCCTACCATCTATTACCTGCCTAAATTACATAAAAATCCCATCTGCCCCCCGGGACGCCCTATTGTTAGTGGGATTGATTCCCTGACGTCCCGGGTGGGCAGATATATTGATTTCTTTTTACAGCCTTTAGTACAGAGCCTGCCCTCATATGTTAAGGATTCTAGACATATTATTCGAATGCTTAAAGGAGTTCAGCACCAGACGGGAATGTGGTTGGTCACCGCGGATGTGACCTCCTTATATACCAATATCTCACACCTATTGGGCTTTCAGGCAGTTGAACATTATTTGATTAGAGATTCCAATCTTGCTCAGGTTCAAATATCATTTTTGATGGACTTATTGAGGTATGCCGCCTCTCATAATTATTTTTGGTTTGGCAATAAGTTTTATAGACAAGATGTGGGGGTGGCTATGGGGGCCAAATACGCCCCTAGTCTCGCCAACCTTTTTATGGGGAAATGGGAGGAGGATGTCATCTATGCCAGGGACACCCCCCAGTTGGTCCTGTGGGCTAGATATATAGATGACATCCTCCTCCTATGGAATGGCGAGCTCTCGGCCTTGGATGATTTTTTAACCACCCTCAACGCTAATTCTATTGGGATTAAGTTGAACTATGAGAGGAGTCAGACTACTATTAACTTTCTGGACCTTAGAATCTCGGTGGAAAGTAACAGATTGACCACCTCTACGTTCTTTAAAGAAACAGATAGGAATTCGTTCATACCAGTCGACAGTTGCCATTATCGTCCGTGGCTGGAGTCGATTCCAAAGAGTCAATATCTTCGGATTAAAAGGAATTGCTCCAGCCATGCAGATTTTGAAGCACAGGCCGGAATTCTCACTGAGAGATTTCTGGAAAAAGGTTATTTAAAAGATTCTCTTGTTAAGACTCTTGAGAATGTACAACTTGTCAATAGAGATGATCTGCTGGTCGAGAGGAGCTCTGTTGATAGAGGCCAGTTCGATCTAGGGGTCCCTTTTGTTACATCCTTTTCTTTACAACATCATAACATTAAAAGTTTAATATATAAGCATTGGCATATAATTAAGAGTGACACAACCCTCAATAACATCTTGCCAGATAGACCTCGTGTCGTTTTTAGGGGAGCGCCTTCGGTACGGCATCAGTTGGCCCCCAATATTCTAAGTCCTCCTATTACCAAACTAACATTCTTTGACCAATTGACTGGCTTTTATCAGTGCAGGAAATGTAGGGTTTGTAAGTATAATGCATGTTCTCATAGAAGGACCACGTCCTTTACCTCTACTAGCACAGGAGTAACGCACAACATTAAGCCGTTCGTTACTTGCACCACGGAGAGGGTCGTTTATTTGTTGCAGTGCCCGTGTGGCCTTCAATATGTGGGCAGGACTAAGCGCCCTCTCCAGGTGCGACTTAACGAACATATCACTAATATTAGCACGGGGTTCAGGAACCATTCAGTGTCGAAGCACTACTTATTGGTGCATGATAGGGACCCCTCAGGAACCCTCTTTTTAGGGATAGACAAGTTTAGACCCCATTGGAGGGGCAGTGCCCTAATTAGGGGTATATCCCAGCTCGAGATGAGCTGGATCCATAAGTTAAGGACTTATGTACCTTATGGGTTAAACATAGATATGGATGTGAACGCGTTTATAGACAATTCATGATGTAATTTTATTGTATTTTTTATTTGTTTTTTATATATACATATGCGATAAGTATACCAGTTCTGGGATGCTTGCTAGAGGACGCCATGTGCAATAATTGAGGCAATCTGTATATTGTTATTAAATATTAGGTTTAGGGAGGTTTACTCTTTATTTTTATATTCATTCATTTTAGTTTCCATTTTTTGGTTTCCATTCACAGGAACTGATTGCGTTTAATATTTTTCCCAAGAAATTTTTTTAGTTTTCACAGTTATATATTGTTGGGAGTTGTAGCATAACCCTACAACATTTATTCCTTCTCATTATGTTCTATCATAGGATGTTATGACCCATATGTGAAAGTTAAGATCTAATCTGGTCACATTCCATACTTAGATATGTGGCACATTTTACACTTTATAAATTTTCATTCACTTTTTCATTCACTCCATTATCTAATTTTATTTTTTTATTTATCCTTTTATTATTTTATCAATTTAATCTTTGTTTATCATCCTATGTTAAGTAAATTTTTCATATTCTTGAATTGTCACTATTTTTGGGCACGTTGGTGACCTTTCACGTACCCTTAGTTAGGGTGCGTTTTTTTTTTGCCTATTTCCTAATGGTTAGGACATTTGCCCCATACCCTTTATGAGGGTTTAACATGTTTTTGTTGATATTGTGAACATCTCAGCTAAGCACACGCTTTTAGGGATATTTTAGTTTTTTTCCCATATTTAAGATGGCGTCCTCGCGCTCGCAACTCAGAACGAGGCTTCGGATGTCTATTTAATGGTGGTGGCTCACTGCGCTGCTCGTCCCCATTGAGAACGTCCTTTTGATGACGAAACGCGTCTGGGTACGCACGCAGTGACGCTACCACGAGACCAGGAAGTAGGAGTAAGAGTTCGCTTCCCATGCTTGTATGCCGGCCGGCGATATTTACTGATGCGATATTAAGTGCTTTTATTATGTAAGTGCAATACTTTGTTTATTAAATTTTCTTTTAAACCGTACTTCACCATGGAGAGTTTATTATTCTATTCTGGGTGGTATACTGACGTTGTGGACTTCGTGTAATGAGGACTTATCAAGGTGCTTCTTGCCAGCTATATGTCAGCTCCCATCCTATTAAAAGCCTGTGTATCACCGTGAGTCGGTAAGCACAATCTACAGCCACGGTGGTGGGGTTTTTTCACTTCCCTCCCCCCCTGTTTTTTTGGTTGGTTATATGTGCACACCTGGGTGATTGGTATGTTCATATGTCCATGTCCAGTATTTAATATACTACACTATGGCCAGTCTTCTTTTTTTCTTGTGTTTGCTTTTATCCTGTAATCCATTGAGGGGATTTTGATCTAACCACGGACGGTGCTGATTGTCTAACACCCAGAGGCCCCGGCAAGGGTTTTTTTTGCACATCCGCACATTTCTTTGGAGATCTGGTAAGAGCAATCATAGCTCATTTGGATCAGCATTTTATATTTATAACTGAATACCTACCACGTGGGAAATTTGGACTTTATTCTTTTTGATTTGTGTATTTTGACAATTTTTTACTTTTTGTTTTGTGTGATAGATCACAATATTTATCCACCTCAACACACATAACCTTTGTTTAGCGCAGTTTATATATTTTTTCTGTTTTTGGTGTTGTCGCACTGTTTACTGCTGCTTATCCTTTTGTGCTTCTAGCGCGGAACTTTTTTTGCTTACATTGTATTCTGACTTATTTTCTGCAGCTGGGTATTATTGGTGTCGTTCATTGACACAGTGCTATGGATGTGTTTGAATTTCGTGCCACTAATGTGGTTAATGTAGAAGGGGTTTTTGAAGCCTACAGCAGCGATGTTAATCGGATCATGGGGAGGGAACCTTTATGAGACTTAAGAATCTCATGGTGTCTGAGAACCAT